>NC_053038.3:354031370-354337933 GCF_002575655.3 Aegilops tauschii subsp. strangulata | reverse complement strand
AATCCAAATTTCCTTCATTCTTTGTCCTTGAGTTTTTTTCTACGATGAACATACACCCTGCAAATCACCGTGTTCAAATTTGGCACTTTTCCGGGCTCATTTACCATATTTAGGGGATTATGTGCATTTTCTAGGCATTTAGCGCATATAAATCCAATCCAGCTACAGCTGCACGGGTGTGATGACAGGGACATGGATTGTCGTTCGATCGCGGCGCATCCTACGGTCACTAGTAGAAAAAGGGCTTAATGTTCAGCTAATTAGTCCCGGTTTGTAAATGAACCGGCACTAATGTGACCATTTGTGCCGGTTCCAATGGCTAGGCGGGCGGTGCTCATTAGTCCCGGTTCATGGCGAACCTCTAGTCCCGGTTCATGCCACGAACCGGGACTAAAGAGGTGGTGGCAGGCTGGTGGCAGGCTGCGGCCCCACCAACACCTTTAGTCTCGGTTCGTGGAACGAACCGGGACTATGCATGCACCTTTAGTCCCGGTTTGTATAACCAACCGGGACTAAAGATCATCCTATATAAACCCTTCGTCGAGCCCGAGCTCTCTGTTCTTCCCCTTTCCTCTCCTCTTTGTTTTCTTCCTCTCCTCTCGAGCTAATCCTCCATTTTTGACAAAATTTGTCAAGATTTGAAGGATCCCCATCCATCCAAGTGATCACAAAGGTTAGCAACTTTGTCCTTTCATCTCTCATTGCTAGATTAGCTCTTGCAATTCTTTATAAGTATAGTGATTTGTGGATTTTAGTTTGGGAGGAATTATATGTGGTAGTTTATTTGATTTATATGCAATTTGAGCTCAAAATAACTCTCAGTTTGCATATGTAGGTGTGGTTTACTTAGTGCCTTCCTGTCTCCATCCTAACCACCGTCGATCGCCCGCACCGTCCCATCGCTGGCACCACCTTGTGGTGAGCCTCTTGTTCTTATCTTTTTTATATTAAAAAAATCATGTTTGTGTGATTTAGATATATAGTTACTTGTATAATTATCTTACCTGTACGTTGTTTGTTATACATAGTGCCATGGTTTTGATATCTGTCCCCGTCGGCCCTCGTCCGGTTTATGATTCGGATGTGGTATATTCTCTTTTATAACTATTTGTTGCATTTCGTGTTTATTAAAAATTATGACCATCAAGTTGACATAGATATTTTTATCTAGGAGGTATGTGAACCAGAAATTCCAACCAACCCTATTGTCAAGAAGTTAAATTTAGTTGAAAATGAAAATGAGTATTTGAAAGAAAAATTGAAAACAACTGAGGAGGAGAAGATGGAATTGGAGTTGCATGTTGTCGATGTCGTCGATGATCACAAGATCAAGATGGAGAAAATGCGCTTGAAGATTAGAAAGATTAGAAAATATGCCATTGATAGTGAGGCTTGGTATCATTATGTTGTTGGATCAATTGTTACCTTAGTTGCGATCTTGATCGCATTTGTTGTTGCATTTAAATGCTTTAGCTAGAGAGTTTGTATGTTGCTTTATGAGAATAAGTGTGTATGAACTTGTATTAATTGGGTCTTTTCAGTGCTGTGTAATGAAGATGGGCCAACAATGGATGTACGATGACCGATGCTCTCCCCTGTTCGTTAATGGCGTGCGTACTTTTCTGCTTGCGGCTGAGGCAAAGAAGCGGGCGGATGGTTTTATGTCTTGTCCATGTGCTGGCTGTAAGAATGATCGGAATTACTCTAAGTCAAGAAGCATTCATGTGCACTTGTTTGAGTCCGGTTTCATGGCCCACTATAATGTTTGGACCAAGCATGGAGAAAGAGGGGTTATGATGGAAGACAATGAAGAAGAAGTGGACGACGACAGCTATCCTAGCCATGGGTTCCGTGAATACGATGGTACAACAATGGGGGAAGAAGCCGAGCCGGTAATGCGGGAAGAAGCTGAAGAAGAGGCATCAGATGAGCCCGCTGATGATCTAGGTCGGGCCATTGCCTATGCAAAGAGAAAGTGCACAACCAAAAAGGAGAGGCTGAAGTTGCAGCGCATGTTAGAGGGTCACAAGAAATTGCTGTACCCAAATTGCGAAGCTAACAAGAAAAAGCTGGGCACCACACTGGAATTGCTGCAATGGAAGGCAGAGAATGGTGTATCTGACAAGGGATTTGGAAACTTGCTGATAATGTTAAAGAAGATGCTTCCAAAGGACAACGAATTACCCGAGAGTACATATGAAGCAAAGAAGGATGTCTGCCCTGTAGGATTAGAGGTGAAGAAGATACATGCATGCCCTAATGACTGCATCCTCTACCGCGGTGAGTACGAGGATTTGAACACGTGCCTGATATGCGGTGCATTGCGCTATAAGATCAGCCGCGATGACCATGGTGATGTCAAGGGCGAGTGTCCCGGGAAGAAGATTCCTGCCAAGGTGATGTGGCATGCTCCTATAATACCACTGTCGGTGTACAAAAGTAAGGGCCTTTTCTGTACCCCTTTACTTGTGCACGGGTAGTCGTAGCCACGCCTGTGGCCGGGCTTGGCAGGGCAGAGGAAGGAAGGTACAAGGCTACCGAGGCAGCACTCAAGCCAGAAGCATGAAGAGCAAAGGGGCAAGGTGGATTCCCCCGGCAAGACCCTTGCTGGGGCGGCCTACACAGCCCCGGCAAGACCCTTGCTGGGGCGGCCTACACAGCCCCGGCAAGAGACTTGCCAGGGCGACTTGCCCAACACCCGCAAGGCCGCCACCCTTGAGCGTGAGAGTCCTGACACCATCGACAAACATCAAAGACCAAGGCTCGGGGGCGCCCGCGTGGTGGCATGCAGATCTTTGTGAAGACCAAAGGCTTGCAAATCTAGATGGGAACCAGAAGACAAAGACCGCCGGCGAGATCCTTGCCGGGGACAGACGAAGGCCCCGAGCAAGATCCTTGCCGGGACGGCCACGAGACCCCCGGCAAGATCCTTGCTGGGGACGCCCGCAAGACCCCGGCAAGACCCTTGCCGACCCAAGCAAGACCCTTGCCAGGGGCATCTGCAAGGCCACAACCAGGCCCGCACCTACCAAGGTTTCGCTGTCCCATGGCCGTTCCGACGTGGCAACCAGCCTGCCAAACTAGGCACACACCTACGTGGCAGCAAGAAACCTCTAGGCCAACCAGCCAAGCACCTGCGTGGTGGCAAGTAGATCTTCGTGAAGATCCTGCCACCGCACCAGCGTAGCAGCCAGCCAGCTAGCGTGGCGTTGCATACCTCGTCAATTTGGACGCACGTCGAAGCAAGGCGAGGCGGCGACGGACGGGACGAGCTTCATTGTCGTCCCTGAAAAAGCAAGAGGACGCGTAGGAGGCGCATTAAATGCATTTGTCCCATGATGTCAGGGATATACTTGTACACTGTAGATGCTTTCCACCTCCTGTGTGCCACTGTGGCGACCCCTTTGACATATAAAAAGGAGGCCCGAGGCGTACTGAGAAAGGATTCGGACTTTTTGGACTAGGCATGCACCGCAGCTAGTTCAAGAGCTGAAAAACACTAAATACACACAAAGCAGGACTAGGGTATTGCGCATCACTTGCGGCCCGAACCTGGGTAAAAATCCTCCCCCACGTTGATCTTCTAGACCCGCTCTTTGCGCAGCTCCACGCCCCACCAACCATAGAAGGGACTCCCCGAGGGATCACATAGGTGTCGTTCCCGAGCCCTGGAATCTTTGGCGCGCCAGGTAGGGGGCGCAAGCTGTGAAAATCTGGTTTTGAAGCCAACGCATCGACTCCCTCATGGGGATGGCTCGAGAGAGGAAGGCGACATCGATCGGCCACACTCTGGTGCCGTCCGCAGCTGCAACAACCATCCGCGTGGCGACGGAAAAGCTAAGTCATGCAAAACCTTGAGCAATTTCTTTTTTTTATATAAGGTTATTCTCCTCGAAAGTTCTTGCTCCTTGTATGGAAAACCTGCATGCAATGGAACCCTTCCGCTATTGGCAACGCCCTTGTTCTGTTTCTCAATGGTTCAAGTGGCCGTGCTGAGAACGGCAAGGTGGCTTGCCCGGCAGCACGCCCCCCGGCAGGCTGCTAAGGATCCGTTCCTCAAAGCGCCATAGCAAAGGTTTACGCGCCGGCAAGCCTATCCAACTAAGCGTAGGGTGCGTACATACAAAGAAAGATCGAACAGGAAGATAGCACGCACTATTTCAGAATACTGCAGAGTTATATTACATCAATAGTTGCCGCGGTTCTAACTTAAGATAAAATTGTCTTGGTCATGAACTTGCAGCGGCGATGAGAAACGGGGTGCCTAGTCCTGGCGCTGGCCCTCCACCCTCTTGACTCCGTCGACGCAGCTGATGATGGGCTCGATACACTCTTCGAGCGCCGTGAGGTCCGCATCCTCCGACAAGCTCTCCAGCGTGTTGGCGAAGTCGATGCTAGGGTTCGAGAATGCCACATTGGTGAGCACCTTGGTCAGGGTGCCCCGGCAGAGCCTCTGGGCCTCGTTGGCTAGATAAGCTGCCCGATTGGACCGGAGCTGCTCTAGGGCGTCGAGGATGCGCTCGAAGAACAAGGTCAGCCTCGCGTTGGGGCTTACATTCGTATCCTGGGAGAACCTGACGTCTGGCATGCCCATGATGGCTAGTTGGGTGGTGAGCTTCCTCGCGACGACGACGAGCCGGTCGATCCAGAGGTTACGCTGTCCACGTAGTCCTTGTGGGCGGCGGCGTCATCGCTCCGCAGCTGCCGCTCGTCCTCCAGGGCCTTGTTCAGAGTCTCCTCACGGGCCCTGGCCTCCGAAAGCGTCCCCTCCAAGCCGTCTAGTTTCAGGTTCAGATCGTTGATGGAGTCTTTGGCCTCGGAGAGTAGCTTGGCCTTGTCGGAGATGGCGACCTGCGAATCCGCCAGAGTGCGGTTGGCCGTGTCCCTCTCCTCCGTCAGCTCCAAGATCTCCTTTTTTAGCCCATCCCGCTCCAGCTCCAGCTTCTCCACCTTGCCGGCATGGTCTAGGGCCAGAGCATCAAGTGCATCCTTGTGCTTCTGCTCCAGCTCCTGGGTCCGCTGCGCGACGATCTTCCCGATTCCCTCGTCCTTGTTGTGGAGCATGGCGGCAAGTGCCTGCTCACGAACAACGAGGTCTTCCTCCTGGGTGTCCAGTAGAGCCTGGTGTTGCCGCCGAGTAGGTTCGTCCTTGGCAGCCTGTTCCTTCGCCACCTCTTGGGCCTTCTCGATATCGGCCTGCTTCAGGATGAGCTCTCACTTGCGCTCATCCAGCTCACCCTAGGTAGTCCTCAGTTCCTCCCGGGCCTCGCCAAACTAGACCTGCGTCTAAGCGACGCGCTCCTCAAAATCGTCCTCCGCCTTGTCCACCGTGTCTTGGCGGGCACGTTGGAGCGCCTGGAGCTTTTGGAAGTTGGCGCCCATGGCTCGGAGAAGCTGCTCCTCTTGAGAACCGCCGCCGTCGGCGCTCGGTTCGTCAACAACCTAGAGCCTGGCAGTGGCAAGCGCCTCGTCATCAAACACCTCCCCTTCGGCTGGCGCTCTGGTGCTCGCCGTCCCTGGGAGGCGGACGAACAAGTCGTCTCCCACCCTCAGGTACTTGCCCGGGGCGGGAGCTGCGGGGGAGGAAGGTTGGTCGTTGGCCACCTCCTCCTCGGTAGGCTCCTTGGCGGCCTCTTCGGCAGCAGCCTCGCCGGACTCCTAGGCAGGCCCCTTGCCGGGCTCTCTGGTAGGCCCTGTCGGTGTCAAAACCGGAGGATCTCGGGAAGGAGGTCCCAAACTGTGCGTCTAAGGTCGATGGTAACAGGAGACAGGGGACACAATGTTTACCCAGGTTCGGGCCCTCTCCATGGAGGTAATACACTACTTCCTTCTTGTCGGCGTTCTGGGAACGGGGGTCCCCAGACATGCCTGCCTGCGGCCCACGGCGTGGCTAAGTCAGCGGGCCGTACGGCCCAGCTTCATCAACAAGGCATCCAAGACCCTCGAGAGGGGCCAAACCTCGCGAGGCGAACGACGCAAGACCTCCTCAGGAGTGGCCTAGCCAGGCAGGCTCACGAGGAGCGGAGATATCAAGGCGGGGCAAACCTCACGAGGCTCTCGTGACGTGAGCCATGACGATCGAGACCAGGCGGGCGCAAGCACGCGCAGCGTCCTTGTTTCCTCTTTGGTGCTAAGGAGGCCAGCGCAGGCGAGGAAGACCGAGGCATCAGGCAAAGGTTGCCATATCGGTGCAACGAGACCAAGACCAGAAGGACGGCAGGACGGAGGTCACCGTGGAGCCCAAGACGGCGTCACCACCAGAGCCTTTCGCATGCAAAGACCACTTTTGTCAGGATAGCTTGTACTAGTTGTCCCCTTTCAAATTCGCCTGCCGTTGTTGGCTCCCTTCCCGCTCAATATTTGGGGAGAGGACCAGGGCCTATATAAGTAGAACCAGCCACCACAGTAGGGGCAGCTCAACTCAGCCCGAGGCAGACTCAGCTTGATCTGATCTGATCGAGTCCCGACTCACACAAGTTCGGCAAGCACAAGAACACCTCAACCTCAAGAGGCTGTTCTTCCCCTTGTACTGTTCATCATCAGCCCAAGAGGCAATCCACCACCACACACACTGGAGTAGGGTATTACACCACAACGGTGGCCCGAACTAGTATAAATCTCGTGTCTTTCTGTGTTGCGAGTTCGTCGAGTTACGTCTGCGAGATCTTAGCGAGCTAGGGCGTGGATCTATAGGAGGGAAAGACTTCGCGCGCACCCTAGAGTTTGAACCTTAAGGGTTTGCCGGAACCCCACATCCGACATTTGGCGCGCCAGGTAGGGGTGTGCCATAGCTTCCCTTCCATCAATTCATCACTCCGTCGCTTCGTGGTGTCCATGGCGGACGCTCGCCGCGCTCGAGCTGAGCGCCGGGCTGCCCTCACCGCCCACGTTGCTCAGACGGCTCCCGTCGGCGGGCCACCTCGTCGTTCTCCGTCTCCCGCCGCCAACGCTGCCACCGGCCCGGCGGGGAACGGGCAGCAAGCGTCCTCGCTGCATCCAATGGTGCGGCAGGACGGCCGCACCGCCACTCCGACGCTGACCCCGGCCGGTTCTTCGTCTCACGCACGCCGTGCTCCCATGGAGGCGCGGGCCGCACTCCTCGCCGCAAACGAGCTCCTGCGCTACTGCCCGGTTGACGACCTCTACGAGGAGTGGCTCGACCGCGTCGCCGAGCTCGTCCGCGCTGCAGGGGGCTCCCCGACGCCGTCACCCTCTGTGCCTCACCCTCTGCCAGCCACAGGTGACGTGGCTCATGGCGCGCCTCCACCACCTTTGCCCCAAGACTGTGCCTTGGCACCAAGGCGCGCGGCCACACGGCATGATCCGCCACGTCCGGCGCCCGCGCGCGAAGAGAGAAGCTGCCAAGAGATCCCTCGGACGCGAGAAGCTGCACCTGCGCTCCCCGCGCCGCCTTGTCAAAACCGCGCGCCGCCTGCAGCGGCGCCGCGCGGACCTCATCAAGAGCAAGCTCCACCTCCAAGGCGGGCCCCGGCAACCACGGCTGGCTGCCGCGCCTTCACCCCCGAGCTGCGTAGCATCGCCTGGCCAGGCAAGTTCAAGCCGGATCTGCCTCCCCGCTACGACGGCACCGCCGACCCCGCGGAGTTCCTGCAGCTCTATGAGCTGAGCATCGAGGCTGCCAATGGCGATGAGAAGGTCATGGCGAACTGGTTTCCCATGGCTCTCAAGGATGGAGCCCGCTCCTGGCTCCTGAACCTGCAGCACGGCTCGATCTCCTCCTAGGACGAGATGCGCGACCGCTTCGTCGCCAACTTCCAGGGCACTCGCGACTGCCCGCCGGCCGCGGGTGACCTGCGCCGCATCAAGCAACAACCAGGAGAGACCCTCCAGAAGTACATCCAGCGCTTCAACAACACTCGCCTCAAGATCCCCAAGGTCACAGACGAGGCCATCATCTCCGCGTTCTCAGACGGCGTCCGTGACGTCAAGATGAAGGAAGAGCTCGCTATCCATGAGGAGCTGTGCACATCTCAGGAGCTGTTCAACCTGGCGACCAAGTGCGCAAGAGCTGAGGAAGGGCGCCTCTCTCTCCTCGAGCTGCCAGCCGCGGGCATAGAGGAGAAGAAGGCCAAGGCAATGGACATGAAGCACAAGGAAGCGACAGTGCTAGCAGCGGAGCCCGACACCAAGTGGGGCAGAGATCAGCCCGAGTCATCCAAGAATAGCCAACCGTTCTGCGCCTTCCACAATCTGAACACCCACAACACCAGTGACTGTCAAGAGCCCAGAGCCATTCGCGAAGGACGTTTCGGTCGATGCCCCGAGCACAGCAACCGGGGCTACGACCGTGGTGGAGGACGTGGAGGCGGACGCTGGGACGACCGTGGCCCGCACCAGGAATGGCGCGACAGGCCTCGTGAGGACCGCTGGCAGGACCATCCTCACGAGGGCGCCTAGAGGGACCAGCCTCATGAGGATCGCCCCCAGGGCAACGCCGGTCTTCCCCCACTGCCGCCACCAAGAAGGAACGACGATCACCATCAGGACGAGGGGGCTGGGCGCTTCCAGGAGCCGCGTGCAATCGCCTGCATCTTGGGCGGCGCCCAGGCCCCAGCCTCTCAGCGCATCTTCAAATAGTTCGCTCGCGAAGTGAACGCGGTGCTCCCCAAGCTCGAGGCCACGCGCCCGCTCAAGTGGTCCCAATGCGCCATCATTTTCAACTCGGCAGATCAGCTCAAGTGCGCAGCCACCGTTGGCGCCCTCCCGATGCTGTGCTCCCCAGTCATCAGCAATGTGCAAGTTACCAAGACCCTCATCGACGGCGGCGCAGGGCTCAACGTCCTGTCCATTGACACGTTCGACAACCTCCAAGTGCCATATGAGCAGCTTCATCCTACCAAGCCCTTCTCATGAGTAACCGACGGTTCCACCACACCGATAGGGCAGGTCCGCCTGCCTGTCACCTTCGGAGAGCGCAAGAACTACCGCACCGAGCTCATTGACTTCGACGTCGCGCACATCTGCCTGCCGTACAACGCCATCCTCGGGTATCCGGCCCTGGCCAAGTTTATGGCAGTCACCCACCATGGCTACAATGTCCTCAAGATGCCAGGAAGCGGCGGGATCATCACGGTCCCATGTAAAGAAAGAGATGTGGTGTGCTCCCTCGAGCGCGCCTTTCAAGCTGCAGCAATCAACGACCTCGACAGCAGGAGTGAGGGCCCTCCGGAGGCCATCCCCAAGAAGAAGCAGTTGCGCCGAGCAGGATCTCAGGAGGGCGGCGACCCAGCTGGAGCCTCGTTAGGATCAGCGCCCGCTCCAGGGGCGCCTCCCTCTGTCGCATAGGAAGGCGCGCCCGGCGCCCTCCTCGGGCAGGGCTCGGGGGCTCTCTTCTGGAGGGCCTCAGACCTTGCCAACCTCACGAGGGAGGCGCTTGGGCACCACTTGGAGGCGTGCTTCGCGACACGTTTCCCTCAGGAGAACACAGGGCAAGGAGTGCCCATCACTCAGGAGTTCACCACCAAGACCACTCAGGAACTGCAAGATGCAAGAGCCATGCGCGGCGACAGCCGCTCACGAGGCGCAGCTCCCCATCCAGGCGAGGATGCTGGGCTGCGTGTTTGCATCGACGTCCCAGGGCTCAACAGGGCCGCATCTCAGGAATGTTTCTGGCCTTCGCGTGTGGACCATTGCGAGGGCCTGCCACACAGCTATGTTCGCATGCCCTTCGGCTTGCCGAGCGTGGCGTCAGCCTATCAGTGCAACATGCGGTGCGTCCTGGCGGCTCAGGAGGCCAGGTACCACGCCGTCCTGGAAGAGATGGAGATGGTCTTCAGGGAACCTCCCGAGCCCCCAGAGCCTCCCGAGGCTCAGGGACCCGGTGGCTCGTGAAGAGTCATTCCTTCGACGCACGCCTTCAGCTGCACCAACTCTACTTCGTCTACAGAACCAGGTGACATTTTCCAAGCTCGTTTAGCTGGGAGCGCCCCTCGGGCTGCATAATTCCCAGGCCACATGGGTCTGTCCCTGTGACATGTATCCCTTTTGCTTATGTCTTTAGCTTACCTTGCTGGGGGCGCCCCTCGGGCTGCATCATCCCCAAGCCGCTCGGGCCGGACCCAGTGGCATGTATCTTCCTGCATTTACCCAAGCTGATTTGCCTTCCCTGATTAACCTACCTACGGTTATCACCTGCTCAATCATCGCCTCCCATGGGGCCTCCTCACAGGCACGGCGCTGGTGCATGGGTCCGTCCCTGCCACGTCGACAAATCTGAGCGGTCGAGCTCTGGCTCGCGGCACGCCCTGCGCACGTCACCTCACCAGGCCCTCAGTGCCTTCACCTCATCTCAGAGCAACCAGCGGCAGGCTGGCAGCTATAACGGCAAACCGTGTTTCTTCTTGTGCCTGTTCACAGGGATCCCATGAGGAGGATAGTAGGCGGCACCGCGACTCTCCTTTTCTCTCGTGCAATTCGGTTGTGCGTTGAAACGGGGGCTCCTGAGCATCGCGACTCAGGAGCTCATACTGGCTCTCCAGCCCTCACCCCCTGGCCTTGACCACGGCATCGCGACCTGGCATACCAGCGGCGGCTGAGCTCGCTCGAGGGCCGGGACCTGAGGACATAGAGCACTAAGGAGAGCATGGGAGGAGGGAAACTCGTATGGGTCCGACCTAGCTATGCCGCACAAGCTGGCGCGCAGGCCTAGCGCACCACCAGGAATCGCCACAAAATCGACAAGATAAGTCCCGCTCTTGGATCGGCTAAATGTTGGGGCCTAAGGGTCACCCTCGCCGCAGCCCCGTTGCGGCCACGTCATCTCCCTTTCTTGCCTTACCATGGCTGCTTGAGCGCTAAGGGGGACCTCCTGAGCATTGCGCCTCAGGGGCTCTTACTGGACCTCGGGCCGCACACCTCCTGGCCTGGACCACGGCACGCGACCTGGCATACCAGCGATGGCTGTAGCCCGCCTGGGGACCGGGACCTGTCAGCGTAGAGCAACAAGCTATCGCGGGGGTAGAAAGGGGGGACCGAGCCTTAACGGGACATGCGTTCACCAAATTTTCGAACAGGGAAGATGCGTGCAAAAGACATTACAGACCCTTTACACGCCCCCGCGGGGTACTTCATGATTCTTCGCAGGGAACAAAAGCTAGAACTAAGAGGGATCCTATCTACACCCTCCCGTGACGGATGCCATCACCAACAGTGGGCCATGGGAGGCCGGCGCCAACCCCATCAAGATCAGCGGAGGCGACGGCCGGACGCCGCGGCTCTGCCCCGAGCGCGGCGAGAGCTCGGGGGCACGTAGCTGTCGTCGCTCGTCTCCGGAGTCTCGTAGAGCTCAGGAGAGCTACTGGACTCCCAAGGGCTGCTGCTGCTGGAGTGGCCGCGAGCGGAGCACACGTCAGCCCGACGCCCCTCTCCGGAGCAGTACTCCAGGGGGTGGCCCTCCGCATCAAAGACCCTGAAGAAGAGCATGGAGGCGTCGTCGTACTCAAAGTGGATCGTGAGGGCGCCCCTCGCGTGACAGACCCGCGCGACCTCACCCCAGCCGCGAGTCATGAAGATCTTGCCAGTGGGGACCGCTTCGATCTCTGCTCCGGTCGCCAGAGTGTCGCAGTCGGCGTGCTGCAACCAGAGCTCGAGAGGCCCCCTCGGCGGCATCACGTCGGATAAGAACCATGGGAAGCAGATCCAAGAGCTTGGAGGCATCGGCGCCCATAGCACAAGCTCACGCGAGGAGTCCGCGGCGTGGATTCCAAGGGCGACAGCGCATGTTGCCGTCGCGCTGCGACCACGGGCATGGCGCGGGTGACGCTGCTCGTCGCTCCGTCCTCCTGAGCCCTCGGCTCGGGCATACAAGGCTAGCGGATACCCTGGAGGAGGCCGCTCGCACCAAGGCCTCGTCACCACCTGCATCGCCGCTTCATCACGGCGGTGGACCGACCTCTTCTTCGGCGGGAGCGGTCCCGGATCATCGCGCGGGCCCTTTCCCTTCTCTTCAGCGGAGAACCTTCTGATAGGCGCCATTGCAACTGGCGGTGGAGCGAGGAGGAAGAAGCAAACAAGCAAAGAAGAGATGGGTGACGGGGGCTCCTCCCCCTCCCCATTTATAGCAAAAGAAGGCCAACCGGCACCTCCCACGATCGCAGGTAATGATGGTTTTCCTTATATGTCGCGGGGACTCGTCAAGTCGTGCAGTTGCCGAGGCAGTGTGGGGAAGCGGAGACGCCCACGTCCAATCAACTGCCACGCGTCAACTTAGGCCGCAGGCTTTTAGGGCCCGCGGCGCTCCGTACTTGACCCTAGGCTTCGCTGTGAAGCCAAGCCCGAGCACACCTTGGGCCCGGGGGCTACTGTCGGCGTTCTGGGAATGGGGGTCCCCAGATTTTCCTGCCTGCAGCCCACGGCGTGCCTAAGTCAGCGGGCCGTACGGCCCATCTTCATCAACAAGGCATCCAAGACCCTCGCGAGGGGCCGAGCCTCGCGAGGCGGACGACGCAAGACCTCCTCAGGAGTGGCCTAGCCAGGCAGGCTCACGAGGAGCGGAGATATCAAGGCGGGGCAAACCTCAGGAGGCTCTCGTGACATGAGCCATGACGATAGAGACCAGGCGGGCGCAAGCGCGCGCAGCGTCCTTGTTTCCTCTTTGTTGCTAAGGAGGCCAGCGCAGGCGAGGAGTACCGAGGCATCAGGTAAAGGTTGCCATATTGGTGCAACGAGACCAAGACCAAAAGGATGGCAGGACGGAGGTCACCCTGGAGCCCAAGATGGCGTCACCACCAGAGCCTTTCGCAGGCGAAGACCACTTTTGTCAGGATAGCTTGTACTAGTTGTCCCCTTTCAAATTCGCCCGCCGTTGTTGGCTCCCTTCCCGCTCAATATTTGGAGAGAGGACCATGGCCTATATAAGTAGAACCAGCCACCATAGTAGGGGCAGCTCAACTCAGCCCGAGGCAGACTCAGCTTGATCTGGTCTGATCGAGTCCCAACTCACACAAGTTCGGCAAGCACAAGAACACCTTAACCTCAGGAGGCTGTTCTTCCCCTTGTACTGTTCATCATCAGCCCAAGAGGCAATCCACCACCACAGACAGTGGAGTAGGGTATTACACCACAACGATGGCCTGAACCAGTATCAATCTCGTGTCTTTCTGTGTTGCGGGTTCATCGAGTTCGTCCCCGAGATCTTAGCGAGCTAGGGCGTGGATCGGTAGGAGGGAAAGACTTCGCGCGCACCCCAGAGTTTGAACCTTAAGGGTTTGCCGGAACCCCACATCCGACACTGCTTGATTGATCTTGATGAGTATGAGTATTACAAGAGTTGATCTACCACGAGATCGTAATGGCTAAAAGCCTAGAAGTCTAGCCTGTCTGACTATGATTGTATATCTCCTCTATGGACTAAGCCCTCTGGTTTATATTGACACCGGAGGGGACTAGGGTTACACAAAGTCGGTTACAGAGAAAGGAATCTTCATATTTGGTCGCCAAGCTAGCCTTCCAGGCCAAGGAGAGTCCCATCCGGACACGGGTAGAGTCTTCAGTCTTTGTATCTTCACAGCCCATTAGTCCGGCCCATGTCTAATAGGTCGGACGCCCGAGGACCCCTTAGTCCAGGACTCCGTCAGTAGCCCCTGAACCAGGCTTCAATGACGAGGTGTCCGGCGCGCAGATAGTCTTCGGCATTGCAAGGCGGGTTCCTCATCCGATGACTTATTCGGACGCAACGAACGTGTCCGGATCTGCAACACAAGTACCACACATAACCGCAAAGAGTATAATATTTCACGAGTCCAATCCGCCGACAACTTTTTGTAAGGTGACATCACGTCTGCCCGGTCATTATTTCGAACCGTTTTCATCCGCCGCTCCACGTTTCAATATGCGGTTTTCATTGGCACGTCTTGTCAAAGCAGAGATCGTGTCCCCTTATCATGGGATTCTCATCAATACGGGCGTGGGTAATCCAACCGTGCCGTTTGCATAGTCCTTGAGAACAGGCGAGTTTTAAGGCGAGTGGGGAGGCGCTTGATGTTCACTGCCTTTATAAGGAGATAAACATTCCCTTTCTTCACCCACGCCTTCTCTCTTTCTCCACCATTCCATTCTCGAGCTCCAGCACCTAAGTCCTCATTTATTCCGCCTCAAGGAAGCACTCAACCATGTCCGGATCTGGAGGGCAAGGCAAGTGTATGGCCTCCTCCGTTAAGGAGAAGGACATCATCAAGCTTCGGGAGGCCGGGTATCTGGCGAAAGAAATCGCCCACCGGCTTCCAGACAAGGGGCAAATCGTCCCCACCCCGAAGCCCAACGAGAGGGTGGTGTTCATCCCCCACTTCATCCGCGGGTTAGGGTTTCCTCTCCACCCTTTCGTCCGTGGACTTATGTCCTATTACAGGCTAGATTTCCATGACCTAGTCCCGAATTCTTTCCTCAACATCTCGGCATTCATTGTCGTGTGTGAGGCCTTCCTCCGCATCCAATCCCACTTCGGTCTGTGGCTCAAGATCTTCAACGTGAAGCCGAAGGTGGTGGATGGCCAGCATGCGGAGTGCAGAGGCATCATGGTGAGCAAGCTTCCCAATGTCACATGGCCCAAAGGTACTTTTGTGGAGACCGTCAAGGAGTGGCAGAAACTGTGGTTCTATATCACAGAGCCCCACGACGCCACCTGGGCCGTGGCTTCCGAATTCAAGTCCGGAGCTCCAATGCGGCTCACCTCCTGGATAGAGAAGGGCCCAAATTGGTCTTCGTCGGACGAACTGATAGCGCTGCAAACGCGCATCCAAAGCATGGTGGATAAAAACATGAAGCTCGTCGACGTGATCCAGGTGATGTTGGTTCGCCGGATCCTCCCATGCCAAAGCCGAACCTGCCCTTTATGGGAATTCGATCCGGAGAAGCACCAAACCTTGGAAAGGCTCTTCGGAACCACTCAGGAAGATGCCTGGAAGTTGCTCTTCAAGGGCAATGAGACGCCGCCGGCCGTAGACTCGGACCGCGGGCATGATCTTGCCCATCCTGCCAGTGCGGTAAGTCTTTCACGTCTCAAGGCGCATCCTCTACTTACTTGTTCAAGGAGGATATCTAAACTTTACTATTTTATTTTTTCAGGTATGGATAGAGAAAGCGGAGCGGATTCAATGTTCGGCTCCGCTGCCCGAGGAACCAGTCATCCCGCTCCTGGTGAAGATGCTAGTCCCGGTGCCCTATCAGGCGCCGGAGAAGAAGGCCAATGGGGTCCGGAGTGGCCCCCGCCGCAAGGGAGCTTCGGACGTGTCGTCCGAAGACAAGACTCACTCCTTTGCCACCGAAGACGACAACGAGGAGGAGGAAGAAAGCAACTATCCCCCTGATGGGGGAAGGAAGAAGAGGGCGGCCTCCATAAATCTGGAGGCAGAGGCGCCCAAGAGGGGGAAGGGCCCCCTCACGGATAACTCCGCATGGGACGTCGACTGCAGCCCAGAGCGACGCCCCCGAAACAAGCCCCTGGCCGCATCGTAAGTGATAATAACCCGTATACATCCATGTATCCGGCCTCTCCTCTTCATGGTATTAACGTGTTTAATTACACTATTGCAGTCCGGCCCACGACAGCCACTGCGATCCTCATCAAGAGGTTCGTTGAATTCAAAGGCGATGGCCAGCGAGTCACCGCCGGACGCTCGCTCTCCCACGGCCAAGGGCGACGATGAGGCGTTGTCCCAAAGGACCTTCCCAGGCCAGAGAGAGGTTCAGGAGGCCGTCACGGTGACGCCAGAGGGCGAAACCTCGGCCGCCGGACACATGGGGGAGCAGATCCCCATGGAGACTGGCGATGGGGGCCATGTTTAGTTCGGCCCCCAACCAAATACGGTTCCGGAGACCTATACGGCTCCAGAATCTGGCGACCAGCCTCCTTCAAGAAAAGGAGGTGTGCCTATCCCTCCCGTGACCTCCGTCGAACCAGAGGCACTGGATAATCTGCTGGAAGCGCTACGAGGCAGTTCCATTGTGGAGGAACACCATATCCTTATGGGTACGGTGATTGAGAGGGTTCAGTCCGCCAAGAGCGGACAGACCGAAGCCTGCGGCGGCCTGCTGACAGGCTTTGAGCTAAGCAACGCAAAAGAAAAAGTACCAATATAGACAGTAGCCCCTGAGACACTGTCCGGTGTTCGGAAAGAAAGGTCGGACAGAGGATCAATTCATTTTTGCAGGAAACTAGCTAAATATGTCTTATATGAATAAGCAGGCGTCGTTGCTGGCCGCAACCTCACACATTGCTGAAGTCTCCGGACTAAAGCAGAGACTGGAGCAGGCCGAGGAGGAGCACGGCCAGGCGAGGAAGCAGCTAGAAGACATGCAAGGTATGTAATGACTTGTTGTATATTCGGAAACAATAAATGATGTGTATTGATCGTAGTGCCATGATATGTGTAGGAGCGGCGACCGAGGTCGAGGTCCTTAAAAGGGCCCTGGCCGAGGCCGAGGAGAAAGCTGCCAAGGAAAAAGCTGCCCGTGAGAAGCACGAGGCAAGGCTTGATGAGGTCCAGCTAAAGCTCCCGGATGCCATTGAGGGAGTCCTGGACTACGGGGTCCTTGGGCGTCCGGCCTGTTATCCTTTGGGCCGGACTGAGGGGCTGTGAAGACATGAAGGACGAAGACTATACCTGTGTCCGGATTGGACTCTACTTGGCGTGGAAGGCAAGCTTGGCGACCGACTATGAAGATTACCTTCGATGTAACCGACTTCTTGTAACCCTAGATCTCTCCGGTGTCTATATAAACCGGAGAGAGTAGTCCCATATTCACATAGGCTAGACTTCTAGGGTTTAGCCATTATGATCTCGTGGTAGATCAACTCTTGTAACACTCATATTCATCAAGATCAATCAAGCAGGAAGTAGGGTATTACCTCCATATAGAGGGCCCGAACCTGGGTAAACATCGTGTCCCCCGTCTCCTGTTACCATCGATCCTAGACGCACAGTTCGGGACCCCTACCCGAGATCCACCGGTTTTGACACCGACATTGGTGCTTTCATTGAGAGTTCCACTGTGTCATCGGCAAAGGGCTCGATGGCCCCTTCGATCGTCAGTGATGATGTTGTCCAGGGAAAAGCCTTTCTCCCCGCACAGATCTTCGTATTCGGCGGCTTCGTACTGCGGGCCAACTTGTTAGGCCATCTGGAGCAGATCGACAGCTACGCCCCTGACCATCAGGTCAGATTCGGAAGCTTGAACTATGTTGCGGACATCCGTGGAGACTTGATCTTCGACGGATTCGAGACCGCGGCAACCGCTCCCCGTTGCCCCGATGAACATGGCTTAAACCAGTCGTCGGGCCGCATCCAGGAGACAGCTCCTGTAGCAACTCTGGCCTTAGATCTGGAGCAGATCAAGTCGTCCGAAGATGGGAAGCTCAACCCCATCATGGGGGCCACCGACTCTGCGGCATTGGAGCCGCACGCAGATTCCGCTTCATACAATATCTGCATCAACGGAACCCCGGACTCGTCTCCGGTGTCGAGTTCCGAACCCTGCGAGCCCGAGGATACCAAACTCGATCGGTTATCGATCTTCAATTTTAGTGCCGCAAATGTCTTCCAACACTCGCCCATGGGCGACCTGCTAAACTCACTAAAAAACCTATCCCTGGCAGATGACTCGTCGCCGAACTATGTTCGGTTCGAACTTGTGGCGTATGATGGAGAATTTTGCTTCCCACCCGCCACCCACTTCATAGCCACTGTCGAAGACCCAACCAACATGCTTGACCCCCGCTCCGAAGACATCGACAGTATGGACGACGATGAACGGCAAGGCCAGAGCTTACTATCCGCTAGACGCGGGACGGCCACCTCCTGGTATAACGTGTGTATGGTAGACAAACCCAATGATGATCTCGACGATGACAAGGAGGATCCAGTTGAGGATAAAACTCCTGGTACACAGTCCAAACACCGGCGCCCCTGGTGCCGCTCTCAGTCACGTCACTCAAGAGAACACAATACTAGCGCCGGAGAAGATAACACTCCGAACATCGAAGACCCTGTTGAGGCAGGATCCGAACAGGAGGACCAGGAAGGCGGGCAAGACAGCCTTGAGGAACTGGCCACATACGGAGACTCGGAGGACAGTAATTATCTCCCATTCTCCGAGGAAGAGGAGAGCCTCGGCAACGAGGATTTTATCGTGCCTGAGGAACCTCGCGAGTAGGAGCGCTTTAAACGCCGGCTCATAGCCACTGCAAGGAGTCTAAGGAAGAAGCAGCTGCAGCTTCAAGTGAGCCAAGATTTGCTCAATGATAGATGGACCGAGGTCCTGGCCGTCGAAGAATACGGCCTTAGCGGCCCAACAAAAGCCACCCCAAGTGTAGGTGGCTCCCTCAATACGATGGCAAGGCGTTGGAGCCCGCACCACCATCGAATATTATGGTAGGCCTACCACAGTTCGGTCCGGATAAAACGACAACCCAAGCAGAGCACCACACCACCCCATCCCGCCATCAATGCAAGAACAAAACAGCTTAGGGGAACACTCGTGACATCCAACAAGACCTATATGGACACAACAAACCCGACCATGCCCGGTCCGAAAACCGTAAGCGGAGTCCGCCGGAGGTGCTTCATAGTGTGGCCCAACATAGAGGAGCTGCACACCCTCTCTGCTCCATTGACGAGGTAATGGAGCATGAATTCCCAGACAGGTTTAAACCCATTAACATCGAATCATACATGGAACAACAGATCCCGAGGTATGGCTTGAGGATTACCTCCTCCATATTCGCATGGCTCGCGGAGACGACCTTCATGCCATTAAATACCTACCCCTCAAGCTCAATGGGCCAGCTCGGTACTGGCTAAACAGTTTGCCAGAAAATTCTATCCGCAACTGGGAAGATTTGGAAGACGCCTTTTGAGACAACTTCCAAGGAACATATGTCCGGCCACCAGATGCCGATGACTTGAGTCATATTGTCCAGCAGCCCAGCGAGTCAGCCAGGGAGCTCTAGACCAGGTTCTTAGTCAAAAAGAACCAAATTGTCGACTGTCCGGATGCGGAAGCCCTTGCGGCCTTCTGCTAGCGCGTCACCTCGGCCAGGAAGGACCTGAATCCATGACAGCCCTTACCGCTCTAATGACTCACTTTTGTGCGGGAGAAGATAACTGGCTCGCTCGTAAAAGCAACAACGCCAACGACCCGGGCACTTCCGAAATCCGAGACGGCAACGACAAGCCACGACGAACCGAACAAAACAGTCGCAACAATAATGAAAGATTATGCGACACAGCGGTCAACGCCGGATTTCACAATACGAAGCCCGGTCAACAGAAGAAGCCATTAAAGGCAAACCAGGATGGACCATCCACCCTTGACAGGATATTGGACCAACCTTGTCAGATTCAGGGTCACCCTGATAAGCCAGCTAATCATACCAACAGAAACTGTTGGGTCTTCAAGCAGGCAGGCAAGCTTAACGCCGAGCACAAGGGAAGGAGGCCACCAGGCGATAAAGACGATGGAGCGGCTCGCCAGCTGAACACCAGGCCCAGAAACAGTTTCCCTCTGAAGTTCGACCACTCCCGGAACGGAAATAGCTGTTCGGCTTCCGCCACCCACCTACTAAACTGGCAAGATTTACACCACGCGTACATCACTACACACTCAAGATACCATGGGCATCAGCGGAAGCACAATATGGACAACCCTGCAAGCATTCCCGTAACGTTTTTTATCTGTTTTTCCTTATTTTTCTTTATTATCTCTTAAAAATAGGTGACCATCAAGATAGCATCTACAGCAGACTCTATCGGAGTTCGGATCCGTACACTCACCTAAGGGGCTACGTCCGTTAGGAATCCCCCCTCCCCGAGGACGGGCGGCGCAGACGTGCGGCAGGAGGTCCAAAATAAGTTTTTGTAGACCGCACTCTTTATTTTGAGCCTGTACTATGCCTTCTTCCTCCGTTCCTGACCCCGAGCATGTCAAATAGCCGGGTTGTGGTTTTTTACTCTTTATATATATTTATCATTGGCATATTGCTCCGCTCCCAGTAAACTTCATCCAAACTAATCTTCCATGCTCTTTCTACAATGAGTCCGGCCGTAACGGCTGCCTTACAAGACGCACCTCGGCATAACTTGCCAAGGGCCCGGTATGGGAACAAATGAGTCACCAGTAAAAGTCTGGACAGCTCTATAGCGTACTTCGGCGTTGCAAGTTTGGCCTTATATGCATCAGCTCCGAATCATTGTCTTTGGTCAATAGTTGGGTTGCCCGGCTCCTGTGCTTGCTACCCTACGTTCCACTCTATCGGCTAGGGTAGTAAAGGGAGAACTACTGTGATTGTGCCCTAGCCTAGACCGGATGAGCACCTCAGTAGAGAAAGCCGAAAACTAACTGCCATGATGCGGCGAGAGCTGGTCAACCACTTGACGACTTATTCGAATCTTTAGCGATTCTCCGTGTCACACGAAGGATCTTTTTTAGATCAAAATATGTAAGGCACCATATTACAATACGTCGTATACATACCAGGGGCTATGTCGTAGCCTCACGATAAAACTCCTATGGCTAAGTGAAAGTGTTAACGCCCTATAGTTCGATTGCCTGGTTCGCCGCATTATCACCTCCTTTATGGACCAAGACGTTGGATAAAGAGTGATTAAATGCTTTTCCGAACACCCCCGTACTTCCTACGAGGGGGCTGAAGCCGACGACTGGTAAACTTTCAGATTATACTAAAACAGTCGCACAGGAGGAATTCAAGCCCTTGAGCAAAATATAAAAATAGATTAACTATAAAGTTGTCTGTTACAACCCTTATACACATCACTCGAACATTATGTCTTTCGAGCACTGACCCTCTATCAAGTGGGCGGCTTCTAGGACGTCTTCAAAATTGTGCTCCGGCTCACCACGGTCCTTGCCCTTGGGTGGACTCCTCGCCGCAACATCGATGGCCTTCATCTTTCCCTAGAACATTTGGTCGGGCAAAGGCCATCCGTGCACCCTCAATACACGCCAACCGCTTCACAGCGTCGATATGTGGCACCGCGTCAACAAGCCGCTACACCAGGCCGAAATAACTACTCGGAACAGGGTCAGTCGGCCACAACCGGACTATGACGTTCTTCATGGCAGCGCCGGATATCCTATGCAGCTCGGCCCACTGGGAAATCTGTTCATTCAGCAACAGAGGGCGCTTCGACGCGCTGAATTGTGACCAGAAAAGCTTCTCCATTGCATACCCCTCTTGTGCATGGTAAAACCGCGCCGCATCGGAAGAACTCTTCGGCAAGTCTAAATTTTTTTCCGGAGAACTCCATACGTGGTTAAGCTGAGCATAGTTTGGATCGCCGAACTTAGTCTGCAGCAAAAAGGGCTTGCCAGCCGCAATATCCACAGCTTGCTGGATCTCCTCACGGGCCGCTCTGGATTCAGACCGCGCTTCTCTTGCCTCTCGTAAGGCCTTGTCAAGTTCAGCCATTTTGGCTTCATTTTATTTCTCAAGAAGTTTACAGCGGCTAGCCGCATTCTCTAATTTGTGCGCCATGGTGGACATGTTCTCCTGGTCTTGGCGCCGCGCAACTTGTTCGGCTTTCAACTCAGCCGATGCCTTTTTGGCAGCCGCATTACTAAACCGGGCCTGCTTCTTGGCCCGGGCTAGCTCCGCCTGAAGGGCCTCCACGGCGGCAGCACCATATGCATTCATGCACATGTCATATAACACTCTTTTTAGAGTTTGGCTTAAAACACATTGGTGTAAGGAATGCTCAAAATATATACCTTGCGAGTCGTCAAGGCACCTGTTGATCAATGCAATGTCATCCTCCGCAATATCCAGCTTTCGCTGCAGTTCGGCCACTTTCATATTTCGGGTAGCCGCAGGAGGGAAGGCAGCCTGTATTCCATGTCAAATCAAGGCTAGTACCTGAGCATATCTTTTCGATCCTCCAATCGCCTCCTTTGGAGGGCAATCCGAGTCTCAGGGGCTACTGCATATACAACAGGTGCATTCTGTCAATAAAATTCCATTGGCAAAATTACATCACAAACCTCAAAACCCCTCAGAAGGCTCGTGAAGGCCTCGTTCAACCCGCTCTTCGCGGATAAAACCTTTTTGACCACCGTAACCATCAAGGCACGGTGCGCCTCCGAAACGGACGCTTGTTGCAGCATGCCCGTCAGCGTTTCCGGCGCTCCTGGGTATCCGGAAACCACCGCCGGAGTACGGCATTCCTTTGAGGGAACCCGCCCACCTGCCTCCAGAATCATCTCCGGCTATAAACCAGATAGTTTGGGGCCGTCATGCTGGATTCCCGAACCCTGAGTGACAGAGGCACCACCTTCGGGTAACGCCTTCTTCGTTTCCTGCACTACTTGTCGATCGGGAGGAGCCCCCCGGGACGATACCTCGAAATCATCTGCCCTGTTGGGCGAGGAGGCTGGAGAAGCATGTCACACTCCATCATCTCTGGAAGAAGGTCTCCCGAGGAGGAAGACGATTGAGAAACACCAGGTGTTAACCTGCGAGGACGTACATATGTCAGAGGATTACTTCAGTAATAAGAAAGGAATGAGGTATGATTAAAGTACCCTGCTGCACTTACGGTCTGGCCAGAGGTTTGTCCTCATCATAAAGCTCTACATCAACATCACTTGCCCGGCCCAAGCCGCCCGACGATGGTGTTTTCCCTTTCTTGGAAAGTTTCCCCTCCTGATCTTCAGAAGCGGCCCTCTTCTTGCCATGGAGAGCTTCCTCTGCACCTTTGCCCTCGGGCAAAAGGGTTTCGGTTTCCCCAAACACAGCGTCTAATTCGTCCTCAGGAGGGCATCACCTCTGGGCTCCCCGCTCTCGCCCCCCTCTGCAGACACCTGGTACAGTGTCAGAATCAGCATCCTCGTCAGCAGGGCGGTTGCAGAGTCTTCGGGAAGGGGCATCGGACACCAGGTTAACACCGCTTTCTTTATCCAGTCCTGTATAGGGACGGATTGTTCAGTATCTTGTCAACAGATGCTTGAATAGAAGGTGTTCGGAGATTGAATACTTACCGAAGTGTCCGGATGATTGCAGTCAAGGCCAACGTCTTCGGTGATGTCCGGCCATTGCTCTCGCTCCCCGAAATATAATTTCCACATTCCTTCGTGCGTAGTCCCGAAGAAGTGCTGAAGAGTCCGCCGCCCTTCTGGATTAAACTACCACATACGGAGAGGCCGCCGCTGACATGGCAGGGTCCGGCGGACTAGCATTACTTGAACGACGTTCACAAGATCGATGCCCTTCTCGGAAAGGCTCCGGATGCGACTTTGCAGAGTCTGCACTTCATTGACGGATCCCCAATCCAATCCCTTATTGATCCATGAAGCAAGCTGAATTGGAGGACTGGGTTGGAACGCAGGCGTAGCCGCCCACTTGGAGCCCCCCGGCTCGTTGATATAAAACCACCCCTGCTGCCACATGCCGGAAGACTCGGCGAAGGATCCTTCAAACCAAAACGCGCCGGCAAGCCTGCCTATTATGATGCTGCCGCACTCTGCCTGCTCCTCCTCTGTCACCTGCGGCCTCACGTCAAAGGTCTTGAGCCACAAACCAAAGTGCGGAGGAGTCCGGAGGAAGGCCTCACACGTGACGATAAATGTCGAGATGAGGAGAATAGAGTCCGGGGCCAGATCGTGAAAATCTAGCCCATAGTAGAACATGAGACCCCGAACGAAGGGGTTAAGCGCGAACCCTAACCCATGGAGGAAGTGGGACACAAATACTACCCTCTCGTCAGATTTGGGGGTAGGAATAACCTGCCCCTGTGCAGGAAGTCGATGGAGGATTTCCGGGGTCAGATACCTCGCTGCGCGGAGCTTCGCAATATCCTCCTCTGTGACAGAAGAAGCCACCCACCGGCCTTGACGGCTGGATCCGGACATGATTAGGGCTGGTGGCGATTGGAACCCGAGGGTTGGAACTTGGGGTGGCTGGGGTTGAGGAAGGGGCGAGCGCAAAGGAAGAAGACAAGTCTGGGTCCCTATATAAAGACCCCAAATACTGAGCGTCTCCACCTGGGTCTCGAAACTAACTTGTCCCCAAAGAGTTGTACCCAGAGGACGGTTGGGTTACCCACGCCTGCATTAATAAAAATCCCGTAAATAAGGGAACACGATCTCTGCCTTGACAAGACGTGCCAGTAAAACCACGTCCCGAGACATGGGGCGACGTGCTAGCCAACGGTTGGAAATAGTAACCGGGCACGCGTGACACGATTTCATAAACAGTTATTAGCAAATTGGACTCATGGAATATTGTATTTTCTGCAATTATATGCACAGGTCCGGACATACTTACTACACCCGAAGACTATTCTGGAGTTCGGAAGGAGGGAACCCGCCTTGCAATGCCGAAGACAAATCTGCGCGCCGGACTCCTCGTCATTGAAGCCAGGTTCAGGGGCTACTGAGGGAGTCCTGGACTACGGGGTCCTTGGGCATCCGGCCTGTTATCCTTTGGGCCGGACTGAGGGGTTGTGAAGACATGAAGGCCGAAGACTATACCCGTGTCCGGATTGGACTCTACTTGGCGTGGAAGGCAAGCTTAGCGACCAACTATGAAGATTCCCTTGGATGTAACCGACTTCATGTAACCCTAGATCTCTCCGATGTCTATATAAATCGAAGAGAGTAGTCCGGATAGGAAGAGAAGACTCATTACCATATTCACATAGGCTAGACTTCTATTGTTTAGCCATTACGATCTCGTGGTAGATCTACTCTTGTAACACTCATATTCATCAAGATCAATCAAGGAGGAAGTAGGGTATTACCTTCATAGAGAGGGCCTGAACCTGGGTAAACATTGTGTCCCCCGTCTCCTGTTACCATCGATCCTAGACGCACAGTTCGGGACCCCCTACCCGAGATCCGCCAGTTTTGACACCGACAGCCGTGAAGAAATGCGAATCCTTGAAGCGCGACGTTTCGGCTCGAGAGACCGAACTCGCTATGGCTCGCCAAAACGCGGAAGAGGCCCGGGTTGAAGCCCAGGGCACCCTCCAGGAGATCTAGGAGGGTAAGAAGATCGCGACGGGTAGGCGTTTAGTATGCAAAGCAAGTATGTGGAAAAGAAGTATGTCTTACTAACCCGGATTTGGAGTTCTCTAGGGGCGTTTGCGGATCTGCCGCGCAGTGTTTCCGACGCTGCAGAATTCTTCTGAGCCGAAGAAGGGAGCTCAACGGAGAAGCTGTTCTGGTCGCAATACCTTGCGCCAGAACATCCGGTGCCCTTTAGCGATCAGCTAAAATAGCTGGTCGAGCTGCATAGGGTGGCCGAACTGGCCATGAAGGATTTAATAGTCCGGCTGTGGCCTGCCGAAGCTATACCCAGTAGCTACTTCGGGCTCGTGAAGCGGCTGGTGAATGCCTGCCCTCGGCTAGAAGTCGTCAAGCGGTCGATCTGCATCGAGGGCGCGCGCATGGCCTTTGCCCGTGTCAAGGTGTGGTGGGCGAAGATGGACGCCATCAAGCTTGTGACCGAGAGACCGCCTGAAGGCAAGGAGCACCGCACGCCGAAGCGGTATTTTGAAGACGTCCTGGAGGGGTCTCGTATTGTGGCGACGCAATGTGCACAAGACATTATTTTCGAATGAATACATTCATGTTGTCTCTGCCTTGTATGATGAAACAAACTCGTTATGTAATATAATGTTTGTTTTTAAAAAAAATCACCTCCTGTGCGGCCGTGTTGTGTGAAATCTGAGAGTTGGCCAGTCATCGGCTTCTGCCCCCACGTAGGTAGTACGGGGGTCTTCGGGATGTAATCTAAACACTCTTGATCCAATTGTTTGGTCCTTCAAGGAGGTGTTTAGCGCAACGAACCAGGCAATCGGACTATGCGGCTTTAGCGCCCTCACTTAGCCATAGGAGTTTGACAATAAAAATATAGGTGCAGCCCCTAGTATCCGAACTAGGATGCTATAAACACCTGATCGGGTTAAGTACCGATCCCTCGTGTAATGCGGAAAAAATCTCTAAAGATTTGAGACCTCCGAAGAGCTGACCGGCTCTCGCCGCATCATGACAGTCAGTTTTCGGCTTTCTGTACTGAGGTGCTCATCCGGGTAAACCAGGGCACAATCGCAGTAGTTCTCCCTTTACTACCCTAGCCGATATAGCGGAACGTAAGGTAGTAAGCACAGGAGCCGGGCAACCCAACTATTGACCAAAGACATGATTCGGAGCCAATGCATATAATGCTAAATTCGGGGTGCCGAACTATACTGTAAAAAGTGTTTGGACTTTATTGCCGTATTATGGGTCGCAATGAAGCCCCTGGCAAATTGAAACGTACCAAAGTGTACGGGTGCTGTCTGATAAAGTTATCAACAGAAAGGGTAGTAAGCTAGGGCCGCAGAATTTGGGCCGCGAACTGTTTTCATTATAATTTGGTAATATGTCAAAGCACATTCATACAAATAGTGCAATAAGCAAAAGGCTATTTAACATGCCACAACCAAGGGAGAGCTGTGTGTGGGTCCTTAAAACAGGTAGAGTGATTGTTAAAGAGATCACCTAGAAATTCCCTTATACATCTGTGCTTCTTGCCATCTTGGTGTATTTATCCTTTGAAAGGACCGGTAATCAGGCCATCAGGGAGGGCCTGTCGAAAAGAAACCTGAAAAAGAGAAATGAAATAGTGAAAAGTATGTGTGTCCGGGGGTGGTCGAGCCGCATTGTGGATCACAAGCTAGTTATGCCTCCGTCTATGCCCATGGTATTTTGAGTGCGTAGTTATGTACGCGCAGTACGAATGCCGCCACTTGATCGCGGCTGGGATGGAGGCCGAATTGCTAGTCAAGCTCATGACGAGCTGAGTTGTCCTGCTGCAGAATAGTACGGACTCTCCTGACAGTGTCCGGGAGCTCGACCGCCGAATTAAGGTTCTGCTTGAAAAGGCCGCTCTGTACTTCTGCTGCCAAGGCAGCCGTGTGCTCCTCGGTGCGGAGGGAGCGTTCCGTGTTTCCATTAACTATTATGACGCCGCGTGGTACGAGCATCTTGAGCTTAAGATAAGCATAGTGTGGCACCGCGTTGAATCAAGCAAATGCGGTTCGTCCAAGCAGTGCATGATAGCCACTGCAAAAGGGGACGATATCGAAGATTAACTCTTCGCTTCGGAAGTTGTCCGGAGATCCGAAGACAACCTCTAGTGTGATTGAGCCTGTACAGCGGGCCTCTACACCTGGTATGACTCCTTTAAAGGTAGTCTTTGTGGGCTTCATCCGTGATGGATTAGTGCCCATTTTGCGCACTATATCCTGATAGAGCAGGTTGAGGCTGCTGCCACCGTCCATCTGGACTCGCGTCAGGTGGAACCCATCAATTATTGGGTCCAGGACCATTGCGGCCGAACCGCCGTGATGGATACTGGTCGGATGATCCTGACGATCGAAGGTGATCGGGCATGATGACCATGGATTAAATTTTGGGGCGACTAGCTCTATCGCATAGACGTCCCTGAGCGCGCGCTTGCGCTCCCTCTTGGGGATGTGGGTGGTATATATCATGTTCACCGTTTTGACCTGAGGGGGAAACTTCTTCTGTCCCCCTGTGTATGATGGCCGGGGCTCCTCGTCATCTTCCTCGCTTTGCGATCCTTTCTCCTTATTCTCGGTGTTTAACTTGCCGGCCTGTTTAAAAACCCAACAATCTCTGTTGGTATGATTGGCTGGTTTGTCTGGGGTGCCATGGATCTGGCACGGACGGTTGAGTATGCGGTCTAAGCTGGGTGGTCCCTGATTGTTTCTTTTGTACGGCTTCTTCCGCTGACCAGACTTGGAGCCACTGAATCCGGCGTTGACTATCGTGTCATCGGTATTGTCACCATTGCTTCGACGTTTGTGTCTGTCGCGTCGGAGTTTGTCATTGTTGTTTTTGACTTCGGAGATGCCCGCTTTGCTTGTTGTGTTTTTGCTACGGGCCAGCCAACTATCCTCACCCGCACAAAAGCGGCTCATGAGTGCCATGAGCTGCCATTGACTTCGGCTTTTCTTGGCCGAGGTGGGTGAGCCATTCATCGCGGATGCTGTGTTTAAAGGCCGCAAGGGCTTTGGCATCCGGACAGTCGACGATCGGGTTCTTTTTAGTTAGGAACCTAGTTCAGAATTTCCTGGCTGACTCTCCGGGCTGTTGAACTATGAGGTCATCGGTATCTGGTGGCCGGACATATGTACCTTGGAAGTTGACGCGGAAGGCGTCTTCTGAATCCTCCCAGCTGCCAATACAGTTTTCAGGCAGACTATTTAACCAGTGCCGAGCTGGCCCTTTGAGTTTTAACGGGAGGTATTTGATGGCGTGGAGGTCATCTGGACGGGCCATATGGATATGGAGAAGAAAATCCTCGATCCACACCACGGGATCAGTTGTTCCATCATATGATTCAATATTCACGGGTTTAAAACCTTCTGGGAATGCATGCTCAATTACTTCGTGAGTGAAGCAAAGAGGGTGTGCGGCGCCTCTATATCGAGCCACATCGCGACGTAGCTCCGATGGAGTCCGTCTGTGGTTTTCCGCCCGCGCATGACTAGGCTTGTCACGTCCGAATAGATAGTTGTCGTCACGTGTCGGGGCACGTCCTCGCGATCCGTAGATCAATCTGGTATGTCCTGCTCTATTGTCCAGGTCCTGCGGAAGGTCATATGTATAACCACGAGCTATTTTATCTCTGCCTTTATGATGAGGCGGGGCGGGCTGGTGTTCGGGTTGAGTTGCCGCTTTATCCCAACCACGTGGTGGTCGGTCAGCCGCATTACGCGATGATGGTACGGGCTCCGGCGCCTCGTCATCGAACTGAGGTGGCAATTTGCACTTCGGGTAGCTTTTGGCTAGGCGCTTGAGGCCGTATTCTTCGGCTCTAGGACATCGGTCCATCTATCGTTGAGCAGATCTTGGTCAGCTTGAAGCTGCTGCTGCTTCTTTTTCAGGTTCCTTGCAGTGGCTATTAGCCAGCGCTTAAAGCGCTCCTGCTCGAGAGGTTCCTCAGGCACGATAAAATCCTCGTTGTCGAGGCTCACCTCATCCTCGGAGAGTGGGAGATAATTACTGTCCTCCGAGTCTTCGTTTGTGGCCTGCTCATCCGGGCTAACTTGCCCATCTTCCCGATCGTCCTGTTCGGCAGTTCGTTCGTCGGGATCTTCTCTCTCTTCGGCACAGTCCGGAGTGTTATCGTCTCCTGTGCTGGTGTTGTTGTCTTTGCTGCGGCGTGATTAAGAGCGGCGCCGCTGACGCCGGCGCTTTTTTTGTATCTTAGGAGGGTCATCCTCAACTGGATTTTCCTTCCTCGCCGTTATTCTCTTTTGGTGCATCCACCATGTATACGTCATATGAGGAGGTGGCCGTCAATCGTCCGGTGGACGGGGGTTTTGGGCCTCCTCTTCTCCTGCATTGTCGTCCATACCTGTCGGGTGGTTGGTGCGACATATGCCAAGGGATGGCTTATCATTGTGGGAGCCAATAAAACGTCGCCGGTGCCTGGAAACGGGATGAGGCGAAGACATGCACGCCGGCGGATCTTACCCAGGTTCGGGGCTCTCCGAGGAGATAACACCCCTAGTCCTGCTCTGCGGGGTCTCCGCATGATCACTAGATCGATAAAAGGTAGCTACAATCGCTCCTAGAGCTGTTGAGATCAAGGGAGAAGAAGAACAAGGCTAGCTCTTGCTTCTCTATATCTATGGTGTGTGCTATGCTTAGAAGGCAACTCTATGCTCAGAGGCCAACCATGCTCAGAGGCGAACCCTTTGCATGGATGCTCCGGGGGGTTTATATAGGCCTACCCCCCGGGGATACAATGGTAATCCGGCTGGGCTCTATTCCCAGCCGTCAGTGTCTACGCTCGCCGGCTACTGGGTCCCGCTGGCTGGTGGGTCCCGCCGGCTGTCGGCTACTTGGTCGACAGGCCGGCCCCACCGCCTAGGGTCTTGTCGGCGGCTGCTTACTGTAGCCTCGCATGTGACGACGAGGGCTTTGTCGAGGTAAGCGTGGCTACAGTGGGCCGCCTCGGGGGCTATCACTGTAGCCTTACCTTGTCTTGTCTCCTTAATGGGGCTCCTGCTTCGAGGAAGGGAGTAGCCAGCTTCTAGAGGCCGGCTACGCTCTTGGCTAACTGGGAGAGGCCGGGACGCCTTCACGCCTCTCTCTGGCTGAAGGGGCCCGCCGCCCGCGGGCCGTACGGGAGTCGGTCGTGGGTGACGTCGAGGCTAGCATGGCTACAGTGCCGAGCCGCACGGGAGATGGCCGTCCCGTACGGCCTCCTGTAGCCATGCCCGCCTCGGGCTTCGGGGGTAGTGGGCCGCACTGTGGCCATACCCCGTCATGTCGCCGTTATGTGGGTGCAGCTTTGGTGGTTATGGTCTCAGCCGGCTCCTAGGAGTCGGCGTCCTTCTTGGCCGGCTTCTTGGAGTCGGCCACCCCGTAGTTGTCCTGGGGAGGAGTTGGTGAGGCTGGGTCGCCTTCCGGGAGTCGGCTTCAGAGGTAGCCGGCCAGGGAAGGCGGCCCAATGCTCGGAGTGCTTGGAGGCCCGAAGGCCTGATAATTTTTTCAGAAGAACCAGGGGCAGTCGGTTAGGCTACCCGTGGCCATTTACTCCGACAGTAGTCCTCGAAGCTGATTGGGCTTCGTGGTGGAGTGGGGGTTGAGAAGCTCGATCAGCTTCCTATCGTGACAAGTCGGCAGCTGGGAGCCGGCCTTGGTCAGGCGCGCCGCCTGAGTCGAAATCCTCTGGAGTCGGAGGGCGGGAACCCGCTGGCACGTGCACCGGGCCGCGGGCCGGCCACGGGCCGTCGGCGAACCACGTGGCCGGAAAGCCTGGCAGCCGACGCGCGTGACGGGACGTCGCCGCAGGGAGGGGGCCCGCCACGTCCGCGCCCCGGCCCAGGCGCGGATCCTTTGTATCCCGAAACCGCCCGCACGTTCCGTGCGGCAGTTTCGGCTCGCATTTACGCGCAATAATCGCGAGACGTGGGGGGAGTGGGCGTAGTTAATCCCACGTCTCCCCCCACGTCCGGCCTCTTAGGCCTCGTGAGGCTATAAGTAGGGGGAGGTGGAGGGCGGCAGGCCCTCGCACGCTCCTCCTACTTCCACCGTCTTCTTCCTCTTGCCAGTTCTTGCTACAGCGCCTCGCCGCCACGCTCTTCCACCGCACGCTCCTTTGCCGCCGTGCTAGCTTTCGCCATGCCTCCCACCGTAGAGCAGCTTGGCGGGGATTGGGACGGCTCCAACGTCCATGACGACCACGTCGACTTCCTCCGCGACACGCGGCGGCTGCCCAGCGCGGACAAAGTGGAGGTCCGCCTCGCGCCGGCGAAGGAAATCAGGCCGGAGCCGCAGGAGGGCGAGCGGGTGGTCTTCCGCTCGCACTTCTTGCGCGGCTTCGGCCTGCCAGTGAGCGCCTTCTTCCGCTCCTGGCTCGAATTTTATCAGCTCCAGCCGCACCATCTCACCCCCAACGCGGTGGTGCTGCTGTCCGCCTTCGTCACCCTGTGCGAGGGCTATCTCGGCGTCCTCCCCACCCTTGAGCTCTGGGGGGAGTTCTTCCAGTCGAAGCTGGGCACGCACAGTAAAGGCGTGCCGGCTCATACTGGCGCCTTCATCGCGTCGCGGAGATCGGGCGCCGACAACCCCTTCCCGTCATCACGCTGATCCAATCGGTGAAGAAGTGGCAGAAGTCGTACTTCTACGTGCGGAACATCGCTCCACGGGGCGACTACATCAATCTGCCGGCTTACGTAGCCGGCCCACCGGCGGGTAGGCTGCCCCAGTGGTCCTTCCGGGCGGTGACGCTATCGCCGGCTGGAAACGCCGCCATCGCCCGACTGCGGGTGATGGTCCAGTCGGAGGGCCTAACAGGGCCCGATCTTCTGGCTGCGTTCGTCATGCGCCGGGTTCTTCCGCTCCAGAGCCGGCCTCATCTAATCTGTCAGATGAGCGGCCAGCTTGATCCGAGCCGCATGTGCACCAAGGAGATGCCGCGCCATGAGGTCGCCTACATGGTGAACTACCTTGCAAACTGCCAACTCACTGAAGAGTGGCAGTTCGGCAAGGAGCCATATAGCCGAGCCAATCCTCCGCCTACGGTATGCTCCCCTTGTCTCTTTTTCTCGCTCTCTCAGCCTTGTTGCCGAGCATCTCTTGGCCGACTCTGACTTAGTCGGCTTGTTCTTCGACAGAGCCCTCTGCTTTGGCCGGCCGGCGGGTCAGACGCGGAGCGCCGCTTCGTCCCCGACTGGACCGAACACGACCTGGAGGACCCGACCTGGGGGCAGTCCATATGGACGACACCGTCGAGCTGGGCGGTGGCCAAGCCGGCGGCGAAGCAGGTGGCTCCGGGTTCACTGCTACCTTTGACGACTGGCCGGACGAGGATGAAGCCGAAGCCGTCCCGCGCCGCCCGCCGGCATCTGGACGCGGCGCGGGCTCCTCCGCCGCGCAGCCTGCTCGGGGTGGAGGGCAGAAGCGTCGCGCCGCCCAGGGTCTATTCGGCAGCCGAATGAAGAAGCCCAGGGGCGGGGCGGCAACCACCAGGCGGGAAGAGGCGGCCGCGAAGGCGGCTCGTTTCCGCAAAGTGGTGAAGCAACCGCAGACCGTGTCGGCGTAAGTTCTCTTTCTCTGTGTACTCTCTTTCTTTCTTTCTTTGGTGGTTCTTGAACTCTCGTCTTTTTCTTCAACGATCAGAGCTCCGTTGTCACTTGAGCGGGCGGCTGCCGGCTCCGTCGTCGAGTCGCCAAGGGGCTCTGGGAGCACCACCCGCCGCGTGGACCCTCGCGCCGACCTCCAGGAGGCGACGGAAAGGAACGCGCGGGAGGCGCGGGAGGAGCAGGAGGCACGGGAGGCGGAGGCACGGAAGGCGGCCGCCGCCCAGGCGGCACGGGAGGAGGAGGCGGCGAAGGCACTCGCCGAGGCCGCAGCCAGGGCCCAGGCCGAAGCTGAGGCCGCGGCGGCGGCGGGGGAGGTTTTGATGGTCACCCCGCTGCGCGTCATGGCGCCTGGGGACATGGAGCCCTCGCCAGGGGGAGCCAGCGGCGACCAGCCAGGGCTGGGAGGAAGCGGCGACGACGTCATCATCTTGGAGAAGGCGCCGGAGCCGACCCCGCCAACTGGGGCGGCCCAAGGCGGCCGGCCTGATCTGCCGCCTGCACAGTCGGCGGAGGGCGAGCCGGCCGCGAGGGCTGAAGTGGCGGTCCGGGTGCCGCCGAGCCGGCGCGCCGGGAAGGTCGCGTCGGAGCCACAGAAGGCCGCGTCGGAGCCACAGCCGGCCGTGGGCTCCAGCTCGTCGGCCCGAGATGCGGAGGCGGCCAGCGCTACCTCGGGGTGGACACCAGGCGGAGGGACAGCCGTAGTGAACGTGGCTGCACAAGACGTCCGTACCCGGCTCCAAAGCCAAGCCGCGGCGCTGCGGCACTTCACCGACGAGTTCCTCGCAACGCGGGCGGCCATCCGGGTTAGTATTCCCATCTTGTTTCTTCTTGAACTTGATTTCTCCTCTTGATCTTGATTTCTTCCGTGGGGGCGCGTCAGCGCACCCACTGGGTGTAGTCCCCGAGTTCCGAGTCGGCTGCTGAGCAGGCGGCTTGGAACTTCTTGGAGGTTTTGTCTTTGCTGCTTTTGTTCTCACTTCGGTCTTCTGTCCATCTTGCAGGACTACCACAACCTTCGAGCGGCCGCCTTCAACTCCCAGGCTCGGGAGCTGACTCAGAAGACCGCCGATCTTACTGAGAGCCGAGGTACGTGGTTTATTCATTATCTCATGTGGGGGCGCGTCAGCGCACCCACTGGGTGTAGTCCCCGAGATTCGGGCCGACTGCTGAGCAGTCGGGTCGGATCTTCCTTGACGATTTCTTACTGTTCTTCTTCTTCTGCCGTCTCTGCAGCGGCCAACGCCAGTCTGAGGGCACAGCTGGGGGAGTCCCAGACTGCTCTTCATGCCAAGGATGCCGAGCTCGCCGCCTTGGTGCAGGAGTGCGACCGCCTGGTCAAGAAGCTGGCCGACCAGGAGGAAGGCCACAAGGCGGCGCTGAAGGCTGCGCAGGATCGCAAAGCCGCTCTCCAGGCCGAGTTCGAGACGGAGGCGGCTGGCTGGGCTGAGGCCAGGCAGACTCTGGTCTCTGGCTACGGCCAGATCGAAGACCTGGTTGACGCTAAGCCGCCTACCTCTCCGTCCTTTCTTGTCGTATGCCACTTTGGCTTGCTTTCTGATTTTGGTGTTCTTCTCTTCCTTTCTTCTTCTTCGTGCAGAGTATTTCCCTGGCTATTCGACTGCCGCCAACCAGACCATCAAGGCCCGTCGCCAGGCGCGAAGGCAGGCCGGCTTTGAAATCTCGCCAACCGCCGGCCGCTCGCTGGAGGAACAGCTCCTGGCGATCCAGGCTCGCATCCAGCCGGCTCACCGGCTGCTCCGCCGGCTTCAGCGTGCCGGGGCGCAGGTCTTGGCCGCCCTCTGGCCCGGCCAAGCGGTACCTCGCACCCCCAGTCGGAACGCCGACTGGCTGTAGGTGGCCGTCGACCGCTTCGAGGCTTGGAAGGCGTCGGCGGCTCGCTCCGGTGCCAGGCGGGCGCTGGAGTTCGTCAAGGCCTGGTATCCCGGCCTGAACCTGGACCAGCTGGCTACCTGGCGGCAGCAAGCCGACACGGAGCTGGAGCCGGCGCGACCGGCCATCATTCGGCGGGCTTCGGCGATCGCCGACTACACCGACACCAGCGTCTTCGCCCCCGAGGTGGACGACAATGGAGTCGCCCAGCCGGAAGAGTGGTTCGGGCTGGACCCGGCGTACGGCGAAGACTCGGCGGAGGAGATCGACTCCAGCGACGAGGGTGAAGAAGAGGAGGAGGAAGGTGAAGACGCCGAGCCGGCTGGTGGAGCAGCCGGCCAGCCTCAGCCTGACCGCACCTCCAGCACCACGTCGCGCGCGAGTGCGTCGCCTGCCGTAGGTGGTAGCCAAGCCGAGACCCGCTAGGCGGCCACTCCTTCAGCCGGCGAGGCCGCCTTCACCAACCAGCTCGGCCTCCATGTCGCGCCCTAGTCCGCCATTTTTTGCTTTCCCTGTCTTGTTACTCTTTAGAACAATGTTTGGTTAACTTCTGCACAATTCCACCCATTGGGTGTATTTGAACTTATGCCTGTTGCCGCCTGTTGGGGGCTTTATGTATATATAACTTATGCATTTGGTCTTACCTTGTACTTTTGCTTTTTGTCCTTCTGCTTTTTCCTTTGCCGCCCTCCCTTGGTTGCCGCCTCCCCAGTCAAATAGTTGCTCTGCAATCTGTAGCCGGGGGAGTGCCAGTCCGATTGGGGAGGGGGAAGTACTTTAGCTCTGCTGGACTAAAGCTAAGTTTTTTAGGAAGCCGGCCAGCCGGCTGCTCTGGTAGACGGCAGGCATGTTTGGAGGCCGTCTTTTAGCTATATAGGTTCGTAGTTCCTTAGCCATTTTTCGTGTGGGCGTCCTTTCTGTCTTTCCTCTTGCTAGTCGGTCAGTCAGTTCTTTGAGCTGCGACTTGCAACAAGAGGGGACTCGGGAGCCGGCGCACTACTTTTCTGACTTTTAGGAAAAACTTTCGATATAGCTCAAGGCGGCCAGTCCCCGGGCCGGCTAGTTGAACCCGGTGCCGGACAAAAATTCGAAATGTAATAATACATTCATGGATATGACACGCGTCATTCATAGATAAATAAAAGGCAGTCCCCGAGTACTATTCGGGGGGCCTGTTGGTTTGTACTTAATACAAAAGGGGAGCGTGATACATACTGCTTTTCAGCTGTAAAATCGTCTTAGGAGGTTTGCGTTCCATGGTCGCTCCGACTCCTTGCCGGAGTCGTCTCTTTTGCGTGCTCTTGGTTTTTGCGCGTCGATCAAGTAGTAGGAGTCGTTGCCGAGTGCCTTGCTGACGACGAAGGGGCCTTCCCAAGGGGCCGAGAGCTTGTGCTGGCCGGCTGTTCGCTGGATCAGCCGGAGCACAAGGTCGCCCTCTTGGAAGGATCTTGGCTTGACCTTGCGGTTGTAGTAGCGGCGCAACCCTTGCTGGTAGATGGCGGACCGGCTGAGGGCTAACAGCCGGCCTTCTTCCAGCAGGTCGACGCCATCTTCTCTTGCTTCTTTGGCTTCCTCTTCCGTGTACATGGTGATCCGAGGCGAGTCGAACTCGATGTCTGTTGGGATGACAGCCTTGGCACCGTACACTAGGAAGAATGGAGTGAAGCCGGTTGACTTGTTGGGTGTAGTGCGCAGACTCCAGAGGACAGCCGGCAGCTCTTCGAGCCAGCAGCTGGCCGATCGCTCCAGTGGTACAACCAGTCGGGGCTTGATGCCGGAGAGGATGAGTCCATTTGCTCGCTCGACCAGGCCGTTTGACTGCGGCTGGGCAACGGACACTAAGTCCAGTCGGATGCCCTGCGTCACGCAGAAACGTGCCAGTGCTCCTTTGGCGAAGTTCGTGCCGTTGTCGGTGATGATGCTGTGCGGCACGCCGTACCGAGTAGTGATGTCGGTGATGAATGTTACAGCAGTCGGCCCATTGAGCTTCTTGATTGGCTTTGCTTCAATCCACTTTGTGAACTTGTCCACAGCAACAAGTAGATGTGTCAGGCCACCACGGGCTGTCTTGAAAGGGCCCACCATGTCCAGTCCCCAGACGGCAAAAGGCCAAGTGAGGGGAATGGTTTTGAGGGCAGAAGCCGGCAGGTGTTGCTTGGAACTAAAAACTTGACATCCTCTGCAGCTCTTGACTATTTCTTTAGCATCCTCCAAGGCAGTCGGCCAGAAGAAACCATGGCGGAAAGCCTTGGCCACAAGGGATCTTGAGGCTGCGTGGTGGCCGCATTCGCCTTGGTGGATGTCTTTGAGGATTGCCACTCCTTTTTCTGGCTCGACACAACGCTGGAAGACTCCGGTGACGCTGCGCTTCACAAGCTCTCTGTTGATTATTGTGTATGCTGCGGCTCGTTGCACTAGTCTTGCTGAGATCTCGTTAGCCGGCAGCTCTCTGCTGACTAGGAACTTGAGGATGGGTTGGGCCCATGAGGGAGCTGTGACTTCTTCTTCTGTTAATGTGGCCACCATGACTCGGGTGGGTGGGTTGGGTGTTGCATTGGAGTCGGCCACCGCTTCTTGTGTCGTTGCAGTCCCCGGGCCGACTGCTGCAGTCCCCGGGCCGGGTGCGACTACGGCAGTCCCCGGGCCAGTCGTCGAAGTCCCCGTGCCGCCTGCGGGATTTCTCCAGTCGGATCCGGCTGTTTCTGGCGTAGGCGGTACGAAGATGGAATCTGACTCTGGAGACGGCTTGATGGACGGCTTGAGGAGGCGCTGGAGGGAGACGCCAGTCGGTATGGCTTGTCGGGTGGAGCCGATCCGTGCTAGGGCATCTGCTAGGTCGTTGTCGGCCCTTGGCACGTGAAGGAACTTGCACCCTTCGAAGTATCCGCTTATCTTCTGGACGAGGAAACGGTAGCTCGCCATGTTCGCGTCCTTGGCGTCCCAGTCGCCAGATGATTGGTGGACCACCAAGTCTGAGTCGCCGTAGTACAGGATCCGGCGTATGCCGAGTTCTTTGGCTAGCCGGAGCCCATGTACGAGCGCCTCGTACTCGGCGACGTTGTTGGAGGCGGCGAAGTGGATCTGCAGCGTGTACTTGAGCTTGTCGCCTTTGGGAGAGGTGAGGACGATGCCGGCTCCCAAGCCGGTGCGCATCTTGGACCCGTCAAAGTGCATCCGCCAATGGGTAGAGTCGGCAGCCGGCGGTAAGTACTGGGTCTCGTCCCAGTCGACGAGGAAGTCGGCCAATGCTTGCAACTTGATGGCGGTGCGGGGTTCATAGAAAATCATGTAGGGCGCCAACGCAATGGCCCATTTGGCCACCCGGCCGGATGCATCCCGGCTCCCTATGATCTCGGCGAGCGGGGCAGTGCACACGACCGTGATGGGGTGCTCTTGGAAGTAGGGCTTCAGTTTCTTGGCAGCGAAGTACACCCCATAGCACATCTTTTGGTAGTGCGGGTAGTTTTGCTTTGAGCAGGATAGTACTTCGCTGAGATAGTAGACCGGCCTCTGGACTAGCTGGGCTCGGCCTTCCTCCGGGCGCTGGACCACAACAACAGTGCTGACGACTCGGCTAGTCGCGGCGATGTAGAGGAGCATGGGCTCCTTCTCAGTCGGCGCAGCCAGGACAGGCGGAGTGGTCAACATTTTCTTCAACTCATGGAAGGCTTGGTCGGCTTGATCATTCCACTCAAAGTGAGTGGACTTCTTCATGAGTCGGTACAGGGGGAGAGCCTTTTCTCCTAGTCGGCTGATGAAACGATTCAGGGAGGCTAAGCAGCCAGTGAACTTCTGCACATCTCGCAGCTTGGTGGGAATCTCCATCCTCTCGATGGCCTTGATCTTGACGGGGTTGCACTCAATGCCGCGTTCGGAGACCAGGAAGCCTAGCAGCTGGCCGGCTGGCACTCCGAACACGCACTTCTCGGGGTTGAGCTTGATCTGGAATCGGCGCAAGTTGGCAAATGTTTCTTTCAGGTCTTCCAGCAAGGTGCCGCACTTCTCTGTCTTCACCACAATGTCGTCTACGTAGACGTGGGCATTTCTGCCGAGTTGTTTCAAGAGACATTTCTGCATGCAACGCTGAAAAGTGGCACCGGCATTTCTCAGGCCGAATGTCATTGTCAGGTAGCAGAAAGCTCCAAAGGGTGTGATGAAGGCAGTCTTCAGGCGGTCAGCCGGTCCAACTTGATCTGATGATACCCTGAGTATGCATCCAAAAAACTTAACAGCTCGCATCCGGCTATGGAGTCTATCACTTGGTCAATCCGTGGCAGAGCAAACGGATCCTTTGGGCAGGCCTTGTTCAAACTCGTGTAGTCTATACACATACGCCACTTGTTATTCTTCTTCAGAACTAGAACTGGGTTGGCAAGCCACTCTGGAAAGAACACTTCCATGATAAAGCCGGCGGCAAGGAGCCGGGCTATCTCTTCTCCCACGATTCTTCGCTTCTCTTCTGACAGTCGGCGGAGGGGCTGCTTGACCGGTTCGCATCATCTCGGACATGTAATTTGTGCTCGGCGAAATCCTTCGGGACACCCGGCATGTCCTTTGGGGACCATGCAAAGATGTCTCGATTCTCATGGAGGAAGTCGACGAGCTCGCCTTCCTATTTATTGTCCAAGTTCGCCCCAATGAAAGCGAACCTCTCCGGGTGCTCCGGGTCCAGAGGTATCTTCTTCGTCTCCTTTGCAGGCTGGAAGGAGCCCTGCGCATCACAATCCTTGGGGTTCGGGGACAAGGCCGGCTGCTTGCCGGCCATGGCCACAACCCGTTCCAACATTTTCTTCTCTTCTGCCACCACGAGAGACTCGGCCAGCCGGCTACTGGCCATGGCGCACTCGGTGAACTTCTTGTAGTCGCCGGCTACCGTGATGATCCCCTTCGAGCTCGGCATCTTCATCTTCAGGTAGGCTAGTGGGGCACAGCCATGAACTTGGCCAAAGCAGGTCGGCCAAGTAATGCATGATAGGGGCTCTCCAAATCCACTACCTCGAACCATATTGCTTCCCGGCGAAAATGATCTTTGTCTCCGAAGAGAACATCCATTTTGATCTTGCCGATTGGAGAGCAAGACAGGCCGGGTACGATACCATGGAAGACGGTGCGGCTCGGCATGAGCTGCTTCGCTTTGATGTTCAGCTTCTCTATGGTATCACGGTACGGTATGTTGATACTGCTTCCGCCGTCTATCAGGACGCGGGAAAATCTGGCAGCTCGCTTCTCCGTCGCGAGGGTGACGTCCAAGACCATTGCATAGGAGCCGGGCGAAGGCAACACCTCTGGGTGGTCGGCCTGGCTCCAGCTGATTGGCTTTTCTGACCAGTGCATGAACTCGGCGGTGCTAGAGGCGACTGCATTCACTTCTTGGTGCTGTCGGCGTCGGCTGCGCTTGTCGTCGGCTTGACTAGTGAAGACGACGTAGGCGGCGTGCTCTTCGGGAAATTCGTCTTGGATGGCGCCGACTGCCGGCCGAGCCGCCGGCTGCTGGGGGGCTGGAGGCGGCTGGCCGGGAGGCGGAGGCGACAACATTCCCTCACCCTTGGTGATACGGGTGAGCCAGTGGCATTTCCGGGTTGTGTGGTTGGACGGCTTCGCGCCGCTATGGAACTTGCAGGGGGCATCGAGTGCTTGCTCATAGGAGAAAGACGGCTGCCAAGGCGGCCGGCCACCCTTCTTCTTGGGAGCGGGCCGATCTTCGGGCTGCTCGTCTTCAACTGTGGCCACCTGCCGACTGGAGGTAGTCGGCATGGGGCCCTTGCGCTTGTGGTCGTTCTGGTAGGGGCGCCGATTAGGGTCGCCAGCCGGCATTTTGGGAGCCGGAGCAAGTACTTTCCCCGAGGCGTCCACTCGGAGCTCGGTCTTCATTGAGGAGTCGGCGGTGGCGTATTTGTCGGCGATGACCAGCAATTCATCGAGGGTAGCCGGCTCGTCGCAGAGGAGTCGGTGCTTGAGGAGGGTGCCCTCTCGGCACCCGGCGGTGAAGTACTCGATGGCCTGGACCTCGTGCACCCCCTCGCAGGAGTTGCGGAGCTTGGCCCATCGCGTGAGGTAGTCGCGGGTCGACTCGTTGGGCCCCTGGACGCAGAGGGAGAGCTGGCGAGGCTTGGGAGGCCGCTTGTAGGTGCTGGTGAAGTTGCGGACGAAAACTTCGGTGAAGTCCAGCCAACTGTTGATGCTGTAGGTCTTGAGGCTGTTGAGCCATGTGCGCGTCGTGCCTTGCAGCATGAGGGGGACGTACTTCACGGCGACGCGCCGATTGCCGTTGGCTATGCTGACGGCCGTGGAGTAGTCGATGAGCCAATCTTCCGGCTTCACCGAGCCGTTGTACTTGGGCGTGTCTCTGGGGAGCGAGAACCCTTTGGGGAACGGCTCGTCGCGGATGCAGGGGCCAAAGCATGGCGGGCCGACATCGTCTTCTTCTTCTAACGCCAAGGATCAAGCAAGGCGGTCGATCCTGTGGCGGGCGTCGTTCTTGCCGACTCCTTCTCGGCGGCCGAGTCGGTCGCCAAGAGTCGGGTGTGTAATAGGCGGCGGAGTGAGGCGTCTTTCTCTTCGAGGCGGGGGAGGAGGCAGATTTCCTTGGTGCTCTACAGCTCGAGGGCGGCCATCCGCGTCGCGCTCGATGGTGATGCGAGTCCGGCTGCGGCTGGCAGCCGGCTCCTTGTCTTTCTTCTGGCGCGCGCCGCTCGCAGTCGGCGAGCGGGACGTCGCGGCTTGCTCCCGGCGCGGGGGATGACTATCAGCACGGGCGCCGGCTTCGTGCCGTTCTGCAGCCGCGTCGAGCAGCTGTTGGATCGGTCTCGTCATGTAGGGGAGCTCATCGGCTCCCAGCCCATTGAGCTCTTCTGCAGCCGCCTGAGCGGCTCGCAGATTCTCGAGCGGGGTGGCGTAGACGGGGCGATCTGCGCCCAGCATGCTGGCGACGGCAGCGCCGCGCTTCTGGACAAAGGCGGCTCAGCTTGGGCCGCTAGGCGGCGGCGTGCCGAAGGCGGCGCGGTTGACTTCGCGCTGGTGGGCCTCGGTGAGGCGTCTCATCGAGGCTATCTTCTGGCCCTCCGCGATGAGGGCAAGGCGGCGTGCCTCCAGGGTCTCGGCGTCGGCGTCGGCCGAGATGGGGACGGAGAGGTCGTGCATCGCCGCTTGCTGAACATCGCGGGCATTCTCGCCCGAGTTGGAGACGTGGCTGATGACCAGCACTTCGGTGACAGCGCTGCTGCCGCTGTCAGCTCGAGGGAGGGGGTCGTCGAAGACCACCACGTCGGAGGGGTAGGTGTCAAGCGACGCGGTCTCGGAGTCGATGAGCATCGGGTCGGTGGAGCCGACCGACTCCATGTCTGCAGCAGGCTCGCTGGAGACGTGAAGTTAGTCGAGGAGGCTGACGAGGCGGCTCTCGGGATAGTCGGTGCCTGCGTCGGACGCAGGCTCGTCGGAGATGCGGGTCTCGCCGAGCAGATCGGCGAGGCGGCTCGCTGCGCAGGCTTCGTCGACGCCTTGCAGCGCGTCGAGGCAAACACCATCGGGCGCAGCAGGCTGGCTGCGCTCGCGGTGGAGGAAGAGGGTTCCCGTCCAGAACAGGTCTCCGGACGATGGTGCACCTGGCCCCACGGTGGGCGCCAAATGTCGGGTCGTTGGTGCGACATATGCCAAGGGATGGCTTATCATTGTGGGAGCCAATAAAACGTCACCGGCGCCTGGAAACGGGATGAGGCGAAGACATGCACGCCGGCGGATCTTACCCAGGTTCGGGGCTCTCCGAGGAGATAACACCCCTAGTCCTGCTCTGCGGGGTCTCCGCATGATCACTAGATCGATAAAAGGTAGCTACAATCGCTCCTAGAGCTGTTGAGATCAAGGGAGAAGAAGAACAAGGCTAGCTCTTGCTTCTCTCTATCTATGGTGTGTGCTATGCTTAGAAGGCAACTCTATGCTCAGAGGCCAACCATGCTCAGAGGCGAACCCTTTGCATGGGTGCTCCGGGGGGTTTATATAGGCCTACCCCCCGGGGATACAATGGTAATCCGGCTGGGCTCTGGTCCCAGCCGTCAGTGTCTACGCTCGCCGGCTGCTGGGTCCCGTCGGCTGGTGGGTCCCGCCGGCTGCCGGCTACTTGGTCGACAGGCCGGCCCCACTGCCTAGGGTCTTGTCGGCGGCTGCTTACTGTAGCCTCGCCTGTGATGACGAGGGCTTTGTCGAGGTAAGCGTGGCTACAGTGGGCCGCCTCGGGGGCTATCACTGTAGCCTTACCTCGTCTTGTCTCCTTAATGGGCTCCTGCTTCGAGGAAGGGAGTAGCCGGCTTCTGGAGGCCGGCTACGCTCTTGGCCGACTAGGAGAGGCCGGGCCGCCTTCACGCCTCTCTCTGGCTGAAGGGGCCCGCCGCCCGCGGGCCGTACGGGAGTCGGTCGTGGGTGACGTCGAGGCTAGCATGGCTACAGTGCCGAGCCGCACGGGAGATGGCCGTCCCGTACGGCCTCCTGTAGCCATGCCCGCCTCGGGCTTCGGGGGTAGTGGGCCGCACTGTGGCCATACCCCGTCGTGTCGCCGTTATGTGGGTGCAGCTTTGGTGGTTATGGTCTCGGCCGGCTCCTAGGAGTCGGCGTCCTTCTTGGCCGGCTTATTGGAGTCGGCCACCCCGTAGTTGTCCTGGGGAGGAGTTGGTGAGGCTGGGTCGCCTTCCGGGAGTCGGCTTCAGAGGTAGCCGGCCAGGGAAGGCGGCCCAATGCTCGAAGTGCTTGGAGGCCCGAAGGCCTGATAATTTTTTCAGAAGAACCAGGGGCAGTCGGTTAGGCTACCCGTGGCCATTTACTCCGACAATACCGTCGATGTCTTCAGAGCCGTAATCGAGCATGTCGTTTAGGTCCTCGACAGTGGCTATGAAGTGGGCGGTGGGTGGGAAACAAAATTCTTCGTCATCAGCCTCCAGTTTGAACCGGATATAATTCGGCTGAGAGTCCCCCGCTAGGGATAGATATCTTAATGAGTTTAGCACGTCGCCCAAGGGCGAGTGCCGGAAGATGTCCGCGGAGCTGAATCCGACGATCGATGACCGATCAAGCTCGACGTACGCAGACGCACAAGGTTCGGAACTTGTAGCTGGAGACGAGTCCATGGTTCCAGTGACATAGATGTCACTTGCAGTTAGGTATGTGTGCGACTCCAACGTCGCTGATTCTGCGGCTTCCGTGGCGGGATTGAGCTTCCCGTCCTCGGATGGCGTGATCTGCTTCGGATTTAAGGCTAGTGCAGCTATAGGTACTATCTCCTGGGTATGGTCCGATGACAGATTTACATCATGTTCATCGTGGTGGCAGGGAGCGGCTGCCGTGGTCTCGAATCCGCCGAAGATCAAGTCTCCGTGGATATCTGTGATGTAGTTCAAGCTTCCAAATCTGACCTGATGGCCAGGGGCGTAGCTTTCAATCTGCTCTAGATGGCCAAGTGAGTTGGCCCGCAGTGCGAAGCCACCGAATACGAAGATCTGTCCGGGGAGGAAGACTTCCCATTGGACAACATCGTTGTAGATGATCGAAGGATCCATCAAACCTTTTGACGACGGCACAGTGGAACTCTCAATGAAAGCACCAATGTCGGTGTCAAAACCGGCAGATCTCGGGTAGGGGGTCCCGAACTGTGCGTCTAAGGTCGATGGTAACAGGAGACGGGGGACACAATGTTTACCCAGGTTTGGGCCCTCTCTATTGAGGTAATACCCTACTTCCTGCTTGATTGATCTTGATGAATATGAGTATTACAAGAGTTGATCTACCACGAGATCGTAATGGCTAAAACCCTAGAAGTCTAGCCTGTCTGACTATGATTGTATATCTCCTCTACGGACTAAGACCTTCGGTTTATATAGACACCGGAGGGGACTAGGGTTACACAAAGTTGGTTACAGAGAAAGGAATCTTCATATTTGGTCGCCAAGCTTGCCTTCCACGCCAAGGAGAGTCCCATCCGGACATGGGTAGAGTCTTCGGTCTTTGTATCTTCACAACCCATTAGTCCGGCCCATGTCTAATAGGTCGGACACCCGAGGACCCCTTAGTCCAGGACTCCCTCAGGCTCCTTGCCGGCCTTCCCGGCAGGGGCCTCGCCGGTCTCCCCAGCAAGCCCCTTGGCAGCCTCCTCGGCGGCAGACTTCGCGGCCTCCCCAGCCGCGATCTTGGCGGCCTCAGCTTCGGCATCCTTGGCGACCTCCTCGATGACGGTGCTGATATCTTCCTGGTCCGTAGAGGGAGGCACTGGAAACCAGAAGGGAGAATGAAACAAGGCCAAAATCAAGGTTCAGAACAAAGCAAGGAAAAAAACAGGGATGGGAGGCAGGCCGCTTACCCGTGCCAAGCTGAGAAGAAGTGGTTACCTCCCCGCCGACGTTCGTGGCCGGGGCGGAGCCGCCAGCACCCAAGCCCGCCTCCTCTTCCTCCGTGTGCGTGGGCTCGGTGGTAGATGCCCTTGCCGGGGACGCCCCTTCGGGCAGCGTGGTCTATTGGGGCGGCGTGTCGGGGGCGACCCTCGGCGGCTCCTCCTGTTGCCGCTCTCCACCTGCGAACCCGGCAAGGTCAGCACTAAGGATTCATGCTCCAACGCCCATCGATGAGGAGTGAGTAATGAACTCACGCGGGGGGCTGAAGCGGGGGCTGCGTCGTGGGCTGTTGTCCGGGCTGATCTCCACCAACACCGGTGTGCGTGGAGTGCTCCCCGGGGGCTTGTCGCCCGTCGAAGCCTTGGCCCTCTTCGTCGCCCTCTGGGCCAGCGTCTCTGTGTTGCTGCAAGGATAAGATCATGTCAGGGAACATGGCACAGACTAAGGGTCAGAGATGACGAAGGGCGAGGTGCTTACTCGTCCTCCTCCTCTGACCTCCTCTTCCTCTTCGGGCTGAAGGATCCGAGGTCAAAATCGGCCTCCGGGGTGCCGTTCGAAGGAGGAGGAGAAAGGGATGGGGTCCTGTGCTACTTGGACGAGGAAGAGGCGGAGGCCGCTGCCTTCTTCGCTGTAGCGGCCCTCGTCTGACGCACAGGCTGCACCTGGGCCTGTTGCCATTGCATGGTCCTGCCGGGCCGGACCGGCTCGCCAGAGCTAGCCTGCAGCAGGACGCGTTTCCTCCCTGGGGCCGAGGAGTCATCCGCCTCGGTCTCCCTTTCGGCCGACTCCTCAACCGCTTCCTCAACAAGGGGGGCCCCGGCAGACTCCCCCCACTCGGCGAACTCTTTCTCTTCTGCGGCTGTGTCAGCCTCGTCCTCCATGGTGCCAACGCTGCCGGCCTCCGTAGCAAGTGCCGCCTCTTCCGCCCTGGCGGCAATGTACGCCAGCTTTTCCTTGGTGGTGTCGCGGACGAGGAGTGTCTCGTCACGAACAAACCTCTCCGATAGGTTGTCGAAGAATTCTTGCACCCGCTCCACTTCCGGCTCGCCCCAGGTTGGATCGAGGCCGTGCGCATTGAAGTCCAGCATCATGGCGATGATGGCGGTCTGGCAAGAGTTGTTGCTCAACGGGACCACTCCCGCTGGCAACCCAAACAGAGACCCGCCGGCCTTGACGGCCTTGCCGGCCTTCTCGGCCTTGCCGGTCCTCTCGACCCCACCGGCCTCGTCAACCTTGAGCTGAAAAAGCCTCTGGCAAAGATGAGCATGCTGCAGCACCATGAAATTGTGTTTCAGGCAGGGGCGGAGCCTCATGATGTCGGCCGCGTTCCTGAAGTCCCAGGCCGGCATTCCCTTGTTGTGCAGTGGGGCAATTCGGCGGCGGATGAAGTCAGCCCCAATCATCTCAAGGGTGAGCCCGGCTGAAGTGAGACGATGAATCCTGGTGGTGGCGACCGTGAGCTTCTTGTCATCGGCGTCGAGCTCGGCCCAGTCCTTGCTGTGGACCGGTGGCCTCCGACGGACCTGGCAGAACTCCTGCAGATCTGCCTCCTCGATCCAGCACCACCGGCCCCGCCACTCGTCCCACCTCTCCTTCTGGGCACCCTCCGGGTACGTGCCCCTACTCTGGGTCCTCGGGATCCAAGTAATACAGCCGGAGATGGCGCCCCCTGGCTGGATACGAGGGCTGAAGTAATGGCGGAAGAGCGTCGTGCTGGGATGCACTCCGGCAAAGCCCTCGCAAAGATGGGCAAAGAAGGCCATGCACGCCACAGCGTTCGGCGTGAAATCCAGAAGGTGGAAGCCATAGGTGTGCATGATGTCATTGAAGAAATCTGAGAAAGGGGGGCGGAGCCCGCAAGAGAAATAATCGACAAAGAAGGGATACCGGTCTGGACCAGCCTCGGCGAAGGCGGCAGGGACAATGCGCGTGGCACCCTTCCCCACAGGGGCCTGAACATGTCCCTCAGGGTGAGCGCATCGACCTTCGAGGTGAAGAGGGGGCGTTGCATCCGAAGCTCCACCAACTCGCTCTCTGGCGCCTCCTTCCCTCCATCATCTTTTGCCGCTCCCTTGCCCTTGCTTGTCTTGGGCACCATGGCGACTGGGGGGGATGAAGGATCGAGGGCAATGGGGGCGCGGCGGCAGCGGCGAGCAGAGGCGAAAGCTTCGAGTTGCGCTTGAGGAAGAAGAATGCAACAGCGGTTCCAAGATTGGAAAGGGCGCAGAGGGTAAATGAGCAGCGCCCCTACGGTTTCTTATTTTTTATGGGAAAACACGGGCCGCCTCTTTACTATTCACCGCAGGATGACGCAAGCGTGCTGCGACCACTCCACGCACGACCCCCACATCACGCACTCAATGCGGATCGTGGGGAAGTGCAACTGGCGAGGGAGTTACCACAGTTAAAACTCTGCCACGCATGCTCGCACACCGTTCAGGGCCTGGCCCAACAACGCCTTGCGCTTGTGTGTGGCCCAGGCCCGAGGGCTCCTGTCGGTGTACAAAAGTAGGGGCCTTTTCTGTACCCCTTTACTTGTGCACTGGCAGTCGTAGCCACGCCTGCGACCGGGCTTGGCAGGGCAGAGGAAGGAAGGTACAAGGCTGCCGAGGCAGCACTCAAGCCAGAAGCATGAAGAGCAAAGGGGCAAGGTGGATTCCCCCGACAAGACCCTTGCCGGGGCGGCCTACACATCCCCGGCAAGAGCATTGCCAGGGCGACCTGCCCAACACCCGCAAGGCCGCCACCCTTGAGCATGAGAGTCCTGACACCGTCAACAAACATCAAAGACCAAGGCTCGGGGGCGCCCGCGTGGTGGCATGCAAATCTTTGTGAAGACCAAAGGCCTGCATATCTAGATGGGAACCAAAAGGCGAAGACCCCCGGCGAGATCCTTGTCGGGGATAGACGAAGGCCCCCGGCAAGATCCTTGCCAGGATAGCCACGAGACCCCCGGCAAGATCCTCGCCGGGGACGCCCGCAAGACCTCGGCAAGACCCTTGCCGGGGGCATCTGCGGGGCCACAACTAGGCCCACACCTACCAAGGTTTCGCTGTCCCACGGCCATTCCGACGCGGCAACCAGCCTGCCTAACTAGGCACGCACCTATGTGGCAGCAAGCAACCTCTAGGCCAACCAGTCAAGCACCTGCGTGGTGGCATGCAGATCTTCGTGAAGACCCTGCCACCGCACCAGCGCAGCAGCCAGCCAGCGTGGCGCTGCATGCCTCGTCAGCTTGGACGCGCGTCGAAGCAAGGCGAGGCGGCGACGGACGGGACGAGCTTCTTTGTCGTCCCCGATAAAGCAAGAGGACACATAGGAGACGAATTAAATGTGTTTGTCCCACGATGTCAGGGATAGACTTGTACACTGTAGATGCTTTCCACCTCCTGTGTGACACTGTGGCGACCCGTTTGACATATAAAAAGAGGCCCAAGGCGTACTGAGAAAGGATTCAGACTTTTTGGACTAGGCATGCACCGCAGCTAGTTCAAGAGCTCAAGAACACTAAATACACACAAAGCAGGACTAGGGTATTACGCATCGCTTGCGGCCCGAACCTGGGTAAAAATCCTCCCCCGCGTTGATCTTCTAGACCTGCTCTTTGCGCAGCTCCGCACCCCGCCAACCGTAGAAGGGACTCCCCGAGGGATCCCATAGGTGTCGTTCCTGAGCCCCGACAACCACGGTTGAAACGTTTGTTCCAAAACAAAGAGCATAAGTTGATGTGATGGCACAGAGAAGACCGCAAGAAATACGGGAAGTTGAGAGTACCCGCTGACGGGTTGCAGTGGAGAAAAATCGAGAGGAAAGTACTGGGAGGACTTTGCAGGTCACGCAAGGAATGTATGGTTTGGTCTAAGCGCAGATGGCATTAATCCTTTTGGGGAGAAAAGTAGGAATCATAGCACCTAGCCTATGACTCTATGTATATATGTATAACCTTCCTCCTTGGTTGTGCATGAAGCAGAAGTTCATTATGATGCCAGTGCTCATCCAAGGCCCTAAGCAACCCGGCAATGACATTGATGTGTACCTAAGGCCATTAGTCGAAGAACTCTTATAGCTATGGAATGGAAAAGGTGTACGTGCGTGGGATGAGCTCGATTAGGAAGAATTTGACCTACATGTGTTGCTGTTTGTGACCATCAATGATTGGCCTGCTCTCAGTAACCTTTCAGGACAGACAAACAAGGGATACCGCGCATGCACGCACTGTTTGGATGATACCGACGGTATTATTTGGATAATTATAAGAAGAATGTGTAGCAGGGACATCGTTGATTTCTTCCGAGCAGGCATCCCGTAAGAAAGAAAGGCAAGCATTTCAAAGGTGAGGCAGATCACCGGACGAAGCCTAGCCACCGTACTCGTGATGATGTACATGATATGGTCAAGGATTTGAAGGTAATCTTTGGAAAGGGTCCTGGCAGACAATCTGTTCCGAATGACACTGATGGACGCGCACCCATGTGGAAGAAGAAATCTATATTTTGGGACCTACCCTATTGGAAAGACCTAGAGGTCCGCTCTGCAATCGACGTGATGCACGTGACGAAGAATCCTCGTGTGACCCTGCTTGGCTTCTTGGGCGTGTATGGGAAGACAAAAGATACACCGGAGTCACGGGAGGACCAACAATGTATGCACGGAAAAGACGACATACATCAGGGTCATGCCAGCTACGCTCTTACCAAAGAAGAGAAGGAAATCTTGTTTGAATGCCTGCTCAGGATCAAGGCCCCGTCTGGATTCTCGTCCAATATAAATGGAATAAGAAATATGGCAGAGAAAAAGTTCCAGAATCTAAAGTCTCATGACTGCCACGTGATTATGACGCAGCTGCTTCCGGTTGCATTGAGGGTTCTTCTACCGGAAAATGTTCGATTAGCCATTGTGAAGCTATATGCATTCCTCAATGCAATCTCTCAGAAGGTAATAGATCCAGAAATCATACCAAGGTTAGAGAATGATTTGGTGCAATGTCTTGTCAGTTTTGAGTTGGTGTTCCCACCATCCTTCTTCAACATCATGACGCACATCCTAGTTCACCTATGCGAAGAGATTGTCGTTCTCGGTCCTGTATTTCTACACAATATGTTCCCCTTTGAGAGGTTCATGGGAGTCTTAAAGAAATATGTTCATAACCATGCTAGGCCAGAAGGAAGCATCTCCAATGGCCATGAAAATGAGGAGGTCATTGAGTTTTGTATTGACTTTATTCCTGACCTTAAGCCGATTGGTGTTCCTGAATCTCGGCGTAAGGGCAGACTGGGTAGAAATGGCACGCTGGGACCGAAACAAATAACATGTATGGACGGGCATTCTTTCACTCAAGCACACTACATAGTTCTACAAAATTCCGCCTTGGTGGCTCCGTATATGGAGGAACACAAGAATATTCTACGCTCCAAACACCCGGAGCAGTCTGACGACTGGATTACACGTGAACAAATGGGGACTTTCGCCGGTTGGTTGCAGACACGTGCCATGCATGACGACGCTATTGAAGATGACATGTACTTGCTGTCCCAGTTACCATCTTCAAATATAATGACTTTCAAAGGGTACGAGATAAATGGAAATACATTTTACACGATCGCCCAAGATAAGAAGAGCACCAACCAAAACAGCGGTGTCCACTTTGATGCAGCAACCAAGAGGGGAAAGGACATATATTATGGTTACATAGAGGAGATATAGGAACTTGACTATGGACGTGGTTTGAAGGTCCCTTTGTTTCGGTGCAAATGGGTCAATCTGACACGAGGCGGGGTAACGAAAGACCCGCAGTACGGAATGACAACAGTGGATCTCAACAATCATGCGTACACAGACGAACCATTCGTCCTAGCCAATGATGTGGCGCAGGTTTTCTATGTGAAGGACATGTCTACCAAGCCGAGAAAAAGAAAAGATAAGGAAGTGAATACATCATGCGATGAGCCAAAGCGCCAAATAGTTCTTTCAGGGAAAAGAAACATCGTGGGAGTGGATGACGAGACAGACATGTCAGAAGATTATGAAAAGTTTCATGAAATTGCTCCCTTCACAATGAATATTGACCCGAGCATCCAGTTAAATGATGAAGATTGTCCATGGTTACGACGCAAACGGACACACGCGAAGAAAAAATTTCACAACCAAAGATCCCACTCTGGGATGTGACCGGCTTTACTGTCATCACTTTCTTCTCTAGTGAGTTTCCGGACTTATATATCTGGAAAGTCCCACTTTGGACAAACCGTAGGGAATCTTTGTAATAGTTAGGGTGCTTATGTGTTTTGGCATTTGAAACATCTACTTTTGTGCATCGGACAAACGTGTACTTTTTTGACTTCATTTGCTATTTTCAGCTCATTTACTGATTTTTTTAGCTAAATGACCCTGAAATTGAAAAGCGGTACAAATGAACTCTGAAAAGGTTGAAAGTTGGCATGGTATCACCATTTCACCCACGTAGCATGTGCTAAAATGTTGAGAGGGTTACGGCAAAAACAGGATGCACTTCGTGTACAAAATGGACAATCTCTTTCGAAGTATCAGGGTTTCGGACGAAAACTCATCTCTTACAAAGGCATTTCATTTTTTTAACTTATTTCAACTCCAGACTTTTTGTGCTTTCAGTATGCACCAGTCAAAGCCACATCATCAATTTTCAAACCTTTTCTGACTTCATTTGCTATTTTTCAGCTCATTTACTGATTTTTTTGAGCTAAATGACCCTGAAATTGAAAAGTAGTACAAATGAACTCTGAAAAGGTTGAAAGTTGGCATGGTATCACCATTTCACCCACATATCGTGTGCTAAAAAGTTGAGAGGGTGACGGCAAAAACAGGATGCACTTTGTGTACAAAATGGACAATCTCTTCCGAAGTATCAGGGTTTTGGACGAAAACTCATCTGTTACAAAGGCATTTCGTTATTTAAACTTATTTCAACTCCAGACTTTTTGTGCATTTAGTATGCACCATTCAAAGCCACATCATCAATTTTCAACCCTTTCTGACTTCGTTTGCTATTTTCATGCATTTACTGATTTTTTTTGAGCTAAATGACCCTGAAATTGAAAAGCAGCACAAATGAACTCTGTAAAGGTTGAAAGTTGGCATGGTATCACCATTTCACCCACATAGCATGTGCTAAAAAGTTGAGAGGATTACAGCAAAAATAGGATGCACTTCGTGTACAAAATGGACAATCTCTTTCAAAGTATCAGGGTTTTGGACGAAAACTCATTTGTTACAAAGGCATTTCAATTTTTGAAACTTATTTCAACTCCAGGCATTTTGTGCGTTCAGTATGCACCATTCAAATCCACGTCATCAATTTTGAACCCTTTCTGACTTCATTTGCTATTTTTCATGCATTTACTGATTTTTTTGAGCTAAATGATCCTGAAATTGAAAAGCAGTACAAATGAACTCTGAAATGGTTAAAAGTTGGCATGGTATCACCATTTCACCCACATAGCATGTGCAAAAAAGTTGAGAGGGTTACGGCAAAAACTTCCTGAACTTCGTGTACAAAATGGACAATCTCTTTCAAAGTATCAGGGTTTTGTACGAAAACACATCTGTTACAAAGGAATTTCATTTTTTTAATAACCTAAGTATTACCAAATTGAATATAATGATAAAACACACTAATATTAAATAGCGGAAAAAAGAATTACTGGAAAATCGTTTTTAAAGTAAAGTTATTCACAAATTAGTGATTCAGACAAAATTCAAATAATTCAAATTTAAACTATCCAAATTGGAAAACTACTCGCACTAACAGAAAGTTTATAATTTTTTTTACCTAAAGCAAAAAGATTCACAAAGAAACTCTAAATAAAGCAAAAAACAACTTAGAAATAAAAGAAAATAAATAAAGCAGAAAAGAAAAAAAGAAAAAAATAAAGCCGGCCTACTGGGCCACAGCGGCCTGCATATGACTAGAAACCCAACCTGTAGTTGGGCCAGGATGCAGGCCCGCAAGCCCAGTAGGCCCCATAGGGCAGAGCAGGAGAGGTAGGCCTAGAAGGCCTGCATTTCAGAGGAGCTCAATGCAGTGCCCGCGCCGGGGCTAATAAATAGGTCCTGGCGCTCCTCAACTAGCGAGGTGGGACTAAAGTTTCGACACCGTGAAGCACAGGCCTTTAGTCGCGGTTGGTGGCACTAACCGCTACTAAAGACCCCCCTTTAGTCGCGGTTGGAGCCACCAACCGGGACTAAAGGCCTGTTCTTCCCACCACTTGGCCTGGCCAAAATAGACCATTAGTCCCGGTTGGTGGCTCCAACCAGGACTAAAGGCCCCTCCTATATATACTGACACTTCAAAAATTTACAGTTTCGTCTTCTTCTCTTTGTCCTCTCCTCTGCTTCCTCTGCTTCGTCGACATCACCGCCGCCCCCCGTCGCCACCCCCGTCGCTGCCCCCATCGCGCGCCATCGCCGTCCCCGTCGCCGTCGCCGTCCCCGTTGCCGTCCCGGGCCGTCGCCGCCCCCGTCGCCTCACCTCCCTGGCCGTCGCCCGCTGTGAGCCCCTGCCGCCATGGCCACGCCCATCGAACCCACACACACGCGCGCGCGCGCGTGCACTCACACACAGCCGTTAGATGAATTATTTTCTGTTTTTCTGTTTTTTAGTTTTTCATACTTTTAGATGAATGTATATATAAATGTTAGATGAATTAGATATATATAAATGTTAGATTAATTTTTTAGATGAATTTTGACACACGCACACACATTTTCTTAATTATTTTCTGTTTTTCTGTTTTTAGTTGAATTAGATGAATTAGCCAGGGACTAAAGGTTTTCCTCGTATATAAGAAATCACAATCCAATCATTTAAAAAATGTTACATTTGCATATAGAATTTGTTCTCAATGTCAACGATGCCCGGCCCGCATCCTCGCCGTCGACCCGTTCGCGACGATGTCCTGCTTCAGAGGAGCCATGTCCGGGACTAGGCTCCGCCGGGCTGGCACTGGGAGGTGCAACCTTCAGGGGCACGCTGCTTGGTGAGGAACCCGGCCCCGGGTCCCATCGTCGACCCAAAGCTCCTTTGGTGGCATTCGCGTGGGCCACTTTCGGTGCGGAGGGTGAGGGAGTCCTGGATTAGGCGGTCCCCGGGCGTCCAGGCTATGTGATGTGGGCCGGACTGATGGGCCGTGAAGATACAAGACGGAAGGCTTTCTCCCGTGTCCGGATGGGACTCTCCTTTGCATGGATGGCAAGCTTGGCATTCGGATATGAAGATTCCTTTCTCTGTAAACCGACTCTGTACAACCCTAGGTCCCTCCGGTGTCTATATAAACCGGAGGGTTTAGTCCGTAGGGGCAATCATAATCACACAGGCTAGACATCTAGGGTTTAGCCAATACGATCTCGAGGTGGATCAACTCTTGTAATCCCTATACTCATCAAAGTCAATCAAGCAGGAAGTAGGGTATTACCTCCATTAAAGAGGGCCCGAACCTGGATAAACATCGTGTCCCTGTCTCCTGTTACCTTCGATCCTCAGACGCACAGTTCGGTACCCCCTAGCCAAGATCCGCCGGTTTTGACACCGACAGAGGGAGGCGGCCCCGCCGGAGGTGGTACGTCGCCGTGTCAGGGAGGAGGACGAGCACGTCCGTCGCTACATGGTTGCGTTGGACGTCGGGTTCTCCAATACCTGGCAGGTTCTTCGGGGATCTCACCCGAGCTACGATCCTGTGATGGTTCCTTCTCTTTGGGTGTCCACCGCCCGCGCCTCAGGAACTGCGAGTGAACTAGATTATTCGATAGTATTCGATATGTATTAGCTAGTGATGTATTCGAGATATTCGAGACGATGTATTGGAGATTATATTCTTCGATAATATTTGAGACTATGCATTCGAGATTATATTCGATGATGCATATTAATTATCTGGATTATTCGAGATGCATATTATGTACTATGATTCAGTTTTTCCTTATTGATTGGATGCATGCATTCTAATTTGAATACTAAATTGTTTTATATTTCTTCTGGATTAGTTAAATAAAAGCTATGGCGGACAATACCGGCAGAGAAGGAGAAGAGGCCCTGTTCGAGATCATATGCTCCCCGAGCCGGCCAGATGAGAATGAAGAAGATGACGGCTCACAATATCTGAACAATACCGGGGAGGGTGATATGATATCCGATGAAGACGAACGAATAGATAAAGTCCAGAACTATGATGACTTTCAAATAGCAAATACCGGCGAGGTATATTTATAGAAGCAGGCATCTGGTGATCATCACATGTTTTAATTGATTTTGTATATATATATAAACAAATTGATCTTTCTTCTTTCATCCCTTCAGATCGAGCAAATCTTCTACAAGCAGCAGGACAGTGCGAGGCCCGGCCAAAAAGTTGAAGGATGGCGTAAAGTACAACGTCGATGCCATCAAAGCTAATGGCGAACCGCGCGAGCCTAAGAAGAATGCGAGCAAGTTCATTCGTCAGTGTGGAGTTCTTGTGAAGGACCAAATCCCGATCTCCATTCAAGAATGGAAGAAGCCAGCAAAGGAACATCCAGATCTTACTTTTGTCGACCAAAGAGCAAAAGATCGGCTTTGGAATCTCTCATGTCACATTTCACGCTACCAGATCATTTCACAGATGCAGATGTGGACAATGTCAAGAACGCTGCTCTTAGGAAGATGGCGATAGCATTCAACAATCACAAGAAAACTATATGGAACAAGTACATCGAAGGAGGAAAGAAGACTCCAGAATTCAAGGGAACACTAGAGAAGCAAATAGATCACTGGGACGCTTTCGCGAAATTCAAGGAATCAGAAGTAGCTCAGGAATGGTCGGGAATAAACAAGATTAATGCCGCGAAAAAGATATGGTACCATAGGCTGGGTCCAGGTGGCTACGAGGTGGCCCGACCTAAGTGGGATCTCTCTGAGCAATAGATGATCGATGCAGGGGTCACTCCAGTTACATTGAGCTGGCCCCAGGTGCAGGACTTGGTTCTATGCGCATGGGGGGACATTGGACCCAAAGACAAGCGAGGTTTTGGAGCGGGCAAGTCTTAAAGGAGCCGACCTCGATTTAAATGTTGCAATAGAAGAGGCTCGAACGGGGTGTTCACGCCAACAAACAGAACGACGAGCTTACGCGCGCCCTGAAGAACCCTGAACACCTAGGAAGAACACGAGGCAAAGGCGTTGTTCCGTGGTTTGAGGGGTTTGAGGAATGAAACACCGACTACAGAAGCCGTGCGAGAAAGAAAATGCAGGAGGATAAGAAGAGGAAGCTGGAGGAGGAGCAGAGGAAGCAGGAACCAGACCGCCTTCAAGGCCTAGAATCAAGGCACGCGGAGTTTGCACTCGCTTTCCAGCGGCAGCAGTAGCAGATCGACTCACTTAGCCAGGAAAGAGGGTCTCAGCAGCGGCAGCAGCTAGCGGATCCAGCATTGGATAGCACCGTCCCATCCATGCCGAGAAGCAGCGTGGGTTCCGCCCCGGGCGATGAGGCACTGCTGGATAGATACCCTATGGATGACATCATGGATAACACTAATTGTGAGCTACACTTTAAAATGAAGAACATATCCATGAAGGTGGCGGACGGCGTTGCTTATACAAATCCGCCTGAAGCAACCTTCCATTGCAATCCGATTCCAGCCGGCTATGCTCGTGTCGCGGTTGATGAAGTGGTGGCACAATATTCGGGGCTAGAGCTTGACATTCCTGGAGGTGACGATGAGCGCACACTAGGAGAGGCCATACATCGTATCATTCTATGGAGAAAGGATTGCATCATCTTTCCAAGGCCATCGACACCGCGTCAGCCAGCTCCTCCTCCAAGTCCGCCACCGTGTCAGCAGACTCCAGCTCCTCCAAGTCAGCCACCGCCTCTGCAGACTCCTGCTCCTCCAAGTCCGCCAATGTGTCAGCCCACTCCTCCTCCTCCATGTCCGGCATTGTGTCAGCCCACTCCTCCTCCAAGTCCGGCACCGCGTCAGCCCAGTCCTCCTCTTCCAAGTCAGGCACCGCGTCAGCCGTCTTCGCAGCCTAAGCAACAACGGAAGAGAGCCGCCGTAGCTACAAGTACAGGAGGCAAAAGATACCAATTTGGTCCAAGCCTCAAGCCTCTTCCGAAGAGGCCTTACGACCTGATTGAGGAGGAAAACGAAGCTGAAGTGCAAGCCCAACCGAGGGCCCATTTTGGACTGAAACCGCCACCGCCGCCAAAGGAGAAAGTACCTGAGCATGTCGTTGACCACTTTATTTGTATGGCTGAACCACCAGCTCCCAAGCCTATTGACTCAGACTATGAGCGCCAAATCAGGAAGTCATATCAAGCACAGAAAAAGAAGGAGTCGAGCTCGAGCTCGAGCCAAGCAGCTGCCAAAAAAGCGGGAAAATTGTTCCCCAGCTGGGAGAACAGGCGGTGCAATCGATCCCCCTGCTCATTGTACCAACACATGTGAGTACCGGCGCCGACCAGCTGGTAATAATCAACGATCATAGAAGGATGGCCGAAGAGGCCGGTGTCATTGTTTATCAACTGCTAGAGATTGAGCACATGGAAACTTTTACCGAGGAGCAACTAAAACGGAAATATGCCCACGGCGAACCTCTGGTCAAACCTGAGAAGGTCAAGAAGCTCTCAACGAGAATGTATGAATTGCATGAATGGTACATGAAAATTGCCAAGACTACCAATCGAGAATCCCTCATGGTGAGAGTCAAGCCAGAGCATTACTACCATGAGAATGATCTGTATGTTGAGTTTACAGAACTGTTTCAGTTATTCAATCAAGACGCACTCGACAAATCTATCGTCAGTTGCTATTGTCTATAAGTGATTTCTTTCTATAATTTAATTCTCAAGCTAGTTGTAGTGCTCGCTGCTACCTCTTGAGCACTGTGTTGGTTTTTCCCTTGAAGAGGAAAGGGTGATGCAGCAAAGTAGCGTAAGTATTTCCCTCAGTTTCTGAGAACCAAGGTATCAATCCAGTAGGAGGCCACACACAAGTCCCTCGTACCTACACAAACAAATAAGAACCTTGCAACCAACGCGATAAAGGGGTTGTCAATCCCTTCACGGCCACTTGCAAAAGTGATATCTGATAGAGATGATAAGATAATATTTTTCGTATTTATATGATAAAGATTAAAAGTAAAGAACGCAAAATAAACGGTAATAGAAATAACGGTGGATTAATATGATAGAGAATAGACCCGGGGGCCATAGGTTTCACTAGTGACTTCTCTCAAGATAGCATAAGTATTATGGTGGGTGAACAAATTACTGTCGAGCAATTGATAGAATTGAGCATAGTTATGAGAATATCTAGGCATGATCATGTATATAGGCATCACGTCCGTGACAAGTAGACCGACTCCTGCCTGCATCTACTACTATTACCCCACACATCGACCGCTATCCAGCAAGCATCTAGAGTATTAAGTTCATAAGAACAGAGTAACGCATTAATCAAGCTGACGTGATGTAGAGGGATAAACTCAAGCAATATGATATAAACCCCATCTTTTTATCCTCGACGGCAAGAATACAATACGTGTCGTTTCCCCTACTGTCACTGGGATCGAGCACCGCATGATTGAACCCAAAGCTAAGCACTTCTCCCATTGAAAGAAAGATCAATGTAGTAGGCCAAACCAAACTGATAATTCGAAGAGACTTGCAAAGATAACCAATCATACATAAAAGAATCAGAGAAGATTCAAATATTGTTCATAGATAATCTTGATCATAAACCCACAATTCATCGGATCTCGACAAACACACCGCAAAAAGAGTTACATCAAATAGATCTCCAAGAAGATCAAGGAGAACTTTGTATTGAGATCCAAAGAGAGAGAAGAAGCCATCTAGCTAATAACTATGGACCCGAAGGTCTCTGGTAAACTACTCACACATCATCGGAGAGGCTATGGTGTTGATGTAGAAGCCCTCCGTGATCGATGCCCCCTCCGGCGGAGCACCGGAAAAGGCCCCAAGATGGGATCTCACGGGTACAGAAGGTTGTGGCGGTGGAAATAGGTTTTCATGGTGCTCCTGGATGGTTTCGGGGTACGTAGGTATATATAGGAGGAAGAAGTAGGTTGGTGGAGCCATGAGGGGCCCACGAGGGTGGAGGGCGCACCCAGGGGGGTAGGCGCGCCCCCTGCCTCGTGGCCTCCGCGTTGATTGCTTGACGTCCACTCCAAGTCCTCTGGATCACGTTTGTTCCAAAAATCACACTCCCGAAGGTTTCATTCAGTTTGGACTCTGTTTGATATTCTTTTTCTGCGAAACACTGAAATAGGAAAAAAAACAGCAATTTGCACTAGGCCTTGGGTTAATAGGTTAGTCCCAAAAATAATATAAAAGTGTATAATAAAGCCCATTAAACATCCAAAACAGAATATATAATAGCATGGAGCAATCAAAAATTATAGATACGTTGGAGACGTATCAAGCATCCACAAGCTTAATTCCTCCTCGTCCTCGAGTAGGTAAATGATAAAAACAGAATTTTGATGTGGAATGCTACCTAGCATATTCTTCAATGTAATTTTCTTTATTGTGGCATGAATGTTCAGATCCGAAAGATTCAAGATAAAAGTTTAATATTGACATAAAAATAATAATACTTCAAGCATGCTAACTAAGCAATTATGTCTTCTCAAAATAACATGGCCAAAGAAAGTTCATCCCTACAAAATCATATAGTTTGGTCATGCTTCATTTTTGTCACACAAGAATGCTCTCATCTTGCACAACCCCGATGACAAGCCAAGCAATTGTTTCATACTTCAGTAATCTCAAACTTTTTCAACTTTCACGCAATACAAGAGCGTGAGCCATGGATATAGCACTATGGGTGGAATAGAATATAATGATGGGGGTTGTGTGGAGAAGACAAAAAAGGAGAAAGTCTCGCATTGACGCGGCTAATCAATGGGCTAGGGAGATGCCCATCAATTGATGTCAATGCAAGGAGTAGGGATTGCCATGCAACAGATGCACTAGAGCTATAAATATATGAAAGCTCAACAAAAGAAACTAAGTGGGTGTGCATCCAACTTGCTTGCTCACGAACACCTAGGGCATTTGAGGAAGCCCATTGTTGGAATATACAAGCCAAGTTCTATAATGAAAAATTCCCACTAGTATATGAAAGTGACAAAACAAGAGACTCTCTATCATAAAGATCATGGTGCTACTTTGAAGCACAAGTGTGGAAAAAAGGATAGTAGCATTGCCCCTTTTTATATATTTTTTTGGGCCTTCCTTTTTTTTGGGACAATGCTCTACTAATGATGATCATCACACTTCTATTCATTTACAACTCAATGATTACAACTCGATACTAGAACAAAATACGACTCTATATGAATGCCTCCGGCGGTGTACCGGGATGGACAATGACTCATGAGTGACATGTATAAAATAATATGCATGGTGGCTTTGCCACAAATACGATGTCAACTACATGATCATGCAAGGCAATATGAAAATGATGATGCGTGTCATAATAAACGGAATGGTGGAAAGTTGCATGGCAATATATCTCGGAATGGCTATGGAAACGCCATAATAGGTAGGTATGGTGGCTGTTTTGAGGAAGATATAAGGAGGTTTATGTGTGATAGAGCGTATCGTATCATATGGTTTGGATGCACCGGCGAAGTTTGCACCAACTCTCAAGGTGAGAAAGGGCAATGCACGGTACCGAAGAGGCTAGCAATGATGGAAGGTTGAGAGTGCGTATAATCCATGGACTCAACATTAGTCATAAAGAACTCACATACTTATTGCAAAAATCTACAAGTAATCAAAAACCAAGCACTACGCGCATGCTCCTAGGGGGATAGATTGGTAGGAAAAGACCATCGCTCGTCCCCGACCGCCACTCATAAGGATGACAATCAAAGAACACCTCATGTTTCAAATTTGTTACACAACGTTTACCATACGTGCATGCTACGGGACTTGCAAACTTCAACACAAGTATTTCTCAAATTCACAACTACTCAACTAGCACAACTTTAATATCACTGCCTCCATATCTCAAAACAATCATCAAGTATCAAACTTCTCTTAGTATTCAACGCACTTATATGAAAGTTTTTATTATACTGATCTTGGATGCCTATCATATTAGGACTAATTTTATAACCAAAGCAAACTACCATGCTGTTCTAAAGGACTCTCAAAATAATATAAGTGAAGCATGAGAGATCAAATATTTCTGTAAAAATAGAACCACCGCCGTGCTCTAAAAGATATAAGTGAAGCACTAGAGCAAAAACTATATAGCTCAAAAGATATAAGTGAAGCACAAAGAGTATTCTAACCGATTAATGTGTGTCTCTCCAAAAAGGTGTGTACAGAAAGGATGATTGTGGTGAACTAAAAATCAAAGACTCAAATCATACAAGACGCTCCAAGCAAAACACATATCATGTGGTGAATAAAAATATAGCTCCAAGTAAAGTTACCGATGGACGAAGACAAAAGAGGGGATGCCTTCCGGGGCATCCCCAAGCTTTGGCTTTTTGGTGTCCTTGGATTTACCTTGGGGTGCCTTGGGCATCCCCAAGCTTAGGCTCTTTCCACTCCTTATTCCATGATCCATCAAATATTTACCCAAAACTTGAAAACTTCACAACACAAAACTCAACAGAAAATCTCATGAGCTCCGTTAGTGAAAGAAAACAAAACACCACTTCAAGGTACTGTAATGAACTCATTCTTTATTTATACTGGTGTTAAACCTACTGTATTCCAACTTCTCTATGGTTCATAAACTCTATTACTAACCATAGATTCATCAAAATAAGCAAACAACACACGAAAAACAGAATCTGTCAAAAACAGAACAGTCTGTAGTAATCTGTATCTAACGCAAACTTCTGTAACTCAGAAAAATCTACCAAAATGGGAAGACCTAGATAATTTGTTTATTGATCTACTGCAATTATAATCAGTATTTTATCACGTTCTGGTGATTTTTAACAATTGTTTTAGTGAACAGAAAGTTTCTGGAATTTTCAGCAAGATCAAATAACTATTAACCAAGAAGATCCTATAGGTTTAACTTGGCACAAACACTAATTAAAACATAAAAACACATCTAACCAGAAGATAGATGGATTATTTATTCCTAAACAGAACCAAAAAGCAAGCAATAAAAATAAAATTGGGTTGTCTCCCAACAAGCGCTATCGTTTAACGCCCCTAGCTAGGCATTGATATTTTCGATGATGCTCACACGAAAGACAAGAATTGAAGCATAAAGAGAGCATCATATAGCAAGTGAAAAACACATCTAAGTCTAACATACTTCCTATGCATAGGCATCTTATAGGCAAACAAATTATCAAGACAAGCAAATAATAGCATATGCAAGGAAGAAGTGAGAAACAATAGCAGTCTCAACATAACGAGAGGTAATTTAGTAACATGAAAATTTCTCTAACCATATTTTCCTCTCTCATAATAATTACATGTGGGATCATATTCAAATTCAACAATATAGCTATCACAAAACGTATGCTTAACACGATCCACATGTATGCAAAGTTCACACTCTTCCAAAATAGTGGGATTAACATTAGCTAAAGTCATGACCTCTCCGAACCCACTTTTATCAAAAAGTTCATAAGATTGATCAAAATCCAAATATGTGGGATCTAAAGTTGACACTCTTCCAAACCCACTTTCAATACTATTGCAAACATTATTATCAATCTCATATTCATCATGGTGTTTAAATAAATTTTCAAGATCATAAGAAGAATCACCCCAATCATGATCATTACAACAAGTAGTAGACATAGCAAATCTAGCATCCCCAAGCTTAGGGTTTTGCATATTATTAGCACAATTGACATCAAGAGAATTTATAATAACATCATTACAATCATGCTTTTCATCAAAGGAACTATCAAGTATGGGTGCAATAGCAACGATCTCATGTTTAACATATGGAACTATAGCAAATTCATCTTTATAAATATTGGCATCATGGCCACAAGAATAGCAAGCATCATGTTCATCAAGGGATATTTCAATCAAATCATCGGAATCATAATTATCTATAGATTCATGCATATCATTATTTTGTTCCTCCATAGACTCTTGCAAAATATTAGCCTCTTCTTGGACAGCGGAGGAGTCCTCAATATATGGTTTAACATAGGCATTGGAAGCATAATTATCATAACAATATTTAAGTATGGCAAAATTTTCAGATTTGTAAAGAGTAGCATCATACGTTTCAATCAAAGAAGCAATTTCATAAGCACCCTTAAAAGCAAAAAATTCTTCAATTTGTTGAACATCATAGTAATTATAAACACCCTTAGCATACGAAGATACGATTCCATTATCACTAAACTCACATTGGTAGGGAAGGTGTTTCTTAAGGTTTTCAGAACAACAAGTAAAATCATAAATTTCACAAAGATTCCAAGCATAACACATCAATCTGTTTATTTGATCCCATAAGAGTCTCCCCTTTTCAGACACACGGTGACGCACAAAATTAGCAGGCTCATCTAAAGATTTCCCATCAACTAGACTAGTTGGGGTTTCAGCACGAGCACATATAGATCGAAGATGATCTAAGTAGAACTCTTTAAGTGGATCCATATCAATAGATTTTCAGCAAGCAAAGATGCAAGCAAATAGAAGGCACATGGTAACACAAGCAAACAAAAAGACGAACGGAAGAAGGGCGAATAAAACGGCAAGGGTGAAGTGGGGAGAGGAAAACGAGAAGCAAATGCAAATAATGTAATGCGAGGGATAAGAGTTTGTGATGGGTACTTGGTATGTCTTGACTTGTGCGCAGACTCCCCGGCAACGGCGCCAGAAATCCTTCTTGCTACCTCTTGAGCACTGCGTTGGTTTTTCCCTTGAAGAGGAAAGGGTGATGCAGCAAAGTAGCGTAAGTATTTCCCTCAGTTTCTGAGAACCAAGGTATCAATCCAGTAGGAGGCCACACGCAAGTCCCTCGTACCTACACAAACAAATAAGAACCTTGCAACCAACGCGATAAAGGGGTTGTCAATCCCTTCACGGCCACTTGCAAAAGTGATATCTTATAGAGATGATAAGATAATATTTTAGGTATTTTTATGATAAAGATAAAAGTAAAGAACGCAAAATAAACAGGTAATAGAAATAACGGTGGATTAATATGATAGAGAATAGACCCGGGGGCCATAGGTTTCACTAGTGGCTTCTCTCAAGATAGCATAAGTATTACGGTGGGTGAACAAATTACTGTCGAGCAATTGATAGAATTGAGCATAGTTATGAGAATATCTAGGCATGATCATGTATATAGGCATCACGTCCGTGACAAGTAGACCGACTCCTGCCTGCATCTACTACTATTACCTCACACATCGACCGCTATCTAGCATGCATCTAGAGTATTAAGTTCATAAGAACAGAGTAACGCATTAAGCAAGATGACATGATGTAGAGGGATAAACTCAAGCAATATGATATAAACCCCATCTTTTTATCCTCGATGGCAACAATACAATACGTGTCGTTTCCCCTACTGTCGCTGGGATCGAGCACCGCATGATTGAACGCAAAGCTAAGAACTTCTCCCATTGCAAGAAAGATCAATCTAGTAGGCCAAACCAAACTGATAATTCAAAGAGACTTGCAAAGATAACCAATCACACATAAAAGAATTCAGAGAAGATTCAAGTATTGTTCATAGATAATCTTGATCATAAACCCACAATTCATCGGATCTCGACAAACACACCGCAAAAAGAGTTACATCAAATAGATCTCCAAGAAGATCGAGGAGAAATTTGTATTGAGATCCAAAGAGAGAGAAGAAGCCATCTAGCTAATAACTATGGACCCGAAGGTCTCTGGTAAACTACTCACACATCATCGGAGAGGCTATGGTGTTGATGTAGAAGCCCTCCGTGATCGATGCCCCCTCCGGCGGAGCGCCGAAAAAGGCCCCAAGATGGGATCTCACAGGTACAGAAGGTTGCGGCGGTGGAAATAGGTTTTCATGGTGATCCTAGATGGTTTCGGGGTATGTAGGTATATATAGGAGCAAGAAGTAGGTCGGTGGAGCCACGAGGGGCCCACGAGGGTGGACAGCGCGCCTAGGGGGGTAGGCGTGCCCCCTGCCTCGTGGCCTCCTCGTTGATTGCTTGACGTCCACTCCAAGTCCTCTGGATCACGTTTGTTCCAAAAATCACGCACCCGAAGGTTTCATTCCGTTTGGACTCCGTTTGATATTCTTTTTCTGCGAAACACTGAAATAGGCAAAAAATTAGCAATTTGCACTGGACCTTGGGTTAATAGGTTAGTCCCAAAAATAATATAAAAGTGTATAATAAAGCCCATTAAACATCCAAAACAGAATATATAATAGCATGGAGCAATCAAAAATTATAGATACGTTGGAGACGCATCACTCGCTGATCGTTACGTGTAATTATCCTCACTATATTATTTTCTGTGGTATTATGTAAAATGAAGATCTATGAAATGAAAAAAGCTAGACGCTATGGCATTGGGTTCATTGACCCAAATACATTAATCAAGAGACATGGACACGTCAATGGGAGCGAAAAGACACAGAGAAAAGCTTGCTAGAGTTCTTGAAGCGCCTAAATACCTGTCGAGGTATACTACTTCCTTACAATTTCGGGTGAGTCACACTGTCTTGTACTACAAATTCTGTTTTGGCTTACTAGCTAGATGTTAATAAGTGTATAGGGTTTAGGGTAGTTCATGAGTTATGCACACGCCCGCTTAATTTATACATGCAAACGTGTGCGCATGCAGTTTCCACTGGATCTTGTTAATCATTCAAGTTGACCAGGGAAAGTTGAAGTACTGGAATCACTACTTAAAGACGTTAATGACTACGCAATCGTGAGGGGGATGGTAGACAGGTAATTTGAATCATTATCAAACTATATGTTGGCCTCTTTAGTTCGTCATTTCCTGATATCAACTAATTAATAACTCCTTTATTCATTTTCTTTGCCGGCGGGCAGGGCTTGGGAAAAGTTCATCAAACAGGTTGATGGCCCATGGAAACAAAAGCTGATATGGCGTCAACCCAAGGTAATTAATTAAGTAGTACTAGCTAGCTAACATCTCTTTCATTCTAGTTTCAATACCATTAATTATCATGCTTGACTAATTATTATCTGATTGAATTCTATTCTCATAAAGGCCCTGAAGCAGGCGCCAGGGACTGATTTATGTGCATACTATGTTTGCAAGAACATTCGCATGATGGCGTCTGAAAGGAGCAGAACTGATAGAGAGCAATGGGTACGTTTGCCAGAACACTATTCACAATTTTTACATCATTATCTAATATACATACACACAACTAATACATGCATATTTATCTCCTTTAAAGATGAAGGAGATGCGGGATAAGCTCCTACCAACGGATCGCGTACGAGCAATTCAAGAGGAAATAGCGGGATTTTTGCTCGACCAGGTCATAGATCCCAAAGGAGAATTCCATTACCCGCTACCGCAGTAATGCCTCCATGTAATGATCAGCAAATTGTAGGAGAAATTGTATATATCAAATTGTATATATATATATATATACATGTGTATGTGTGAATGGTCGTGCGAGACATTCGATGATAAATTCTATTTATATATATGTATAACGTGCACAATATGTAGTATAGTAAAATACCAGCAAATGAAGAAGAATTAAATGGAAAACACAAAATTAAAGGAAAAATAAATCAGAAACCCAAAAACCCCTAAACCTTTTAGTCCCTGTTGGTGTTACCAACCGGGACTAAAAGCCCCCAGCCCCCCGGCGCGTGCTCGTGCCACGTGGTGGCCCTTTAGTGGCGGTTCGTGTTGAACCGGGACTAAAGGGGGGGACCTTTAGTCCCCACCCTTTAGTGCCAGTTCAAGAGCCTTACGAACCGGGACTATATCCCGTTTTGGCACTAGTGGGTGCACACGCGTGATCCGCATGGCTGAGGTTCCGACCAATCATAACACAACACACAATAGGCTCAGCGCACACTGTTTCCTAAGGCAACGAAGATAAACCGTGTGCGATAATGAATGAGCAAGATTGTAAGGGAAGCCAAATTTTCTTCGCCGTTTGTCGTTGAGCTCTTAAAAACCACCGCACTGTTCGGCTGTCCGGCCACTCCGTCACAGAGCTCTCTCCAAGCATTGTTCATGGCACCGCGGCGCATAGTAACTGGTAAGGAAGTGATGGCATCCTGTTGCGCCGAGTTCCTCGCCGCCCGCGACCACACACATGGTAATGAAGTGATGGCATCCCGCCATGTCGAGTTCATTGCCGCCCGCGGACACACAAGCACGTGGGCGGACTTTGATGCTGCCATGGCCGAATGGGCGGTGGTTCTAAAGGCGGCCAAAGCCGCACAGAAGGATTGGAAAAGGCAGAAAGCAGTCAAGAAAAGAGAGTCCAGCCACCGCAAAAAAGAAGAGGCCGCACGCCGTGCTGAGGAGAGCTCGGCGGAGATCGAAGCACGGTCGGCTGCCGCCGACAAGGCCGGGAAGGGGAACAACAGTGTCTGGCCAGCATGCCCCGATGCACGCATGTGAGAAGTAGTTAGTGCATGTGTCGCCCATAAGTTTGTATAATTAATTATGAGCATCTACCATACTACATATGTACTAGTTTTAGAGCAAATTACCAGTAGTACTTTAAGTTGGTACTATCTATTATTAATGTACAATGTTGGTAAGCGCATCCTATGAGGGCTTTGAGCGTTGATTAGCATGTGTTCATTGAAGTTTTGTAGCCGCACCCCGGCCCTAAATACTCCCGAAACGTCCACCCACAGCCACTGGAAGCCATCGGAGACTAGAGCTAGCCGCAACTGGTTTTTAGTCCACCTTGTCGCGCCAGTTACCCGCACACTGGCTTAAATAGCCGTGCCGGTGGATGGCAGCAAGCTTCTCTCTTGTTGCATAGGATCAATTGTGGCTATGCGAGCGAGGCAGGTTGACACTTGATTGCATTTCATAAACCGATGATTGTTCATCAGGTGTCACCTTTGCCTCGTTCATGCACATTGAATAATCCTGCTACAATGAAAAAGACTTTTAAATTAGGTGCGGTTGGAGATGCTGATAGATATAAGAATTATTAGAAGATCACAAAACACACGGTTTCTATGGCGTACCCGTGTGCATTTTTTGCATTAATGATCCATAAGTCAGTTACCTGTGTGATGTTTCCTAATAAAAGCAAGCGTACCATTGACCGAAAAAATCTACTACACGTGTACATTTTTTTGGAGACGGGACCTGCCAATTTTCTCATTTCTCACACATGAGTATTTTACGCACTTCATATGTGTTGTGTGTTCCCCCACCCAAGTTTCAATTTCGTAGCGAAATTTTCATTAGGCGCGCGATTTCAAAATTAATTCCTCCCACCACATTCCCACCCATCAAATTTCCGCAGTATCTCCCCTCACACCGTGCCCCCTCCCCTCCCGGCAGCTCAAACCACTGAGTCACAACCACAGCTTCAACCACATTTATGTTCTGCCCGAGCATTGTCAATCCAGTCAGGTAACCCACCAATCTCTATCACGGCCCTGTCATGATTCCTTAAATGGTGCCTGCGAAACATCCTCATGCCTCCAAATCTCCATCGCCCTACCTCCAGAGCATCGCCGTGCAAGCCCAACCACATATCACGTGGAGGTCAACGAGCTGATGGCGGTCAATGGCGCGATGGCCCCTGTGCGTGTTGACCCGGAGGAACACCTCGCCCCCGCCGCCGCCGACTTGGTGCAAGCTCTAGCCTAAATGAAGTGCCCCAGCGACTAACCCTAGGACTTACCAAGTATGATCTGGCCAGCTCAATCTTACCAGTACCACTTGCAATGGCTATGTTTTGTACGGTTGATGTATTAAGCATGTTCGTGCCTTGTTTATTTCAGTACTGCACACTGTGTGATGTTCAAGTATTAACTGTCCAGCTCAATTTCACCAATATCGGCAACAAACTTACAATGCATGACTCAGGATGTTGTTAATCCTTTTGTAATTAAACAGTTTTATCCATTTTTTTCAATCTTCCCTTTGCTACCGTGCTACTCTCCGCGATGAAGATATCACTAGAGATGTTACCCATTTGCTATTTTTGGTCGATGATAACACTGTTGTAGTTAACATGCCTTTCCATGTACTTACACAGGGCCATAACGTGCGATGCTATTGTTTGTCGTCAAGGTTAGTTGCATCCCATTTCTTACAGTATTTTACATCATTTGTGCAATTGCAGTTTGGCTTCTAACATTTACTTGCTTCTTGTAGGTACACATGTCAGCGGAGCTGATCCATGCTTCGACCCGGAGGAACACCTCGCCTCCGACGCCGTTGACTTTGGGCGGGCTCTGGCCAAGATGAAGTGCCCCAACAACTACCTCTCAGAACTTACCAAGTATGAACTCACCAGTTATATCTTACCAATACCAGTTGCAATGGCTATGTTTTGTACGGTTGATGTATTAAGCATCACTACAAAAAAATACACTTCCATGATGATACGTGTTTGTCACAGTAGGTCACGTTTTCTGTCATGCATGTAAATCCATGAAGATTTTATGACAGAATCAAGATAGTCATACATGTGCTGTCGTAGAAGTGTTCCATGACATTACGAAAATTATCATCACGGAAGTGTCCACTTCCATGACGATAAATCGCGCGTCACAGAAGTGCTTTCGTCAAGGGTGACCGACACGTTGCATCCACCGTAACGGGTCGCCGTTAAGCTATCAGGTTCCGGTTTTGTCATGGAGTTGTCACGGCAGATGTCCTCGAGTTAGGACTTAGTCGTGGTGCCATCGCAGCTAGGAAGCTTGAAGGGGTTAATGCGGGACAAGGAACACGAGGGTTTATACTGGTTCGGCCCCTTACGGTGAAGGTAAAAGCCTACGTCCAGTTTGGGGTGATATTGATTAGGGTTTCGATCACCAGGGAGCTAAACTGCTATGCCCGGCTCTCGATGAGATTGTTCTTATCCCTAAACCGCTGCCGGGTCGTCCTTTATATAGGGAGGCTGACGCCCAGCAGCTCTCAGAGTCCCGGCCGGCTCATAAGAGTGTCCGGCTCGGACTCTCAACTATTCTTGCCTTACACTACAAGTTCTACCATAATAATGATTGCAACTACGGGCCTTAAGCCATATCCGGGTCTTAAGCCCATCTTTGGCCCACCATCTTTAAGCTTGGCGCCGGGCTTCTGGTAATGACCATATGAGTAACCCGGCCCTCCTGGCGGGTGACTCTAAGGTTTATATCCTCAACATTAGGCCCCAGATTGATTTGAGCCGGCTCATGTCAATCTTCCATTCCTTCGACAGAAAAACTCCGGCTTACAATTGTGTGAAGGCCATAACCCGGTGTGACGTCATCCTCTGGACTCCGGATAATCCACCATGACATCATCTTCCATTAAGCCCGTTTTTTACTCCGCTAGATTCGCAACGGATCTTTACATTTACTGTCATCCCGAAAATCGAGGCATTTCGTGGGGAGATAACCACGCCGTGGTCTCCTTGATTCTCGCGCCCGCTTTATGAGTTTGCCTTATAAATAGGCCGGCCCGACGGCCCTTTCTCACTCTCCTTCCTCTGTCGTCTCCTTCCTCTCACTATCCCATGCTGCTCGAGCTCCGCCGCCGTTGCCGCCGCGGGTCTTCTCGTCGTCACCAGCTCAGGCCGCTGCATCACCCTGATCTGACCAGAGAAACGCGACGACCTCCGCGACTCTCCAGCTCCTGTAAGTCCTGCTTGTCCTGTAGAGTAGATCTGCCGTAGAGTTCGTCCGCGTTCTTCGTGTTCGTCGCCATTGCCACAAACTCCGGCAGTTTTCTTTCTTACTGCCCCTTTTTTGATCTTAGCCCTGTACAAACTCACTGCGGTAGATGTTTAATACCCATTCACATGCAAACAACCCTCTGTTTTACTGCATAAGAACCTTGTTCGAGCTCAAGAGCCTCCTCGCGTCTGTTTCTAGGTCTATAAAATTTTTCTTTTACCCGACCATTTTGATCCGAAATTTTTACTGCGATGTGTGAAACTTGTTTTACCACACTTAGTAAAAATTGCAATCATTGAATCTCGGCGGTTCATAGTTTCGGTTTAAAGAAACCACGCGCCGTAGAACCTTCCGGCTTAAAGAAAACCGTGCGCCATAAAATTTCCGGCTTAGCTGTGATAAAGCCTGTAGACAATCAAATTACTCTTAATCCCTCGGCGGCTTAAATAGCCCGATGCACTTAAGTGTATACCATTAGTCCCCTTATAAGCCGCCACCTTGATATTGAACTGTAGATTGCTTCCGGCTCATAATTAACCCGGACGTTTTTCCTTTTATCATAGACTGCCGACTTTCACCATGCCTCCCAAAGCTCCCATTACTTGCAACTGGATGAGGTCCAATGTCACCAATGAGACCCTAGCAGATTTTGTTAAGGCCGGATATCTGCCCAAGAAGGATGTGATGTCCTACCGTGCCCCTTACCCGTCAGAAGAGAGACCACAGCCAAAGGACGGGGAGGTAGTGATTTTTGCGGATCACATGAGCCGGGGCTTCGCACTGCCCGGTTCAAAGTTTTTCAGAGACGTTCTGAACTTCTTCGACTTGCGGCCTCAAGATATAGGACCCAACTCAGTGTCCAACATCTGCAATTTCCATGTCTTCTGCGAGGTTTATCTTGGAGAAGAACCTAGTCTGCTGCTCTTCAGAGAGCTTTTTTACTTAAACGGTCAGAATGAATCCGCCAATGGACCAAGTCTAGAGCTAGGTGGCATCTCCATTCAGCGGCGAAGAGACTGTCTTTTCCCTTATGCCGAGCCGCCGAACCACCCAAAGGACTGGAACATGACTTGGTTCTATTGCCAAGATACGTCACCGGCTGATGAAAGTCCACTGCCCGGCTTTCGCCCATCACGTCTGGAGTCAACACACCCATTGTCAGACAAACTGACTCCGACGGAGCGCCAGCCTCTGCTTCCCACCATCAACAAGATCAAGGCTCTCCTGGGCAATGGTCTAAATGTAATCGATCTGGTCTGGGTCTGGATCTCATGGCGGGTGATCCCATTGAGGCGCCGCCCCGGCTTAATGTGTGAGTACACGGGCCGAAAAGACGACCCTCAGAGACACAGCCGCAATGATCTTCCTGAAGACGTTGCAGAGGAGATGACCAAGGCTCTCTTGAACGAGAGCCTGGCAGACTGTGGAAGGACCGGGTTAGCCCCCTTCTGCAAGACCAACCCAGCCCTAGTGGTAAGCCGCCAATCTGATCATCCTATCTTCTTCTGTAATAACCTTCATCTGAATCGTTTGAAGAAATCATCATTGTATTTTTCAGGCTGACGACAAGTTCTGGCGGGTCAAATATGACCATGAGGCGGCCAAGAATGCCAGAAAGGTGAAGAAAGCCGCCAAGAAAGCCGCTCCCCGTAAGAAGGGAAGTAGGCCCACTGCTTCGGAGCTGTTGCAGCTAAGTGACAGCTCCGAGTCTGAGGTAATTCCTAAACCTGTAAGCTCTTGTTATACTTGTCGTTTATTTCTGTCCTGCCTTATCAATGCTGTTTATCAACAGGAGGACACCGGAGCCAGTAACCCGGTGGCTGAAGAGGTAACAATACTTTCCTCTGACTCGGAGCCCTTGCCAAGGCTGAAAACCCGAAGAGTAACCGGGAAAGTAAGCTTTTCCCATCCTTTAGCTTACCATGATCCTCAATTTATTTTGAAGCGACAGGTTCATGAGAGCCGGCGGCACACCCGGACCAGCAAGGACACTGACGTCTCCTCCAGGTTACCTGATGCATCAAGGAAACGCCGGACCGAGGTGATCGCAAAATTATACCCTTTTCATCCTTTTGCGGGTGTTATACGCCAACCGCTTAATTCTTCTGACTCAAATTATCAGGAGACTTCCCCTTCTTCCGGCGACTCTATGCAGTCGAATCTGCCGGCTTTCAAGACCGCGCCCGGGTAACGATAATCATCTCATGTTGTTCTGATCGTTACTCATATTTTTTGTACTAACCTTTGTTGTTCTTTCAGTGCCCAGGCAAAGCTCACCAAGAGGGTGAAGAAAACCAAGTCGGCCGGAGTGCCAGATTTGCCTGAGCCGGAGGTGACGGTCCAAGACCCACCAGCTGCCTCCGCCCCCGAAGCCACCACTCCAATGGACACGGCGCCTGCAGAAGCTTCTGCCGACCCGGAGGCCTCCGACTCGGCCCAACCAACAAATGACCCGGACGTGGTAATCACCCGGACGGAGTTCGTTGAACCGGGGAGACCTACTGTGCTGGCCAAGTGCTCCGCTAAGGGGGAGTTGCTGCAGCCCCACCGGGTGAACCTAGACCTCTCCGACTACACCAACTTGAGCATTGGAGAGCTCATCTCTGGCCACATCAGCCAAGTGCACAAGAGCCGGGACGCCGAGGTTGCCATGGTGACCCAAATCCAGCAGAAGTCTGAGGTAACATCCTTTTGTCCTCTTATTTACTCTTTTGTCCTCTTATTTACTGCTTAGTTACCTGTACCATGCTAGCCCCCAAGTCGACGACTTATGACTGAGTACGTTGTAGACTTAGGTTCCGGCTTACTCCATTTGAACGGGCAATATGTAGATAGAAAACGTTCAATATGCATTAGCCCCCAAGTGCCAAGTGTCTTTGCTTGGAAAACGCTTGGGACTTTAAATTTGTAGAGTAATTGTTCATGCCATAACCCGGGAACTTATACAGGCGGCTGGCAAGAAGCTGGAGACTGACCTTGCTGATCTCACGAGCCGGCTGAAGATGCAAGAAATGGAGACCCGGAAGGCAAACGCCAAGTTCGTGTCCAGCATCGCCGCGCAAGAGAAGCTGAAGACGGAGTTCGACGCTGAGCGGAAGGCATGGGCCGAAGAAAAGGCCGCATTGGTGACCCGGGCTGAACAGGCGGAGAAGACTCTCTCCGAGAAGACCACTGAGCTCTCCGGCCTAAAGCGCCAAGTGTCCCAAATGGTGGCCGCAATCTTCGGTAGGTCGTCTCGCCGGCTTTCATCAAGTTTTAGAATGTGTATCTCATAATTTCATCCTTGTCGGCGGCTTATCTGATTCTGTTAGACAGGTCCCAGAAGTGCCAACCTCAACCAGAGCGTGGTCACCAAGCTGAAGGCGGTGTATACCCTGGTGGAGCAGCTCTACACCGGGTCACAGCGTGCCTTAGCTGTGGTGGCCTTATCCAACGAGGTGCCGACTCACTTGGCAGAAGTCCTTCGCCGGCTCGCTGTACTGCCTCAACGGATTCAAGAGCTGCGACGGGCCTCTGCAAGAGCCGGAGCAATCGCCGCGCTAAGCCGGGCCAAGGCATTCCTGCCGGGGTTAGACCCGGCGGACATCGCCCTTGGCTATCCAAGCCTGAAGGAAGACGGCTCCGCGTTCGATCAGAAGGACTTCGCAGCTTGCGTGAAGGCCGTACGCCCGGTGGCTACTCTTATCGGCAATGATACAGATCTGACCAAGTACCAGCCGGGTTACAATGCGGAGAATCAGAGGATCCCGACCCCTCGCTATGAAGCTCTCAACTTGATCCCGCCGGCTCGCCAGCACACTTTCGCCCCGGAGATCGACCCTTCCGGGTTAATTGACAAGGAAGCCCAGTTCGAAGCTCTCAGCGGCATCGACTAGAAGTCATCAACCTTCCAGGTCTTGGGATCAAACGGAGGAGAAGGAAGAGATGAGCCGGAGACTTCCACCCAGCAAGCGTCTTAACTTCCGAAGCCGGTTTACCAAACAATGCTCCACCCTTTTAGACTTGATGAGTTTTGTAATAGAGTAGGTGCAACAGTTTATCTCTGCCGTGCCATCGTGCACGTATTAAATGCTGAAGTCTTTTGAAGTTATCTCTTTGATGTTTTTTTGGGTCATAATTAATCCTTTGTTTTTCTTAACCTCAAAAGAGGTGCCTTTAATTATCCTGCATAGAAAGGCAAATCACAAATCTTGAGGCGGCTTACCGCCCTGAGAATCATAAGTTTTAGATAACCCGGAATATGAATCAAAAAGGACTTGTCTCCAATGACATCCTGAATACAGCCGTAAGAACATACTTAACGGCCTGCAAGCATATTTCCGATTTAAATAACCCGGATAAAAAGGTTGGTACTACAACTCCGGTTTACCTGCCTTATAACACCCATTGCGTTCAGCAATACTGTAAACCAAAGTTAAGCCGGCAAAGTGAGACCCGGCTGTACACACCTTGACATAATCAGAGAAAACTTATGATAAAGCGGAAGAACTTAGGGGCTTTCGGTTCGAATACGACCAGAGACCCGTCCCAAAGGGGTTAAGCTAAGATTTGGATACGATCATATAGCCCCCAGTGGGTGTGGCGATGCCAATCAAGAGGGTACCGACAGCTATGTTCTCTTTGGTTCGAATACGACCCATGTTTGAACAGGAAGCCCCCAAGTGATTTTAAGAATTGTTTAACGACGCTGATTCGAATACGATCCACGTCGGTTCTCAGAGGGGTTAAACTATGATTCAAATATGACCAAAGGTAACCTCCCAATGAGCTCGGCACTTTGCCAATCAAATGGGTATCGACAGCTATGTTCTCTTTGGTTCGAATACGACCCATGTTTGAACAGGAAGCCCCCAAGTGACCTTATTGCTTACGGCTAGATTCGAATACGATCATAAGCCGGATCCTCCTTTAAGTCATCATGTAATCTTGCAATGAAAACAATATATACATGGCTGAGAGAAATATGTACACCACGAGAGCCGGTGGCTCAAGTGTAGTAAGGCCAAAGCTGAGCTATGTTCCACGGCCGACAGGTCTCTTCCTCCGATTTACGTGAATCTTTGTGCTCCCGAATGTCAATGAGGTAATATGACCCGTTGTGCAAGTTCTTGCTGACCACCAAGGGCCCTTCCCAAGGCGGGGATAACTTGTGTGCATCTGTTTGATCCTGGATGAGCCGGAGCACGAGATCGCCTTCTTGGAAGACCCGGGATTTAACTTGGCGGCTATGATAACGGCGCAGGTCTTGTTGGTAAATCGCTGAATGGGCTGCTGCCACATCACGCTGTTTGTCCAACAAGTCCAGAGCATCTTGGCGCGCCTGTTCATTATCCGCCTCAACGTAAGCCGCCACGCGAGGTGAGTCATGACGGATGTCACTGGGGAGGACTGCTTCTGCTCCATAAACCATGAAGAAAGGCGTAAAACCTGTAGACCTGTTAGGAGTAGTGTTGATGCTCCATAACACGGAGGGCAACTCCTCCACCCAACAACCCGGCGTCCGTTGCAAAGGGACCAAAAGCCGGGGCTTGATGCCCTTCAGAATCTCCTGATTAGCTCTCTCAGCTTGACCATTGGATTGAGGATGAGCCACTGAGGAAACATCAAGTCGGATATGCTCTCGTTGACAAAACTCTTCCATGGCGCCTTTGGAGAGATTGGTGCCATTGTCAGTTATAATGCTGTGCGGAAAACCAAAGCGGAAAATCACCTTTTTCATAAATTGAACCGCCGTGGCTGCATCGCACTTGCTAACTTGCTCAGCTTCCACCCACTTTGTGAATTTGTCAACTGCCACCAAGAGGTGGGTCTTCTTATCTTTGGACCTCTTAAAAGGCCCAACCATATCAAGCCCCCAGACCGCAAAGGGCCAAGTGATTGGGATCATCCTCAGCTCCTGAGCCGGCACGTGAGCCCGTCGTGAGAACCTCTGGCAACCATCACACTTACTGACCAAGTCCTCCGCATCAGCATGACTGTCAACCAATAAAAACCATGACAAAAAGCCTTAGCCACAAGAGACTTTGAGCCGGCATGATGGCCACAATCCCCTTCATGGATCTCACGCAAGATTTCTTGACCTTCCTCAGGGGAAACACAACGCTAAAACGCTCCCGTAACACTGCGGTGATGCAACTCTCCGTTGATAACAATCATTGACTTAGCCCGCCGGGTTATTTGCCTGGCCAAAGTTTCGTCCTCAGGCAACTCGCCCCGGGTCATGTAAGCCAGATACGGCATTGTCCAGTCTGGTATGATATGAAGAGCCGCCACCAGTCGGGCCTCCGGGTCAGGGACAGCCAAGTCTTCCTCTGTAGGCAACTTAACAGAAGGGCTATACAGGACGTCCAGGAAAGTGTTGGGCGGCACCGGTTTTCGCTGAGAGCCCAGCCGGCTTAAAGCATCCGCTGCCTCGTTCTTCCTGCGATCGATGTGTTCCACTTGATAACCCTGAAAGTGCCCAGCAATGGCATCAACCTCGCGGCGATAAGCCGCCATGAGAGGGTCCTTGGAATCCCACTTTCCTGATACTTGTTGAGCCACCAAGTCTGAGTCGCCGAAGCACCTTACCCGGCTTAAGCTCATCTCCTTAGCCATCCAAAGACCATGGAGCAAGGCCTCGTACTCAGCCGCGTTGTTAGTGCAAGGAAACAGCAACTGTAGCACATAATGGAACTTTTCACCTTTAGGGGAAGCCAACACGACTCCAGCCCCCGAGCCCTCCAACTGCCTAGACCCATCGAAGTGGATAGTCCAATATGTGTTATCCGGCTTCTGCTCGGGCACTTGTGACTCTGTCCAGTCATTGATGAAATCCACCAAGGCCTGAGATTTAACAGCAGTGCGTGGCACGTACTTGAGACCATGAGGTCCGAGCTCTATAGCCCACTTAGCTACTCTCCCTGTGGCCTCCCTGTTTTGAATGATATCACCAAGAGGGGCAGAACTGAGCACAGTGATGGGATGACCCTGAAAATAATGCTTGAGTTTCCGGCTTGCCATGAACACACCATAAACAAGCTTCTGCCAATGCGGATATCGCTGCTTGGACTCAATGAGCACTTCGCTGACATAATAAACCGGCCGCTGAACCGGATGCTCCTTGCCCTCCTCCTTGCGCTCCACCACCATAGCCACACTGACGGCTCGTGTGTTCGCCGCCACATACAGTAGCAAGGGCTCCTTATCAACCGGAGCTGCAAGGACTGGGGGCTCTGCCAGCTACTTTTTCAAATCCTCAAAGGCAGTATTAGCCGCATCATTCTAGACAAAGTTATCAGTTTTCTTCATCAACTGATATAATGGCATGGCTTTCTCACCCAAACGGCTTATAAACCGGCTTAAAGCAGCGATGCGACCCGCCAAGCGCTGAACGTCATTTATACACGCCGGCTTAGCCAGGGAGGTGATGGCCTTGATCTTCTCCGGGTTAGCTTCAATGCCTCTGTCAGAAACCAAAAAACCCAAGAGTTTGCCTGCAGGAACACCAAAAACACACTTGGCCGGGTTAAGCATCATCTTGTAGATCCGGAGGTTATCAAAGGTCTCCCTTAAATCATCTATCAGGGTTTCCTCTTTTATGGACTTAACCACAATATCGTCCACATAGGCGTGAACATCGCGCCCAATCTGTTTATGAAGACAGTTCTGTACACAACGCTGGTAAGTCGCCTGTGCACACTTGAGTCCAAAGGGCATAGACACATAGCAGAAGGCTCCAAAGGAAGTGATGAACGCCGTCTTCTCCTGGTCCTTAACTGCCATCTTAATCTGATGATATCCAGAATAAGCATCCAAGAAACTTAAGCGTGCACAACCTGCCGTAGCATCAATGATTTGATCAATACGGGGGAGGGCAAAAGGATCAGCCGGACACGCCTTGTTTAAGTCCGTGTAATCCACACACATCCGCCAGGTGCCGTTCTTCTTGAGTATGAGCACCAGGTTAGCCAACCACTCTGGGTGAAAGACTTCAACAATAAACCCGGCCGCCAAGAGCCGGGCCACCTCCTCACCAATAGCTTTCCGCCTCTCTTCATTAAACCGCCGAAGGAACTGCCTGACCGGCTTAAATTTCGGATCAACATTGAGAGTGTGCTCAGCGAGCTCTCTAGGTACACCTGGCATGTCAGAAGGTTTCCATGCGAAGATGTCCCTATTCTCACGGATGAACTCGATGAGCGCGCCTTCCTATTTTGGATCCAGATTGGCACTGATACTAAATTGCTGAGATGAGTCTCCTGGAACGAAATCAACAAGTTTAGTCTCATCAGCTGACTTAAATTTCATCGCCGGTTCATTCTCCGTAGTCAGCTTCTTCAGAGAGGTCATATCTGTTGGGTCAACGTTGTCTTTGTAAAACTTCAACTCCTCTGTTGCACAAACAGATTCTGCATAAGCTGCATCGCCTTCCTCACACTCCAGAGCCACTTTCCGGCTGCCGTGAACCGTAATGGTCCCATTATGACCCGACATCTTGAGCTGTAAGTATACATAACACGGCCGTGCCATGAACTTGGCGTAAGCTGGCCGTCCAAATATAGCATGGTATGGACTTCTTATCTTGACCACCTCAAAGGTCAATTTCTCCACCCTGTAGTTGTTCTCATCACCAAAGGCCACTTCCAACTCAATCTTGCCGACTGGATAAGCCGACTTACCAGGTACCACCCCGTGGAAAATAGTGTTGGACTGGCTGAGGTTCTTATCAATCAACCCCATACGACGGAATGTCTCATAATAGAGGATGTTGATGCTGCTGCCTCCATCCATGAGCACCTTAGTGAACTTATATCCTCCCACCTGAGGGGCCACCACCAGGGCCAACTGACCCGGATTGTCCACCCGTGGAGGGTGATCCTCCCTGCTCCACACTATAGGCTGCTCAGACCACCGCAAGTAGCGTGGAACCGCCGGCTCAACAGCATTCACAGCCCTCTTGTGAAGCTTCTGATCTCGCTTGCACAAACTAGTGGTAAACACATGATACTGTCCACCGCTAAGCTGCTTTGGATTGGTCTGATAACCCCCCTGCTGCTGTTGATGACCCTGGCCAGACTGTTGATTAAAGCCCCCTTGACCGTTCTGAGGACCGGAATTTGAGCCGCCGCCCGGGCCATGAAAGCCGCTGGCACCTGAGCCGCCGCCTGGGCCATTGTAATTCTTAAAGGCCTTCATGATTGCACAATCCTTCCACAGATGAGTCGCTGGCTTCTCTCTAGAGCCATGCCTTGGACAAGGCTCATTCAACAGCTACTCCAGCATCGGACCTGACCCGCCGCCTCGGGGAGGGGGCCTCCCCTTACGTCGCTGGTTATTCCCTTGTGAGCTGGCGTTGGCCACAAACTCTAGGCTGCCGTCGGCCTTGCGCTTGCCTCCTCCTTGGTTCCCCGGGTTATGCTGAAGACCCTTGCCGTTGCCGTTCTTCTTTCCCTTCCCTGCCCTTTCGTCATCTGAAGGGGGATCCTTGGTACCATCAGAATTGGCGTACTTAACAAGAGCCGCCATTAGTGTACCCATATCACTGCAGTCACGCTTAAGTCGCCCGACTTTCATCTTCAGGGGCACGAAACGACAATTCTGTTCCAGCATTAAGACTGCAGAGCCGGCATCCATCTTATCTGACGAATGTATGATCTCCTTGACCCGGCGAACCCAATGCGTCGTGGATTCACCCTCCTGCTGCTTACAGTTAGTCAAATCCACAATTGACATCGACTGCCTGCAGGTATTGTCGGAGTAAATGGCCACGGGTAGCCTAACCGACTACCCCTGGCTCTTCGGAAAATTTATCAGGCCTTTGGGCCTTCAAGCACTCCAAGCATTTGGGCCGCCTTCCCTGGCCGGCTACCACTAAAACCGACTCCCGGAAGGCGACCCAGCCTCACCGACTCCTCCCTAGGGCGACTACGGGGTGGCCGACTCCTAGAAGCCGGCCAAGAAGGACGCCGACTCCTAGGAGCCGGCCAAGATCACAACCACTCCTCCATAAACGGCGACGTGACGGGGTGTGGCCACAGTGCGGCCCACGACCCCCGAAGCCCGAGGCGGGCATGGCTACAGGAGGCCGTACGGGAGGGACGTCTCCCGTGCGGCTCGGCACTGTAGCCACGCTAGCCTCGACGTCATCCACGACCCACTCCTGTACGGCCCAAGGACTGCGGGCCCCTTCAGCCAGAGAGAGGCGTGAAGGCGGCCCGGCTTTTCCTAGTCGGCCAAGAGTATAGCCGGCCTCCAGAAGCCGGCTACTCCCTTCCTCGAAGCAGGAGCCCCATTAAGGAGACAAGACGAGGCAAGGCTACAGTGATAGCCCCCGAGGCGGCCCACTGTAGCCACGCTTACCTCGACAAAGCCCTCATCATCGGAGGCGCGGCTACAGTAAGCAGCCGCCGACAAGACCCTAGGCGGTGGGACCGGCCTGTCGACCAAGTAGCCAGCAGGTGGCGGGACCCACCAGCCGGCGGGACCCAGCAGCCGGCGGAGAAGCCGGCGAGCGTAGACACTAACGGCTGGGACTAGTTCCCAGTCGGATTACCATTGTATCCCCGGGGGGGTAGTCCTATATAAACCCCCCGGAGCACCCATGCAAAGGGTTCGCTTCTAGGTTCGCACCCAAGCATAGCACACACACCATAGATAGAGAGAAGCAGGAGCTAGCCTTGCTCTTCTTCTCCCTTGACCTCAACAGCTCTAGGAGCGATTGTAGCTACCCTTTATCGATCTAGTGATCATGCGGAGACCCCGCAGAGCAGGACTAGGGGTGTTATCTCCTCGGAGAGCCCCGAACCTGGGTAAGATTCGCCGGCGTGCATGTCTTCGCCTCATCCCGTTTCCGGGCACCGGCGACATTTTATTGGCTCCCACAATGATAAGCCATCCCTTGGCATATGTCGCACCAACCACCCGACAGGTATCCTTGAAGTTTTGGATGAACCGGGCTTTCAGCTCAGCCCAAGACCCGATGGAGTTCGGTGGTAGCCCTTTCAACCAAGTGCGGGCAGTCCCATCCAACATCATGGTGAAGTACTTGGCCATTGCCGCCTCACTGACCTCCAGTAGTTCCATGGCTATCTTGTAACTCTCGATCCAGGCTGCGGGTTGTAAGTCAGCTGTGTAATTAGGCACCTTCCTAGGGCCCTTGAAGTCCTTAGGTAGACGTTCATTACGGATAGCTGGCACTAAACAAGGGACACCCCCGGTCCTGGTAGGGATGCCCACGTCGACGGAAGTCGTCGGATAAGCCGGGGGGGTCTGGTAAGCCGTCAATTGAGGCACTTGCTCCGCCTCTTGCCGCGCTCTGTCCTGGTCTGCTGCGTGAAAGGCTCCATTATGAGCCGGGCCGTGGCCAGGGGGCGGGTCATGGCGTCGGACGTTACTTGAGCCGGTTGCTGAGACCATGTGCCGGCTGTAACTCGGGCTCTGGCCTGGACGAGGGGTCGAGTTGATCCTATCCCGGCTGTAGGAGTACGCCTCTTGCTGCGCCAGAGCTGTCTGAAGGAGTTCCCTGACCCGGCGGGTTTCAATAGCCGTCGGAGAGTCGCCGTCAACTGGGAGAGCCGCCAGCCGTGCTGCCGCAGCGACCATGTTCTCCAGCGGGTTATTATAATGACCCGGGGGTATTGGCACATACTGAGGCGGGGCAGGGGGCACCTGGGGAGGCCCCATTACTCGTGGCTGAATAGGGGCTCCAGACCCGGGCACTATGACCCCTGGCGGGTTACTAGACCCTGCACCTGGCGTGTTGAAAAGGTTGCGTGGATCGTAAACCGGAGGGAGTCGAGATTGGGTCTTTTGATGCCTCCTTCTCATGACCTCATTGGACGCGTTCTGATCCATCGTGAGTTGGAAGGACTGCGCTTGGATCAGCTGAGTTTGGGCATCGAGAGCCGCCCTCTCTGCAGCCATCCTGATCCCTTCCGCTGCAAGCTCCTCCTTAGCTTTCACTAGATCCAATTTTAACTGTGCCACCTCCGCATCATGCTGAGCTTGATCCGCCGGGTCAACCGTGGCGGTTAACAGGGCCGTCATCTTGTCCGTGAGATCCATCAGTACCTGAGCCGGAGAAGGCTCCGGGTTTCCCGCTCCGGCAGCGGGGTTCTGAACAGGCTGCGCGCCAGCCATAAAGACTCCAACCTGACTTGGCGGCTCAAACGGGTCCGGAATACTGTCACCATCGGAACAACCCATGAGCCTGCCATCTTGAAGTTGATACAACGAGTTTGACTCATCGGTGGCCGACTCGCCGTCAGAGCCGGCGGCCACCACATCACCAGCCCCAGATAGATCAGAGGGCCCTCCATGGATACATCCCACAAACGCGCGCCTTAAGGCAGGCCGGGCCCAGGCGGGTCGTGCACGCTGAGCCGTCTCGATGAGATCGGCGTAGAGATCCGGCTCAGGGCCCGGCTCACCAATCTTGCCAATGAAAACATGAATTTCGCCGAAGGGGACCCGGTACCCGTACTCAATTGAGCCGGTGTCGGGGCCCCAGTTTGCATCGTCGATGTAGAGCTTGCCGCGACGACTCTTGGTCATCTGGCCCACAGCGTATCCCTTGAGCCCTTCGAAGCTGCCCTTCAAGAACTCAAATCCACCGTGCGCTGGCCCCACGGTGGGCGCCAACTGTCGTGGAGTTGTCACGGCAGATGTCCTCGAGTTAGGACTTAGTCGTGGAGCCATCGCAGCTAGGAAGCTTGAAGGGGTTAATGCGAGATAAGGAACACGAGGGTTTATACTGGTTCGGCCCCTTACGGTGAAGGTAAAAGCCTACGTCTAGTTTGGGGTGATATTGATTAGGGTTACGATCACCAGGGAGCTAAACTGCTATGCCCGGCTCTCGATGAGATTGTTCTTGTCCCTAAACCGCTGCCGGGTCGTCCTTTATATAGGGAGGCTGATGCCCAGCAGCTCTCAGAGTCCCGGCCGGCTCATAAGAGTGTCCGGCTCGGACTCTCAACTATTCTTGCCTTACACTACAAGTTCTACCATAATAATGATTGCAACTACGGGCTTCTGGTAATGACCATATGAGTAACCTGGCCCCTCCTGGCGGGTGACTCTAAGGTTTATATCCTCAACAGGTTTGGATCCGATAACCTGTTAACAGCCCGGACCAATGGGGATTTTCCACGTCTAAAATTCTCAATGGCCAGAGTAACCACGTATCGCCTCACCGTGGGGACAGATGTCATCCACTCATTGGACCGAAGGCACCTATGATTCAGTGGCACGTGACACAGCCCAACAGAGGCCCATTCAAGTGAAAAGGCAGTCCCATTTAACTTGGTCAAAAGGTAGCGGGCCGGCCCACAGAAAGCCTATTAACGGCCTGTTTGCATATAGCCCATTTACAGCCTGCTAACTCACGGCCTACCGAAATTTGGCCCAGTAGCGTCATCTGGGCTGTCCAATATGATACCAACCTGTTGTAACTTCCGGCCCATGTATGGCCCATGACGTCTTTCGGCCCATAGGAGGCCCTTTGTAACTCTGGGCCCATTAAAGGCCCGAGATGAAACTGGCCCATAATGAACAATGTATCGCTTTATACCCATTAACGGCCCATTATTCCGTCGGCGATTTCCAGCCCGTGTTAACTTTCGGCCTTCTAAGGGCCCATTTATTCTTGGGCTCATTTCTAGAATTTGGTTAGTTACGGTCCATTACTGGCCTATTCCGTTTGTTGGCCAAATTTAGCCCGTGGTTACATTCGGCCTATTTGTGGCTCGTTAAGCCGTTGGGCTGTTTTCATAGCGTTATCAAATATGGCCTAATAACGGCCCGTTATGGTCCATGAATAGTACGGCCCATGTTTGGCGAAATGATCCTACGGCCCGTAGAAGGCCCATGGATCCTACGGCCCGTAGAAGGCCCATGGATCCTACGGCCCGTAGAAGGCCCATGGATCCTATAGTCCGTAGAAGGCCCATGGATCCTACGGCCCGTAGAAGGCCCATGGATCCTACGGCCCACAGGAGGCCCATGGTTACAACAGTCCGTGTGTTGCCATGGTTATTGTGGCCTAGTTACCAAAAATAGGTTATTTTGGCCACTAGAAAAACGCGGAAAAAGAACTGCAGTGACTACAAGCAAACAACTAAACAAGACAATAAGGAAACAAATAAGCAAGCAACTAACGCTCGGCTATGACGGCTATTACACATATTACATCCACTGGGCATCAAGTTCGCTACCAGTGCAAATATAGGGAACAAAGCAGCATATTACATACACTGGCCATCTAAATTGGCCACCAGTGCAAATAAACACGGCAGCAAATCAAGTACATAACTAAACAACTTCAGAAGAGCTCAAGAAACATTATCCTGGGTCACCATGCTGGCAATAAGCTTAGCAAGCTTATTAGCTTTGTCCTGTTTGGCGCTAAAATCCTCCAACGCTTGTTGTTGCACTAGAAAGTATGCATCTGAATGCTCCAGGGACTTCCGCAGTCCTTCCGCTTCTCGCAGCATAGCTGATCGATGTCTTTCAGCTTGTAGTTGAGACTCAAGAAACTGATCTGATTCACACAGTGAGTTTGAATAGCTTGTGCCAGCGGTAGTGGCCAGTAACTCGAACACTAAACCAAGACAGGACTTTGGGGTTGTCTCACTATCTTCAAGATAGTTTTCCTTAGCTGTTTTATCAGCTTTGTTGGAGACCAACAAGGATGTCTCACTATCATGAACCTTATCTGCATTACTTCCTTTACCATTGCTTAATAAGGCACTCTTCCCCAATATTCTGTCAGCATTCTAAAAGAAGAAACAAGCAGACACATAACAAGTTTAGCATGTACTAGTATATGAAACTCATTTCGATGAACCAGTTCATTAGTAAGGTGGATAAGATTAAACTACCAAGTCTTCTATTGCCAAGTAGTACATTATAAAAGCATCAAACAAACATATACCTATGTCCTATGGTCACTGCATTGTCTTGCCAAATCAAAATAGAGACACGGTTCAAATCATATCAGTTCAAGAGAAAGCAGCATTGAAAGAATATAAAGCGTGGGAAACTACAAGGCACAACAAGATTTCATATGGGTACCATGGGTCTACATGTACAACAACACTATTGGCTCTGTTGTGATGCTAGTAATGTGCATGATATGAGAAGTCAACTGTATACACAATTGAAATTGAAATCAACAGAGCTATTTATAAGAGCAAACCTGTTAAAGAAACATGCGTAAACATACCTGTTGTGCCATTGGAGTTTCGATTGGATCCTTGAATTTAAAAATAAGTTTGTATGAGTAAATACAGTGATACAAGAGCAAAGCAGTATGTACGATAGCAATGGAATCTTAAATGAGAACAGTTGTTCTTCAGGTTTAAGCACTTGTTCTACATGAATAGAGTACAATAAGACGCAAGCATATAGTACTTAAAAAAATGAGCTCATAGACCTTACCACATTCTTAGTTCGGGACCAATACAGAACAAGGCATTCCCAGTCATCGTCCAGTAAATGTGTCTCAGGAGAACGTAAGGGAATTTGATGAGTTTCTTTGCAAGTGAAGTACATTTTCTTCAGGTAATTCCGATACTTCCACCAAGCATTCTTGAAGATAGCAGAGGTATTAGCACAGGTTACCTTATCCTGAGTTTCCAAATCGGTCCTTCTCTATAGAGAAAAATGGGAAAATTTGTTGTATTATAACCATCATGGTGGTACAATGTATGGGACAAAGCAAAGTAGTTGCCATGAATAACATTACTTACACATAACTCCTGGACAAACACCTGCAACTGGAATTTTCCTTCATCTTCAGTATAATATTTCCATGATGGGAAGATACGCACATAGGATTTAACAACATCAAATGCAATAGATGCTAAACTACGAATGGCTGGTTGTGCTTCCTCCATAGGAATAGGTGTACTAACTGGTGGAGATGGGGTTCGCCGTGGTAGTACTGGCGCTTTGGGCACTGGAGTTTCCTTACTAGCTACTCTTGTTTGGGAGCTCTATGGTGGAGATGGTGTTGTGTCAACAGGAACTAGGTTACTATCTACTGGGGTTGGGGTTAGATTGGGTGAAGCTGGTTCTTGGTCCATCGCAGTAGGTGTCGGCATTCTGGGAACGGGGGTCCCCAGACTCGCTTGTCTGCGGCCCACGGCGTGGCTCCACCAATGGCCTGGTACGGCCCATCTTCATCAACAACCACTCAAGACCCTCGCGAGGGGCCAAGCCTTGCGAGGCGGACGACACGGGACCTCCTCAGGGGCAGCCTCACTAGGCTGGCTCACGAGGAGCAGAGCTATCAAGGCAGGGGTGAGGGAGTCCTGGACTAAGGGGTCCTCGGGCGTCTAGCCTGTTGGACATGGGCCGGACTGATGGGATGTGAAGATACGAAGACCGAAGACTCTCACAAGTGTCCGGATGGGACTCTCCTTGGCGTGGAAGGCAAGCTTGGCGATCAAATATGACGATTCATTTTCTCTGTAACCGACTTTGTACAACCCTATCCCCCTCCGGTGTCTATATTAACCGGAGGGCTTAGTCCGACTTGGCATAGATATACAATTATAGTCATACAGGCTAGACTTCTAGGGTTTTAGCCATTATGATCTCATGGTCGATCAACTCTTGTAACACTCATATTCATCAAGATCAATCAAGCTGGAAGTAGGGTATTACCTCCATAGAGAGGGCCCAAACCTGGTAAACATTGTGTCCCCTGTCTCCTGTTACCATCGACCTTAGACGCACAATTCGGGACCCCCTACCCGAGATCCGCCGGTTTTGACACCGACATTGGTGCTTTCATTGAGCGTTCCACTGTGCCGTCCTCAAAAGGTTTGATGGCTCCTTCAATCGTCAACAACGATGCCGTCCAAGGGGAAACCTTCCTCCCCGGACAGATCTTCGTGTTCGGCGGCTTCGCACTGTGGGCCAACTCGCTTGGCCATCTGGAGGAGATCGACAGCTACGCCCCTGGCCATCAGGTCAGATTTGGGAGCTTGAACTACGTCGCGGACATCCACGGAGACTTGATCTTCGACGGATTCGAGACCACAATAGTCGCTCCCCGTCGCCACGATGAACATGACTTAAATCTGTCATTGGGCCATGCCCAGGGAATTGCACCTGTAAACGCTCTGGCCTTAGATCCGGAGCAGATCACGCAATCCGAGGACGGGAAGCTCAACCCCACCACGAAAGCCACAGATCCCGCGGCGTTGGAGCTGCACACAGACCTAACCTTGGGTGATACTGTGTCTCCAGAACCTCGGACTCATTTCTGGCTATAAGTTCTGAACCATGTGCGTCCGCATATGTCGAGCAGGATCGGTCATCGATCGCCGAATTCAGTGCCACGGACATCTTCCGGCACTCGCCTTTAGGCGACGTGCGAAATTCATTAAAAAAATATATCCCTAGCGGGGGACTCTCAGCCGAATTATATCCAGTTCGAACTGGAGCCTGATGATGGAGAATTTCGTTTCCCACCCACCGCCCACTTCATAGCCACTGTCAAAGACCTAACTAACACGCTCGATTATGACTCCGAAGACATCGACGGCATGGACGACGACGCCGGAGAAGAGGAAGCCCAAAACCCGCCGTTCACCGGACGATGGACGGCCACTTACTCATATGACGTATACATGGTGGATGCGCCAAAAGATAATAGCGGCGACGACAAGGAAAACCCAGTGGAGCATGACCCCCCTAAGACACAACCAAAGCGTCAGCGTCAGCAGCGCCGCTCTAAATCGCGCCGCAGTAAAGACAACAACACCGGCACAGGAACACTCCGGACGGTGCCGAAGACATAGAAGACCCCGACGAACACACTGCCGAACAGGACAATCGGGAAGATGGGCAAGTCAGCCCTAATGAACAGGCCATAGACGAAGACTTGGAGGACGGTAGTTATCATCCGCTCTCCGAGGAGGAAGTGAGCCCCGGCAACGAGGATTTTATCGTTCATGAGGAACCTCTCGAGCAGGAGCGCTTCAAGCGCCAGCTAATAGCCACTGCAAGGAGCCTGAAAAAGAAGCAGCAGCAGCAGCTTCAAGCTGACCAAGATCTACTCAATGACAGATGGACCGATGTCCTAGCAGCCGAAGAATACGGCCTTAAGCGCCCAGCCAAAAGTTACCCGAAGCGCAAATTACTACCTCAGTTAGATGACGAGGCGCTAGAGCCCGTACCATCATCGTGCAATGCTGCTGACCGACCGCCACGCGGTCGAGATAAAGCGACAACTCAAGCCGAACACCAAACCGCCCCACCTCGCCGTAAAGACAAGGATAAAACAACTCAGGGTTACACATATGACCTTGGCAGGACCTGCATAGTAGAGCAGGACATACAAAATCGATCTACGGACCGCGAGGACGTGCCTCGACACGCGACGACGGCTATCTATTCGGACGCGACAAACCTAGTCACGCCCGGGCCGAAAACCGCAGACGGACTCCATCAGAGCTACGTCGCGATGTGGCCCGATATAGAGGCGCCACTCACCCTCTTTGCTGCACTGACAAAGTAATGGATCATGAATTCCCAGAAGGGTTTAAACCCGTAAATATCGAATCATACGATGGAACAACCGATCCCGCGGTATGGATCGAGGATTTTATTCTCCACATCCACATGGCCCGCGGAGATGACCTTCACGCCATCAAATACCTCCCACTAAAACTCAAAGGGCCAGCTCGGCACTGGTTAAACAGTCTGCCTGAAAATTCTATTGGCAGCTGGGAAGACTTGGAAGAAGCCTTCCTTGACAACTTCCAAGGTACATATGTCCGGCCACCAGATGCCGATGACTTAAATCACATTGTTCAATAGCCTGGAGAGTCAGCCAGGAAATTCTGGACTAGGTTCCTAACTAAAAAGAACCAGATCGTCGACTGTCTGGATACCGAAGCCCTAGCGGCCTTTAAACAAAGCATCCGTGACGAATGGCTCACCCGCCACCTCGGCCAGGAAAAGCCGAAGTCCATGGCAGCCCTCACGGCACTCAGGACCCGATTTTGCGCGGGTGAGGATAGTTGGCTGGCCCGTAGCAAAAACACATCAAGCGAAATGGGCACCTCCAAGGTCAAAAACAGCAACGGCAAGCTCTGACGTAGCAGACACAAATGCCGAAGCAATGGTGACAACACCGATGACACGACAGTCAACGTCGGATTCAGTGGCTCCAAGTCCGGTCAGCGGAAGAAGCCATATAAAAGAAACAATCAGGGTCCATCCAGCTTGGATCGCATACTTGATCGTCCGTGCCAGATCCATGGCACTACAGACAAACCAACCAACCATATCAACAGAGATTGTTGGGATTTTAAATAGGCCGCCAAGTTAAACGCCGAGAACTAGGAAAAGGGATCGCAAAGCAAGGACGATGACGAGGAGCCCCGGCAGCCGAATACAGTGGGACAAAAGAAGTTTCCCCCTCAGGTCAAAACGGTGAACATGGTATATGCCACACACATCCCCAAGAGGGAGCACAAGCGCGCGCTCAGGGACGTCCATGCAATAGAGCCGGTCGCCCCAAAATTCCCATGGTCGTCATGCCCGATCACCTTTGATCGCCGGGATCACCCGGCTAGTATCCGTCATGGCAGTTTAGCCGCACTGGTCCTCGACCCAATCATTGATGGATTCCACCTGACGCGAGTCCTCATGGACGGTGGCAGCAGCCTCAATCTGCTCTATCAGGATACTGCGCGCAAAATGGGCATTAACCCATCATGGATCAAGCCCACAAAGACTACCTTTAAAGGAGTCATACCAGGTGTAGAGGCTCTCTGTACGGGCTCAATTACGCTAGAGGTTGTCTTCGGATCTCCGGACAACTTCCGAAGCGAAGAGTTAATCTTCGATATCGTCCCTTTTCGCAGCGGCTATCACACACTGCTCGGACGAACCGCATTTGCTCGATTCAATGCGGTGCCTCATTATGCTTACCTCAAGCTAAAGATGCCCGGACCACGCGGCGTCATAACAGTTAATGGAAACACGAAACGCTCCCTCCATACCGAGGAGCCACCGCTGCCTTAGCAGCAGAAGTACAGAACGACCTTTACAAGCAGAACCTTAATTCAGCGGCCGAGCTCCCGGACACTATCAAGAGGGTCTGGACTATTCGGCAGCAGGACAGCTCGGCTCGTCAAGAGCTCGACTAGCAATTTGGCCTCCGTCCCAGTCCCGATCAAGTGGCGGCATTCGCACCGCGCGTACATAACTACGCACTCAAAATACCAAGGGCACAGACGGAGGCATAACTAGCTTGTGACCCACAACACGGCTCGACCGCTCCTGGACACACATTCTTTCACTGTTCCCCTTTTCCCTTTTCAGGTTTCTTTTCCACATGCCTTTCCTGATGGCTTGATCACCGGTCCTGTCAAAGGATAAATATACCAAGACGGAAAGAAGCACAGACGTCCAGGGGAACTTCTAGGTGGTTTCTTTAACGATCACTCTACCTGTTTTCAGGACCCGCACGCAGCACTCCCTTGGTTGCGGCATGTCAAATAGCATGTTGCTTATCGCACTATTTGTATCAGTGCGCCTTGACGTATTAATCAAATTATAATGGAAACAGTTTGCGGCCCAAATTTCAGGGCCCCAGCTCATTACCTTTGCTCCCTTTCTATTTTCCTTTTTCTGTTGATAATCTTATCAGATAGCTACCCTACACTTTGGTACGTTTCACATTTGCCAGGGGCTTCACAGCACCCTGCACTACAGCAACAAAGTCCGAACACTTCTTATAGTATAGTTCGGAACCCCGAATTTAGCACTATATGCATTGGCTCCGAATCATGTCTTTGTTCAATAGTTGGGTTGCCCGGCTCCTGTGCTTGCTACCTTACGTTCCGCTATATTGGCTAAGGTAGTAAAGGGAGAACTACTGCGATTGTGCCCTGGTTTACCCGAAGGAGCACCTCAGTAGAGAAAGCCGAAAACTGACTGTCCTGATGCGGCGAGAGCCAGTCAGCTCTTCGGAGGTTTCAAATCGTTAGAGATTTTTCCGCATTATGCGAGGGATCGGTACTTACCCGATCAAGTGCTTTCAGCATCCTAGTTCAGATACTAGGGGCTACGCCTAAAAAAATTATTGTCAAACTCCTATGGCTAAGTGAGGGTGTTCAAGCCGCATAGTCTGATTGCCTAGTTCGTTGCGCTAAACACCTCCTTCAAGGACCACACAATTGGATCAAGAGTGTTTAGATTCCATCCCGAACACCCCCGTACTACCTATGTGGGGGCAGAAGCCGACGACTGGCCAACTCTCAGATTTCTTACAACACGGCCGCACAGGAGGTAATTTAAAAAAAACATAACAAACATTATATTACATAACCACTTTGTTTTATCATCCAAGGCAGAGACAACATGAATGTACTCATTCAAAGATAATGTCTTTCGCACATTGCATCGCCACAATGCGAGACCCCTCCAGGACGTCTCCAAAATATCGCTCGAGCGTGCGGTGCTCCTTGCCCTCAGGCGGCCCCTCGGTCGCTAGCTTGACGGTGTCCATCTTCGCCCACCACACGTTGACATGGGCGAAGTCCAGGCGCGCGCCCTCGATGCAAACGGACCACTTGACGACGTCCAGCCGAGGACATGCATTCACCTGTCGTTTCACGAGGACGAAGTAGCTGCTGGGTATAGCTTCGGTAGGCCACAGCCGGATTATCAAATCCTTCATGGCCAGTTCAGCCACCCTGTGCAGCTCGACCAGCTGTTTTAGCTGATCGCTAAAGGGCACCGGATGTTCTGGCGCAAGATATTGCGACCAGAACAGCTTCTTCGTTGAGCTCCCTTCTTCGGCTCGGAAGAACTGCGCAACGTCGGACACACTGCATGGCAGATCCGCAAACGCCCCTGGAGAACTCCAAATCCAGGTTAGCAAGAAATACTTCTTCTTCACATACTTGCTTTGCATACTAAACGCCTTACCTGCCGCAATTTTCTTGGCCTCCCGGATCTCTTGGAGGGCGCCCTAGGCTTCAACCCGGGCCTCTTCCGCACTTTGGCGAGCCTTGGCGAGTTCGGTCTCTCGAGCCGAAACATCGCACTCCAAGGTCTCGCATTTTTTCACAGTGTCTTGGAGCTCTTGCTGGACCTCATTAAGCCTGGCCTTGAGCTTGCTCTTTGGCAGCATTCTCCTCGGCTTCGGCCAGGGCCTTTTTAAGGGCCTCGACCTCGGTCGTCGCTCCTACACATATCATGACACTAACACATCATTTATTCTTTCCGAATATATAGCAAGTCATTGCATACCTTGCTGGTCCTCTAGCTGCTTCCTCGCTTGGCCGAGCTCCTCCTCGGCCCGCTCCAGTCTCTGCTTTAGTCCGGAGACTTCGGCGGTGTGTGAGGTCGTGGCTAGCAATGACGCCTGCTTATTTACATAAGACACATTTAGTTAGTTTCCTGCGAAATTTAATTGATCCTCGGTCCGGCTTTTCTTTCTGAACACCGGACAGTGTCTCAGGGGCTACTATCTATATTGGGCCTTTTTCTTTTGCGTCGCTTACCTCAAAGCCGGTCAGCAGGCTGCTGCAAGCTTCGGTCAGTCCGCTCTTGACAGACTGAACCTTCTTGTAACGCCCACGATGCGGCTATATCTCCCACGTGTCGAGGCACGAATTAGAGGCATAACCGCATAGTGGTTTTGTCGCAAGAAGGGTCATCTTCATACAATCCCATGTAATGAACAAGAATGGGATAAAGAGTTGGCTTACAATCGCCACTTCACACAATACATGAATATAATTCATACATCATCCAAAATACAATCATATAGACCGACTACGGTCAAAATTCCAGAAGAAAATAAGACAACCCCAAATGCTAGATCCCCGATCGTCCCAACTGGGCTCCACTACTGATCATCAGGAAAAGACACATAGTAACGACCACGTTCCTCGTCGAACTCCCACTTGAGATCGACCCCATCATCGGCACTGGCATCGTCGGCACCTGCAACTGTTTTGGTAGAATCTGTGAGTCACGAGGACTCAGCAATCTCACACCCGCGAGATCAAGACTATTTTAGCTTATAGGAAAGGGGGGGTGCAAAGAGGTGGAGCTGCAGCGGCAATAAGCATATATGGTGGCTAACATGCGCAAATGAGAGCGAGAAGAGAAGCAACGGAACGGACGTCATCTAGCAATGACCAAGAAGTGATCCTGAACACCTACTTACGTCATGCATAACACAGACCGTGTTCACTTCTCGGACTCCGCCGAGAAGAGACCATCACGGCTACACACGCAGTTGATGTATTTTAATTGGGTCAAGTGACAAGTTATCTACAACCGTACATTAACAAATTCCCATCTGCCTCATAACCGCGGGCACGGCTTTCGAAAGATAATACCCTGCAGGGGTGTCCCAACTTAGCCCATCATAAGCTCTCACGGTCAACGAAGGATAAACCTTCTCCCAGAAAGACCCGATCAGTCTCGGAATCCCGGTTTACAAGACATCTCGACAATGGTAAAACAAGACCAGCAAAGCCGCCCGAATGTGCCGTCAAGCTTCCGACAGGCCAGCCCAGAGTTGCCCCTGGTGGCCACCGGCGACTGACAGTTTGGACCAATACTCAGAGGAGCACTGGCCCGGGGGTTTAAAATAAAGATGACCCTCGGGCTCTAGAAAACCCGGGGGAAAAAGGTATAGGTCGCAAATGGTAAAACCAAGGTTGGGCCTTGCTGGAGGAGTTTTATTCAAGGCGAACTGTCAAGGGGGTCCCATAAATCACCCGACCGCGTAAGGAACGCAAACTCAAGGAACATAATCCCGGTATATCAGTAACTAGGGCGGCAAGAGTGGAACAAAACACCAGGCATAAGGCCGAGCCTTCCACCCTTTACCAAAATATATAGATGCATTAATTAAATAAGAGATATTGTGATATCCCAACATATCCATGTTCCAACATGGAACAACTTCAACTTCACCTGCAACTAGCAACGCTATAAGAGGGGCTGAGCAAAAGCGGTAACTTAGCCAAACAACGGTTTGCTAGGAAAGGATGGTTAGGGGCTGACATGGCAAAATGGGAGACATGATATAGCAAGTGATAGGTAGCGGAGCATGGCAATAGAGAGAACAACTAGCAAAGCAAAGATAGAAGTGATTTCGAGGGGTGGTCATCTTGCCTGCAAGGTTCTCAGAGTTGTCGAAAGCTTGATCCTCGTAAGCGTACTCAACAGGTTCCTCGTTCACGAACTCGTCTCCCGGCTCTACCCAAGACAAGAACACAAACAAACGGAACCACAATCAACAACGAGAAATGCACAAGCAACATGATGCAAAACATGTATGGTATGCAAGATATGATATGCGATGCATATGCGTGCTCCGGAAGGAAAATTATGAACATGGCAGTAACTTGGCAAACCAAGCATTAATCTACAGGAGATGCTTGACAAACGATGAACACTGAGCTACGGCTAGATCACAACATATCAAGCTCAAACAAGCATGACAAAAGTGCAAAAGATAACAGGTTCACAGACTTGGTGAAAAACTGGACATGGCAGAAAACAGCATCAGGTAGCAATGTTCAGAGCACGAAATCAACATTCTACAGGAACTTAACATAGCAAAACAAGGCATGGCAGTGTTCTACTAAATGCATATGACAAAAGTCCCTTACTGACCATAAGCCAAAAAGGACCATAAGATATGATGGCAAGCATGTAAACATAGCAAGTTTCGTTATCAGGTTTCAGACTTGGCAGAAAACAGAGCATGGCAGAAATAATAATATGTAGGCCTTTTTGTGAGCTTGATGCACTCAGTACAGAGCAATTCACTACAAACCAAGCACACCTACAGCAATATGGCATGTTTATGAATCTATCCATGGCAAGAACAAATGCATAGCATGTATGGATCAACTACAATAAGCTTGGCAAAATTGCATATCATTTTATAAATCTGCCAGAAATATTTTATAGCAAAAGTAGAGCAAGATTGAGTCATGCTATGGCACTCCATAATTGCAAACAATTGCAGGAACAGATCAACTACAACTATATCTACAAAACATCCTTACTGAACATCTCCAAAATATGCATGGATCTCTCTGTAGCATCACGTTTACATGGCAACAAAATAACAGCAGACAAGGACTTGAGAAATCACTAAGTCCCTGAAATCAGAAACATTACGGGGCCTACTTTGCATGCTTGTGCTAGTCACCACAGAGATCACACAAATACATGACATACACCCTTGGAAAGATGGCATGGCATACTTCAAAACACATGTAGAGCTCATGCCCAAAAGATGCACAGATTAAATGATACAAAAATGACAAATCTCCAAGTTCTGATAAGAACCAGAGAATAACAGCAACTAGCCCTCTTCCAACAGAGATTTGGGCATCAATATGACCTCTAATGAACATGGTGCAATTGAACAAAATGAAGAGCATCACGAGGCGAACAATTCGACATATTACACGCGCGAATCGGAGCTACATGCATGGAGTTATGGCAATACGAACAGGTGCACATGCTGTGAAAAAAAGAGGACTTGGAAGAATTTCAGGGGGCTCGGGGAAAAAGTCAACCGTACGGGATCGATCGGATCTGGCTCGAGCTCGGGCTCCGATGGCCGGTGCGCTGCTCGCCGGCGGGGAGGAAGGAGCGGCGCCGGCGGTCGGAGCTGCGGGAGGAGGGGGCCGGCGACCGGCGACGGGAGAGGACGAGACGCCGGCGGGGTCGGGGTCCCCGGGAGGCGCGGCTGCCGGCAGGGGAAGGGGCGGCGCCGGCGGAACGACGGTGGCGGCGCGGGGAGGCACCGTGGGCCGCGGTGGGCGGCCACGGGCTCGCCGGGCCGCGGGCGGCGCGGGGTACGGCCCGTGACGTGGCGGCCTGCGATTGGCCGGGCGCGGCGGCGCGTTTTGTCCGGCGGCGGCTGGATGCATCCGGTGGCGGCGGGGATTTTTAGGGTTACGGGAGACTGCGAACGTATCTCGGGATGCCCACATATTTATAGGTAGAGGGAGCTAGGAGAGTCCAAATGAGGTGCGGTTTTCGCCCACACGATCGTGATCGAACGACCTAGAGCATGGAAGAGAGTTTGGTGGGTTTTGGGCTGGTTTTGGAGGGGGGGTTTTGCTGGACACTCAAATGGACTTTGCGGATGCCCGGTTAACCGTTGAAGTACCAAACGACCTCCAAATGTAACGAAACTTGACCGGTAGTCTCCGGGTGGTATATTAAGGCCACTTGACAAGCCTCGGTCCATTCCGAGAAAGTTTGACACCCGCACACGAAAGAAAACGAAAGGGGTGCACCGGAGGAGATAGGAGCGCCGGATTGCAAAACGGACAACGGGGAAAATGCTCGGATGCCTGAGACGAACACGTATGCAAATGCAACGCACATGATGACATGATATGAAATGCATGACATGAACAAAATGCAAAAACGAAAAAAAACCCGACAACGGAGGGAAAATCATAACACATAGCTGGAAATGGCAAGAGTCGGAGTTACAAATATGGCAAGTTACATCCGGGGTGTCACACTTCTCAATCACCGTACCCATAAGGATACAGTGTTCATCCACAATGGAAGCGCTTCGTAGTGCTTCCAGCAGATTATCCGGTGCCTCTGGTTAGAGAGAGGTCACCGGCGGAACAGGCACACCTCCTCCTTTCGGGGAAGGCTGCTCGCTTGACTCCGGAGCCGTGTAGGTCTCCGGAATGGTATTCGGCTGGGGGCCGAATTGGATATGGCCCCCATTGCCAGTCTCCATGGGGGCTTCCTCCCCCAGGTGTCCGGCGGCCGAGGAGTCATCCTCTGGCGCCACCCTGACGGCCTCCTGAACCTCTCCCTGGCCTGGGAAGGTCCTTTGGGACACCACCTCGTCGTCGCCCTTGGCCGTGGGAGAGTAAGCGGCCGGCGGTGACTCGATGGCCATCGCCTTTGAATCTAGCGAACCTCCTGATGAGGATCGCTGTGAGCTGTCGTGCGCCGGACTGTAATAGCATAATTTAATATATTAATACCACGAAGCAGACACGTGGACGTATACGGTTTTTAGTACCTACGATGCGGCCAGGGGCTTGTTTCGGGGGCGCTGCTCTGGGCCACTGTGGACATCCCATGCGGAGTTATCCGTGAGAGGGGCCTTCCCCCTCTTGGGCGCCTCCGCCTCCAGATTTGTGGAGGCCGCCCTCTTCTTCTTTCCCCCCTCAGGGGGAGAGTTGCTTTCCTCCTCCTCCTCGTCATGTTCGGCGGCAAAGGAGTGAGTCTTGTCTTCGGACATCACGTCCGAAGCGCCCTTGCGGCGGAGGCCGCCCTGGCCCCCCTTGGCCTTCTTCTTGGCCTTCTTCTCCGGTGGCTGGTAGGGCGCCGGGGCAAGCATCTTCGCCAAGAGCGGGATGACTGGTTCCTCGGGCAACGGAGCCGGACACCGAATCCGCTCCGCTTTCTCTGTCCATACCTGAAAGAATAAATCAGTAAAGTTTAGTTACCCTCCTTGAACAAGAAAGTAGAGGGAACGCCTTGAGACGTGGGGGACTTACCGCATTGGTGGGATGGGCAAGATCGTTCCCACGGTCCAAGTCTAGGGCCGGCGGCTTCTCGTCACCCTTGAAGAGCAACTTCCAGGCATCTTCGTGAGTGGTTCCGAAGAGCCTCACCAGGGTTTGGTGCTTCTCCGGATCGAATTCCCATAAAGTGGAGGTTCGGCTTTGGCAGGGGAGGATCCGGCGAACTAGCATCACCTGGATCACGTTGACGAGCTTGATGTTTTTGTCCACCATGCTTTGGATGCGAGTTTGCAGCGCCATCAGCTCATCCGACGAAGACCAATTTGGGCCGTTCTCCATCCAGGAGGTCAGCCGCATTGGAGCTCCAGACTTGAATTCGGAAGCTGCGGCCCAGGTGGCGTCGCGGGGCTCTGTGATATAGAACCACAGCTTCTGCCATTCCTTGACAGTCTCCACAAACGTGCCTTTGGGCCATGTGACGTTGGGCATCTTGCTCACCATGGCTCCTCCGCACTCCGCGTGTTGGCCATCCACCACCTTCGGCTTTACGTTGAAGATCTTGAGCCACAGTCCGAAGTGGGGCTGGATGCGGAGGAAAGCCTCGCACACGACAATAAATGCTGAGATGTTGAGGAAAGAGTTCGGGGCTAGATCATGGAAATCTAGCCCGTAATAGAACATCAGTCCGCGGACGAAAGGGTGGAGTGGAAACCCTAACCCGCGGACGAAATGAGGGAGGAACACCACCCTCTCGTTGGGCTTCGGTGTAGGGACGACTTGCCCCTTGGGCGGAAGCCGGCGGGCGATCTATTTCGCCAGATACCCGGCTTCCCAAAGCTCGGCGATGTCCTTCTCCTTAACGAAGGAGGCCATCCACTTGCCTTGCCCTCCTGATCCAGACATGGTTGAGTGCTTGCTCGAGGTGGAAGAGATGAGAACTTGGGCGCTGGAGCTCGAGAATGGAAGGGCAGAGGAAGAAAGAAGGCGTGGGTGAAGAAAGGGAATCCTTATCCCCTTATAAAGGCAGTGAACATCGAACGCCTCCCCACTCGCCTTAAACTTGCCTATTCCCAAGGGTTGTGCAAACGGCACGGTTGGATTACCCATGCCCGTATTGATGAGAATCCCGCAATAAGGGGACACGATCTCTGCTTTGACAAGACGTACCAATGGAAACCGCGTCTTGAAACGTGGAACGGCAAACAAAAACGGTTCAAAATAATGACCGGGCAGACGTGATGCCATCTTGCAAAAAAGTTGTCAGCGGATGGGACTCGTGAAATATTATACTCTCTACGGCTGTGTGTGTGGAACTTGTGTTGCAGATCCGGACACGTTCGTTTCGTCCGAAGACTATCTTGGAGTATTCGGAAAGGGGAACCTGTCGTGCAATGCCGAAGACAATTTGCGCGCCGGACACCTCGTCATTGAAGCCTGGTTCAGGGGCTACTGAGGGAGTCCTGGACTAAGGGGTCCTCGGGCGTCCGGCCTGTTGGACATGGGCCGGACTGATGGGATGTGAAGATACGAAGACCGAAGACTCTCACCTGTGTCCGGATGGGACTCTCCTTGGCGTGGAAGGCAAGCTTGGCAATCAAATATGAAGATCCCTTTTCTCTGTAACCGACTTTGTACAACCCTAGCCCCCTCCGGTGTCTATATAAACCGGAGGGCTTAGTACGGATTGGCATAGATATACAATTATAGTCATACAGGCTAGACTTCTAGGGTTTTAGCCATTTCGATCTTGTGGTAGATCAACTCTTGTAACACTCATATTCATCAAGATCAATCAAGCAGGAAGTAGGGTATTACCTCCATAGAGAGGGCCCAAACCTGGGTAAACATTGTGTCCCCTGTCTCCTGTCACCATCGACTTTAGACGCATAGTTCGGAACCCCCTACCCGAGATCCGCCCGTTTTAACACTGACAAGGGGCACCTCGCGAGGTTCGCATGATGTGAGCCATGACGACCGAAGCCAGGCGGGCGCCAGCAGGCACAGATCACCAATTTCCTCTTTGGTGCTAAAGAGGCAAGCGCAGGCGAGGAGTCCTGAGGCGTCAGGCAAAGGTTTCCATATCAGTGCAACAAGACCAAGACCAGCAGGACGGCAGGACGAAGGTCACCGCGGAGCCCACAGCGGCGTCACCACCAAAGCCTTTGGCAGGCGAAGACCACCTTTTGTCAGGATAGCTTCTACTAGTTGTCTCCCTTCAAAATTGGCCGTTGTGGGATCCCTTCCCGCCTAACATTTGGGAAGAGGACCATGGCCTCTATAAATAGGACTAGCCACCCCCGTAGGGGGCAACTGATATGGGAACTCACCTTAGGACGGATCATTCAGATCTCCCGCACACACACAAGCTCCTCGAGCTCAAGAACACCTCTCCTCAGGAGGTTGTTCATCCCTTGTACTTGTTCATCCCCAGCCTACAAGGCAATCCACCACACTACACTAGAGTAGGGTATTACACCACAACGGTGGCCCAAACCAGTATAAACTCTTGTGTCCCTTGTTGTTTGGGTTCGGCAAGCTAGGCCTTGAGATCGTTGCGTGAGCGAGCTAGAGAGGGAGAGAGATCTTCGTGCGCACCCCAGTGTTCGAACCTCAAGGGTTTGCCGGAACCCACAATCCGACATTTGGCGCGCCAGGTAGGGGTGCGCTGAAGCTTTCCCCTCGTCGATCCATGCTCCACCAACTCCACCTCTCTGTTCGGTCCCCATGGCCGACGCCGCTCCTCCGACTGGATCGACGGACGCCCGCGACGGCGCCATGGGGCTCAGGGCCCTCACCCCCGCCTTACGATGGGTGCAGTGGCCGCCTAAGTTAAGGACGGAGATGCCACCCCGCTATGACGGTGCGGCGGATCCGTCGGCCTTCCTGCTGGCCTACGAGGAGCCCGTTCTGGAGGCTGGGGGCGACGACAAGTTCATGGCCAACTGGTTCCCCATGGCCCTCGCTGGCGCGCCGCGTGCCTGGCTGCTCAACCTGCCAGGGTCCTCTGTGGCTTCCTTGGAGGAGCTGTGCGGCCTTTTCGTTGCATGCTTCGCGGCGCCGGCGCCTGTCGCCGGCGCGGCCCTCCTCGGCGGCTCACAGGCACCACCATCGGACCGCCATGTTAAGCAGTTCTTCCGCCTATCGGCGCCGCCTCTGCGCAGCAGGGAGCCCCTCCGGGATGGGCGGCTCCCAAGGCCGACCTCACCGTCGACTCAGAGGATGATAAGTCTCCAACGTAAATATAATTTTTTATTGTTCCATGCTATATTATATTCTGTTTTGGACATTATTGGGCTTTATTATACACTTTTATATTATTTTTGGGACTAACCTATTAACCGGAGGCCCAGCCCAGAATTGCTGTTTTTTGCCTATTTCAGAGTTTCGCAGAAAAAATATCAAACGGAGTCCAAACGGAATGAAACCTTCAGGAACGTGATTTTCGGAACGAACATGATCCAGAGGACTTGGATCCTACGTCAAGATATCAACCAGGAGGGCACGAGGTAGGGGGCGCGCCTACCCCCCAGGCACGCCCTCCACCCTCGTGGGCCCCCTGTTGCTCCACCGACGTACTCCTTCCTCCTATATATACCTACATACCCCCAAACTACCAGATACGGATCCAACAAACTAATTCCACCGCCGCAACCTTCTGTACCCGTGAGATCCCATCTTGGGGCCTATTCCGGAGCTCCGCCGGAGGGGGCATCGATCACGGAGGGCTTCTACATCAACACCATAGCCTCTCCGATGATGTGTGAGTAGTTTACCTCAGACCTTCGGGTCCATAGTTAGTAGCTAGATGGCTTCTTCTCTCTTTTTGGATATCAATACAATGTTCTCCCCCCTCTCGTGGAGATCTATTCGATGTAATCTTATTTTGCGGTGTGTTTGTTGAGATCGATGAATTGTGAGTTTATGATCAAGTTTATCTATGGACAATATTTGAATCTTCTGAATTCTTTTATGTATGATTGGTTATCTTTGCAAGACTCTTCGAATTATCAGTTTGGTTTGGCCAACTAGATTGATCTTTCTTACAATGGGAGAAGTGCTTAGCTTTGGGTTCAATCTTGCAGTGTCCTTTCCCAGTGACAGTTGGGGCAACAAGGCACGTATTGTATTGTTGCCATCGAGGATAACAAGATGGGGTTTATATCATATTGCATGAGTTTATCCCTCTACATCATGTCATCTGGCTTAAAGCGTTACTCTGTTCTTATGAACTTAATACTCTAGATGCATGCTGGATAGCGGTCGATGTGTGGAGTAATAGTAGTAGATGCACGCAGGAGTCGGTCTACTTCTCTCGGACGTGATGCCTATATACATGATCATACCTAGATATATTCTCATAACTATGCTCAATTCTGTCAATTGCTCAACAGTAATTTGTTCACCCACCGTAAACACTTATGCTCTTGAGAGAAGCCACGAGTGAAACCTATGGCCCCCGGGTCTATTTTCCATCATATTAATCTTCCATCAACAAGCTATTTCCATTTCCTTTTATTTTACTTTCTTTACTTTGCATCTTTATCATAAAAATACCAAAAATATTATCTTATCATATCTATCAGATCTCACTCTCGTAAGTGACCGTGTAGGGATTCACAACCCCTTATCGCGTTGGTTGCGAGGATTTATTTGTTTGTGTAGGTGCGAGGGACTCGTGCGTGGCCTCCTACTGGATTGATACCTCGATTCTCCAAAACTGAGGGAAATACTTACGCTACTTTGCTGCATCACCCTTTCCTCTTCAAGGGAAAACCAACGCAGTGCTCAAGAGGTAGCAAGAAGGATTTCTGGCACCGTTGCCGGGGAGTCTACGCAAAAGTCAACATACCAAGTACCCATCACAAACCCTTATCTCCCGGATTACATTATTTGCCATTTGCCTCTCGTTTTCCTCTCCCCCACTTCACCCTTGCCGTTTTATTCTCCTTCTTCCCGTATGCCTTTTTGTTTATGTTTCCACGTGCCTTCTATTTGCTTGCATCTTTGCTTGCTAAAAATATATTGATATGGATCCACTTAAAGTGTTCTACTTGGATCATCTTCGATCCTTATGCGCTCGTGCTGAAACCCCAACTAGCCTAGTTGATGGGAAATCTTTAGATGAGCATGCTCATTTTGTGCGTCACCGTTTGTCTGAAAAAGGGAAACTCTTATGGAATCAAATAAACAAATTGCTATGTTATGCTTGGAATCTTTGTGAAATTTGTGATATTACTTGTTGCTCTAAGAACCCTAAAAAACACCTCCCCTACCTATGTGAGTTTAATGAAAATGAAATCTTATCTTCTTATGCAAAGGGTGTTTATAGCTACTATGATATTGAACAAATTGAAGAATTTGTTGCTTTTAAGGGTTCTTTTGAAGTTGCTTCTTTGCTTGAAAAGTATGATACTACTCTTTACGAATCTGAAAATCTTGACATACTTGAATATTGCTATGAAAACTATGCTCATAATGTCTATGTCAAAGAATTTATTGGAAGAATGACCATTGCTTCTAAAGAAAATAATGATATGCACGAATCTGTAGATAATTATGATTCCGATGATTTGATTGAAATATCCCTTGATGAACATGATGCTTGCTATCCTTGTGGCCATGATGCCAATATTTATGAAGATGAATTTGCTATAGTTCCTTACGTTAAACATGAGATCGTTGCTAATGCACCCATACTTGGTAGTTCCTTCGATGAAAAGCATGATTGCAAAAAATTTACTATAAATTTTCTTAATGTCAATTGTGCTAATAATATGCAAAACCCTAAGCTTGGGGATGCTAGTTTTGCTATGTCTACTACTTGTTGCAATGATCATGATTGGGGTGATTCTTCTTATGATTTTGAAAATTTATTTAAGCCCATGATGAATATGAGATTGATAATAGTGTTTGCAATATTATTGAAAGTGGGTTTGGAAGAGTGCCAACTTTAGATCCCACATATTTGGAGTATGTTCAATCTTATGATATTTTTGATAAAAGTGGGTTTGGAGAGGTCATGACTTTAGTTAAGGATATTCCCACTATTTTGGAAGAGTGTCAACTTTGCATGCATGTGGATCATGTAGATTTTTTTATGTGATAGCTATATTTTTGAATTTGAATATGATCCCACATGTAATTATTATGAGAGATGAAAATATGGTTGGAGAAATTTTCATGTTACTAAATTACCTCTCGTTATGTTGAGATAGCTATTGTTTCTTTCCGCTTCCTTGCATATGCTAGTTTTTGCTTGCTTTGATAATTTGTTTGCCTATAAGATGCCTATGCATAGGAAGTATGTTATACTTAGATGTGTTTTTCACATGCTTTATGATGCTCTCTTTGCGCTTCAATTCTTGTCTTTCATATGGGCATCATTAAAATTATTAATGCCTAGCTAGGGGCGTTAAACGATAGCGCTTATTGGGAGGCAACCCAATTTTATTTTTATTTTTTGCTTTTTGCTTCTATTTAGGAATAAATATTTGTTATAGCCTCTGGTTAGATGTGTTTTTATGTTTTAATTAGTGTTTGTGCCAAGTTAAACCTATAGGATCTTCTTGGATGATAGTTATTTGATCTTGCTGTAAATTCCAGAAACTTTCTGTTCACGAAAATAATTGTTAAAAAACACCAGAACGTAATAAAATATTGATTCCAATTTCTGCTGATCAATAAACAAATTTTCTAGGTCGTGCTATTTTGGCTGAATTTTTGGAGTTCCAGAAGTTTGCGTTAGTTACAGATTACTACAGACTGTTCTGTTTTTGACAGATTCTGTTTTTCGTGTGTTGTTTGCTTATTTGATGAATCTATGGCTAGTAAAATAGTTTATAAACCATAGAAAAGTTGGAATACAGTAGGTTTAACACTAATATAAATAAAGAATGAGTTCATTACAGTACCTTGAAGTGGTCTTTTGTTTTCTTTCGCTAACGGAGCTCACGTGATTTTCTGCTGAGTTTTGTGTTGTGAAGTTTTCAAGTTTTGGGTAAAAGATTTGATGGATTATGGAACAAGGAGTGGCAAGAGCCTAAGCTTGGGGATTCCCATGGCACCCCCAAGATAATCTAAGGACACCTAAAATCCAAAGCTTGGGGATGCCCTGGAAGGCATCCCCTCTTTCGTCTACTTCCATCGGTAACTTTACTTGGAGCTATATTTTTATTCACCACATGATATGTGTTTTGCTTGGAGCGTCTTGTATGATTTGAGTCTTTGCTTTTTAGTTTACCACAATCATCTTTGCTGCACACACCTTTTGAGAGAGACACACATGATTCGGAAATTATTAGAATACTCTATGTGCTTCACTTATATCTTTTGAGTTATATAGTTTTTGCTCTAGTACTTCACTTATATATTTTAGAGCACGGTGGTGGATTTGTTTTAAAGAAACTATTGATCTCTCATGCTTCACTTAGATTATTTTGAGAGTCTTAAATAGCATGGTAATTTGCTTAAATAATCTTAATATGCTAGGTATTCAAGATTAGTAAAAACTTTCTTATGAGTGTGTTGAATACTAAGAGAAGTTTGATGCTTGACGATTGTTTTGAGACATGGAGGTAGTGATATCAAAGTTGTGCTAGTTGAGTAGTTGTGAATTTGAGAAATGCTTGTGTTGAAGTTTGCAAGTCCCGTAGCATGCACGTATGGTAAACGTTATGTAACAAATTTGAAACATGAGGTGTTCTTTGAGTGTCTTCCTTATGAGTGGCGGTCGGGGACGAGCGATGGTCTTTTCCTACCAATCTATCCCCCTAGGAGCATGCGTGTAATGCTTGGTTTTTGATGACTTGTAGATTTTTACAATAAGTATGTGAGTTCTTTATGACTAATGTTGAGTCCATGGATTACACGCACTCTCACCTTTCCATCATTGCTAGCCTCTTCGGTACCGTGCATTGCCCTTTCTCACATTGAGAGTTGGTGCAAACTTCGCCGGTGCATCCAAACCCCGTGATATGATACGCTCTTTCACACATAAACCTCCTTATATCTTTCTCAAAACAGCCACCATACCTACCTATTATGGCATTTCCATAGCCATTCCGAGATATATTGCCATGCAACTTTCCACCGTTCCATTTATCATGACACGTTCATCATTGTCATATTGCTTTGCATGATCATGTAGTTGACATAGTATTTGTGGCAAAGCCACCGTTCATAATTCTTTCATACATGTCACTCTTGGTTCATTGCATATCCCGGTACACCGCCGGAGGCATTCATATAGAGTCATACTTTGTTCTAGTATCGAGTTGTAATCATTGAGTTGTAAATAAATAGAAGTGTGATGATCATCATTTTCTAGAGCATTGTCCCAAGTGAGGAATAAAAAAAGAGAGAGAAAGGCCATAAGAAAAAGAGAAGGCCCAAAAAAATGAGAGAAAAAGAGAGAAGGGACAATGCTACTATCTTTTTACCACACTTGTGCTTCAAAGTAGCACCATGATCTTCATGATAGAGAGTCTCTTGTTTTGTCATTTTCATATACTAGTGGGAATTTTTCATTATAGAACTTGGCTTGTATATTCCAACAATGGGCCTCCTCAAGTGCCCTAGGTCTTCGTGAGCAAGCAAGTTGGATGCACACCCACTTAGTTTCTTTTGTTGAGCTTTCATGTATTTATAGCTCTAGTGCATCCGTTGCATGGAAATCCCTACTCCTTGCATTAACATCAATCGATGGGCATCTCCATAGCTCATTGATTAGCCTTGTTGATGTGAGACTTTCTCCTTTTTTGTCTTCTCCACATAACCCCCATCATTATACTCTATTCTACCCATAGTGCTATATCCATGGCTCACGCTCATGTATTGTGTGAAAGTTGAAAAAGTTTGAGATTACTAAAGTATGAAACAATTGCTTGGCTTGTCATCGGGGTTGTGCATGATGAGAGCATTCTTGTGTGACGAAAATGGAGCATGACTAAACTATATGATTTTGTAGGGATGAACTTTCTTTGGCCATGTTATTTAGAGAAAACATAATTGCTTAGTTAGTATGCTTGAAGTATTATTATTTTTATGTCAATATTGAACTTTTATCTTGAATCTTTCGGATCTGAATATTCATACCACAATTAAGAAGAATTACATTGAAATTATGCCTAGTAGCATTCCACATCAAAAATTCTGTTTTTATCATTTACCTACTCGAGGACGAGCAGGAATTAAGCTTGGGGATGCTTGATAAGTCTCCAACGTATCTATAATTTTTGATTGTTCCATGCTATATTATATTCTGTTTTGGACATTATTGGGCTTTATTATACACTTCTAGACTAACCTATTAACCGGAGGCCCAGCCCAGAATTGTTGTTTTTGCCTATTTCAGAGTTTCGCAGAAAAAGAATATCAAACGGAGTCCAAACTGAATGAAACCTTCGGGAATGTGATTTTCGGAACGAACGTGATCCAAAGGACTTGGACCCTACGGCAAGACATCAACCAGGAGGGCACGAGGTAGGGGGCACGCCTACCCCCCCCCCCCCAGGCGCGCCCTCCACCCTCGTGGGCCCCCTGTTGCTCCACCGACGTACTCCTTCCTCCTATATATACCTACGTACCCCCAAACTACCAGATACGGAGCCAAAAACCTAATTCCACCCCCGCAACCTTCTGTACCCGTGAGATCCCATCTTGGGGCATGTTCCGGAGCTCCGCCGGAGGGGGCATCGATCCCGGAGGGCTTCTACATCAACACCATAGCCTCTCCGATGAGGTGTGAGTAGTTTACCTCAGACCTTCAGGTCCATAGTTATTAGCTAGATGGCTTCTTCTCTCTTTTTGGATCTCAATACAATGTTCTCCCCCTCTCTCGTGGAGATATATTCGATGTAATCTTCTTTTGCGGTGTGTTTGTTGAGACCGATGAATTGTGAGTTTATGATCAAGTTTATCTATGAACAATATTTGAATCTTCTGAATTCTTTTATGTATGATTGGTTATCTTTGAAAGTCTCTTCGAATTATCAGTTTGGTTTGGCCTACTAGATTGATCTTTCTTGCAATGGGAGAAGTGCTTAGCTTCGGGTTCAATCTTGCGGTGTCCTTTCCCAGTGACAGTAGGGGCAGCAAGGCACGTATTGTATTGTTGCCATCGAGGATAACAAGATGGGGTTTATATCATATTGCATGAGTTTATCCCTGTACATCATGTCATCTTGCTTAAAGCGTTACTCTGTTCTTATGAACTTAATACTCTAGATGCATGCTGGATAGCGGTCGATGTGTGGAGTAATAGTAGTAGATGCAGCAGGAGTCGGTCTACTTGTCTCGGACGTGATGCCTATATACATGATCATACCTAAATATTCTCATAACTATGCTCAATTCTGTCAATTGCTCAACAGTAATTTGTTCACCCACCGTAAACACTTATGCTCTTGATAGAAGCCACTAGTGAAACCTATGGCCCGCGGGTCTATTTTCCATCATATTAATCTTCCATCAACAAGCTATTTCTGTTGCCTTTTATTTTACTTTCTTTACTTTGCATCTTTATCATAAAAATACCAAAAATATTATCTTATCATATCTATGAGATCTCACTCTCGTAAGTGACCATGTAGGGATTGACAACCCCTTATCGCGTTGGTTGCGAGGATTTATTTGTTTGTGTAGGTGCGAGGGACTCGTGCGTGGCCTCCTACTGGATTGATACCTTGGTTCTCAAAAACTGAGGGAAATACTTACGCTACTTTGCTGCGTCACCCTTTCCTCTTCAAGGGAAAACCAACGCAGTGCTCAAGAGGTAGCATAGGACCACCCCGTTACCACTGCTGGCTCAGGACTGCTCCCAATGCTCTGCACGCCCACCATCTGCAATGTCGCCATGACCAAGACCCTCATCGATGGTGGGGCTAGCCTCAACGTGCTCTCTCTGGAAGCTTTTGGCTTGCTCCATGTGTCGCACTGTGGCACCCCGGCTCAGAGTAACCGGTTTTCCATGCATTGCCAGCCCAGAGACCATGTCTTCTGGCAACACACAACATCTTGGTACAGAAAACAACCGCTTTATTGATGCTAGCGGATCATAGTTTATATTACAACAGGTGGCGAGGCCAAGCGGCACACACGGTGCGGCTGAACAATATGTACATTATTTAGTGAACATAAAGGGTCCTCGATCATAACAACTACGCGGCAGTGGAACAACGTCGTAGCGGAACTCCATAGCACAGGGACACCGATGTGGAAACGATCTAGACTTGGACATCACTCCTTTCCAACGAGACTTTCCTGAAATCTGGCATGACACGCCAGGTCAGTACATTGAATGTACTTGCAAGCTCACAACAAGCATAAACGTAATGACAAACAATATCATGATATTTAACCAACTGTTTAATAATGCAACAATATATCCAACATGTTGCGATCATGCTCTTGTGATAAAAGCCCCTCGGACTTGCTTACCAACGGTGATCGCTCTCGGATCACAAACGGACCAACCTCGTGGTCTTAGATCGGGTTACCTCGTAACCAAACGGTGATCTTTCCGGTGATCACAACCATGACCAACACTTGGTCTGAAACGGTGATCTTTCCGGCGATCACAACCATGACCAACACTTGGTCTCCAACATCCAGATGGTCTACCCACCATCATCAACAGTGCAAAGTTCATAACTTAGTGTGCAAAATTTATTAAACATTCCCCCATGGTGTGACCTACTTTCGAGCGTGTCCGTAACCGTGGACTCGGCTATTGATAGATTTAATACACTCTGCAGAGGTAGCGCATTGTACCCACACCACGGAACCCATGGCCTCCCACTCCCATTCGGGTGGACCAACGGCATTCCGATGAAACCCCTCCATTGCCATGACACTCTCTCGGCCACTCCGACTCACTCCCCACTGGTCTAGTCCTGGGTGGCCCCGTGTCTACCAAAGACACCAACGGCCACCATTGTGGCAAAACATAAGCGGTCCCAAACAGGGACAAGGTACCATAACATCAACAACAGGCACACAAGGTTATGTCTGCTTACCGGGCCAGGGTACCGCACGCCCATAACCTTCCCTCGTTGGAGGCACCGACCAGAGGCATGACAACGGACCGAATAAAGGCCTTCCCATAAAGGAAAGTGTGGTTGTACAGGGAAAACTCGATTCAGTGGCACCATGACCCGGTCAACGATATATTCAAGTTGAGTTATTATCAGGTTCAACTTAAAGTGAAGGTAACCGGTGTCATAATATGCCATGAAAATGCAACACGAATATATGCATCATATATCATCGGAAATAACTGGGTCAACTATATCCACACTAAGCATAAACATCACAACTCATAACACTTCTCTGGTTATGATTAATCATCACTTTAAACAGAATCTTTACTTAGCAAATTTATCATTTGTCTCCTCCAGGAAAATAACTCAAAATAATTACTTATATCCATAACCATATTACTTCTTCATAACAACTATTTCTTCTAGTTGTTTAACCAACTTAGTTAGCTTCAAACTTCTGTACACTAAGCATATCAACTTAAACAAGCAACCAACAGAATATAAATAATATAATAGTGATTTAAATGCATGGATTAAATCATTAATTCAAGATGAAAAATCACAAATATTGTAATGGCACCATGAAAATGTTGTTGTAGCTTGCCTTAGTGCAGATGAGGTTCACAATCCTCCTGCTGATCCTCAAGACAAGCTTCTCTTTCTGAAAATATTTATAAACACAAAAAGAAAACATCAAGAACCCTTCTGAAATTCACCAGAAAATCTAGACAGCAGGGAAAAATCTCATTTTTGGTGAGCTGCTTGATTTCTTCATAAAGAACACAATGCAAAAAGAATCAATTCATTTGGACTTATGGTTAAAAAGTTTTGGCTGTTTGAAGCTCTATGGATAGAATTAAATTTTGAATTAAATAAAACAGAACTGGGGGATGACGTCGAAGGCGTAAACCTCGCGGGCGCCACCACTCATACCGCTTCGCGCGCGTACAGAGTGGCTGACTAGCGGGCCCCGCTAGTCAGCTGAGAGGGAGGGGGAGAGGGAAACAGAGGGCGGCGCGGCTCCGCCGGAGCACACGCCGGCGAGGAGAGCTCGTTGTTCTACTAAATGCATATGACAAAAGTCCCTTACTGACCATAAGCCAAAAAGGACCAGAAGATATGATGGCAAGCATGTAAACATAGCAAGTTTCGTTATCAGGTTTCAGACTTGGCAGAAAACAGAGCATGGCAGAAATAATAATATGTAGGCCTCTTTGTGAGCTTGATGCACTCACTACAGAGCAATGCACTACAAACCAAGCACACCTACAGCAATATGGCATGTTTATGAATCTATCCATGGCAAGAACAAATGCATAGCATGTATGGATCAACTACAATAAGCTTGGCAAAATTGCATATCATTTTATAAATCTGCCAGAAATATTTTATAGCAAAAGTAGAGCAAGATTGAGTCATGCTATGGCACTCCATAATTGCAAACAATTGCAGGAACGGATCAACTACAACTATATCTACAAAACATCCTTACTGAACATCTCCAAAATATGCATGGATCTCTCTGTAGCATCACGTTTACATGGCAACAAAATAACAGCAGACAAGGACTTGAGAAATCACTAAGTCCCTGAAATCAGAAACATTATGGGGCCTACTTTGCATGCTTGTGCTAGTCACCACAGAGATCACAAAACTACATGACATACACCCTTGGAAAGATGGCATGGCATACTTCAAAACACATGTAGAGCTCATGCCCAAAAGATGCACAGATTAAATGATACAAAAATGACAAATCTCCAAGTTCTGATAAGAACCAGAGAATAACAGCAACTAGCCCTCTTCCAACAGAGATTTGGGCATCAATATGACCTCTAATGAACATGGTGCAATTGAACAAAATGAAGAGCATCACGAGGCGAACAATTTGACATATTACACGCGCGAATCGGAGCTACATGCATGGAGTTATGGCAATACGAACAGGTGCACATGCTGTGAAAAAAAGAGGACTTGGAAGAATTTTGGGGGGCTCGGGGAAAAAGTCAACCGTACGGGATCGATCGGATCTGGCTCGAGCTCGGACTCCGATGGCCGGTGCGCTGCTCGCCGGCGGGGAGGAAGGAGCGGCGCCGGCGGTCGGAGCTCCGGGAGGAGGGGGCCGGCGACCGGCGACGGGAGAGGACGAGACGCCGGCGAGGTCGGGGTCCCCGGGAGGCGCGGCTGCCGGCAGGGGAAGGGGCGGCGCCGGCGGAACGACGGCGGCGGCGCGGGGAGGCGCCGTGGGCCGCGGGGGCCGGCCACGGGCTCGCCGGGCCGCGGGCGGCGCGGGTACGACCCGTGACATGGTGGCCTGCGATTGGCCGGGCGCGGCGGCGCGTTTTGTCCGGCGGCGGCTGGACGCGTCCGGTGGCGGCGGGGATTTTTAGGGTTACGGGAGACTGCCAACGTATCTCGGGATGCCCACATATTTATAGGTAGAGGGAGCTAGGAGAGTCCAAATGAGGTGCGGTTTTCGCCCACACGATCGTGATCGAACGACCTAGAGCATGGAAGAGAGTTTGGTGGGTTTTGGGCTGGTTTTGGAGGGGGGTTTGCTGAACACTCAAATGGACTTTGCGGATGCCCGGTTAACCGTTGAAGTACCAAACGACCTTCAAATGGAACGAAACTTGACCGGTAGTCTCCAGGTGGTATATTAAGGCACTTGAAAAGCCTCGGTCCATTCCAAGAAAGTTTGACACCCGCACACGAAAGAAAACGAAAGGGTTGCACCGGAGGGAAAATGCTCGGATGCCTGAGACGAACACGTATGCAAATGCAACGCACATGATGACATGATATGAAATGCATGACATGAACAAAATGCAAAAACGAAAAACAAAACCCGACAACGGAGGGAAAATCATAACACATAGTCGGAAATGGCAAGAGTCGGAGTTACAAATATGGCAAGTTACATCCGGGGTGTTACAACACTCCACCACTACGACAGGATCTCGTCCCGAGATCTAGGACTAAAAGAACTCCGGATATTCGGAACGGAGATGGTCCTCGCATTCCCAGGTGGCTTCCCGGTCGGAATGGTGCGACCACTTCACTTTCAGGAATTTGATTGACTTGTTGCGAGTCTTGCGCTCAGTTTCTTCAAGAATAGCCACGGGGTGCTCATGATAAGACAAATCTTCTTGGAGGTCAATCTCATCGAAGTTGATAGTGCGCTCAGGCGTCTTGAAGCACTTGCGAAGCTGTGACACGTGGAACACATCGTGCACGTTCGCGAAGTTGGAAGGAAGCTCAAGTTGATAGGCGAGGTCGCCTCTTTTGCCAACGATCTTGAAAGGACCCACATATCTAGGGGCAAGCTTCCCTTTGATAATAAAGCGACGAGTGCCTTTCATTGGAGAGACGCGGAGGTAGATATGGTCTCCGATCTCGAAAGCCAAATCACGATGCTTACTATCATAGTAACTCTTCTGGCGCGATTGCGCGGCTTTGAGATTATCACGGATGACTTTACACATTTCTTCAGCTTCAGTGATTAAGTCATTGCCAAGAAGTTGGCGTTCACCAGTCTCTGACCAATTGAGAGGAGTACGGCACTTTCTGCCATAGAGAATCTCGAATGGGGCCTTGCCCGAACTTGCTTGGAGGCTGTTGTTGTAGGAGAATTCAGCATAAGGAAGACAATCTTCCCATTTCATGCCAAAGGAAATGACACAAGCCCTGAGCATATCTTCAAGAATTTGATTGACTCGCTCGACTTGGCCACTAGTTTGGGGATGGAAAGCTGTGCTGAAGCGAATGTTAGTGCCCAAGCCTTCTGGAAGGAGTCCCAGAACTTAGAGGTGAAGATGCTTCCACGATCTGAAGAAATAAATTGTGGAATGCCGTGCAAGGAGACAATTCTGGAGGTGTAAAGCTCTGCCAGCTGAGCTGCTGTGATGGATTCTTTGATTGGAAGGAAATGCGCCACTTTAGAGAGCTTGTCGATGACAATGAAGATAGAATCATTTCTGCGCTTGGACTTGGGAAATCCAGTCATGAAGTCCATTTCGATATGATCAAACTACCATTCTGGGATAGCAAGAGCTTGGAGGAGACCAGCTGGTCGTTGGTGTTCTGCTTTCACTCTTCGACATACATCACATTCATTCACGAATTGAGCAATTTCTCGCTTCATTCGAGTCCACCAATACGACTGCTTGAGGTCATGGTACATCTTCGTACTTCCAGGATGAATGGACGGGAGAGAATTGTGCGCCTCGTTCATTATGACTTTCCTTAGATCACCTTTAGGAACCACAATCCGGTCCTCGAAGAATAAGGTGTCTCTGTCATCAATGCGATAGCACTTGTATTTGGAAAGACCCTTGTCGATACCACGTTTCACCTTCTTCACCATGGCATCAAGGAGTTGTGCCTCACGAATTTGATCTTCCAAAGTAGGAGAGACTATGAGGTTGGCAAGAAAGCCTTGAGGAACAACTTGAAGATTCAGCTTGCGGAAAGCTTCACAAAGATTCGGTTGGAAAGGCTTGAGAATTAAGCTGTTGCAATAAGCCTTCCTGCTTAAAGCATCTGCAATGACATTAGCCTTGCCTGGAGTATATTCAATACTCGGATTGTACTCTTGAATCATTTCGACCCATCGAGTCTGTCTGAGGTTGAGGTTGGGCTGAGTGAAGATGTACTTGAGACTCTTGTGATCGGTGAAAATGTCCACTTGTCTTCCCAACAAGAGATGTCTCCACGTTATTAATGCATGGACAACTACCGCCAACTCAAGATCGTGAGTGGGGTAGTTCTTCTCATTGGGCTTCAACTGACACGAGGTATAGGCCACAACTTTCTTCTCTTGCATTAACACAGCACCGAGACCTTGGAGAGAAGCATCACAGAAAACTTCAAACGGCTTGGATTCATCAGGAGGAGTCAAGACAGGAGCTGTGACAAGTTTCTCTTTGAGAGTGTTGAAAGCAACGTCACACTCAGGAGACCAGACATACTTCACATGCTTCTGAAGGAGGTTGGAAAGTGGCTTTGCAATCTTGGAGAAATTCTCAACGAATCTTCGGCAATAGCTTGCAAGACCCAGAAAACTGCGGAGCTGCTTGACATTCTGAGGAGGTTCCCAATTCACAATTGCGGACACCTTCTCGGGGTTAACAGCGATGCCCTTGGCAGAGATGATGACCAAGGAAAAGAACTTCATCGAGCCAAAACTCACATTTGGAGAACTTCGCATAGAATTGATACTCTCTGAGCTTGTCGAGCACCAATCGCAAATGTTTGGCATGATCCTGCTTATTCTTGGAGAAGACCAAGATATCATCGAGATACACCAGAACAAATTCATTGGTATAGGGGTTGAAGATGAAATTCATCATCCGAGAGAACACTGGAGGAGCATTGACAAGGCCGAAAGACACGACAGTATATTCATAAGAACCAAAGCTTGTTCTGAATGCTGTCTTGGGAATATCTTCTTCACGAATGCGAATCTGATGATAACCCATACGAAGGTCAAGCTTCGAGAATACTTTAGCACCTTTGAGTTGCTCAAATATCTCATTGATGTTGGGAAGTGGATACTTGTTCTTGATTGTCTTCTTGTTCAATGGACGGTAGTCGACACAAAGTCGGTCCATGCCATCCTTCTTCTTGACAAAAAGAACACCACAACCCCATGGAGAAGAACTCGGTCTGATCAAACCCAGACGCTCTTGTTCATCGAGCTGTTTCTTCAATTCCTTCAGCTCGTTGGGTCCAAGCTTGTATGGACGCTTGCAAACGGGTTCAGTACCAGGCTCTAGTTCGATAATGAACTCAACTGGCCGATGAGGAGGCATACCCGGAAGCTCTTCTCGAAAGACATCTTGATACTCACAAACAACTGGAATTTGAGAGATGGCATTCAATTCGCCCTTCTCATTCAGAGAGAAAAACAGAATGGTTTCATCACGAGCGGCATAAATAATCACATCCTCAGACGAGTGTGTCAATTGAATTTCCCTGGCAGCACAATCAAGTTGAGCCTTGTGCTTAGAAAGCCAGTCCATCCCGAGAATAAGATCAATATCCGAGTCACCAAGAACAATTGGAGAAGACTGAAATTTATAGTTTCCCATCTTGATGGTAACATTCGGAACCATGGAACTTGCATTCATGCATTTGCCCGGAGAGACGACTGCTAACGGCCTAGGCAATCCTTGGAAATGCAATTCATGCTTGGATGCAAAAGGTCTTGATATGAAAGAAAGTGATGCACCAGTATAGAAAAGAACTTTTGCAGGAATATCATTAACAGGAAGATTACCCATTATCACATCAGTAGATTCCTCCGCTTGAGCTGCATTCATCATGTTCACCTTTGCAAACTTTGGATTATGCTTGACCACTGCATTGCTGGAAGATCCGACAGGAGGAGGAGGAGGCAGACGCCTTTGGTTGAAGCACTTGTTAGCATAGTGACCATTCTGCTGACATTTGTTGCAAGTCACCTCTGAGAGTGGACGGTGATAAGGAGCATTGGACTTTGGAGCTTGATTCTGAGACTTGTTCTGATAGCCAGAGTTGGAAGAACCATGGCCACCTTTGTTCTTCTGCTGATAAGGCTGACGAAACGGAGGAGGAGGAGGCAACCAGAACTTCTGTTGCTTAGCTGTCACAAGTGAGGAAGAAGAAGACTGAACTGCGTCTCTAACTCTCTTCTTAGAAGCCTCACACTTGAGCTGAGCAGCCTCTTGCTTCAGTGCCATATTATAGAATTGATCAAACTGAGTAGGCTCAACAAGAACGAGAGCTAACTACAGATCCTCTTTAAGGCCACCTCTGAAGTGATAGATCATGCTCTTCTCATCAGGAACGTCTTGTTTAGCGAAGCGAGCAAGTTTCTGAAACTGGATGTTGTATTGATACACAGACATGTTGCCTTGCTTGAGATTGCGGAACTCCTCACGCTTGCTCTCAACAACACTTTGTGGAATGTGGTGCGCTTTGAAGTCCCGACAGAAGTCAGTCCAAGTGATCACACGACCTCCTCTGGAATCTTTGTATTGCTGAAACCAATCAGCAGCTTGGTCCTTGAGCTGGAAAGAAGCGAACTTGACATAGTCCTCAGGCCTGACATTGCTACATTCAAAATGCTTGTTGATGTCCACGAGCCAATCATCGGCATCCGTGGCCTCGGCACAGTAGCTGAAAGACTTGGGCTGATTTGCGAGAAACTGGTTGAGAGTGGCAAAGTGAAGCTGATTGTTGCCTTGACCTTGATTGCCTTGATTGCTTTGCCCTTGAGTACGTTCTTGCAAGAGTTGCAGAATCATTTGAGCATTGGCGTTGGTGGCTGCCATGATAGCTTGCCATGCCTCCGGAGGTGGAGGTGGTGGCGGAGGGTTCGCTTGACTCCCTTCATTGCGATCCGGATTCTGACGCGTTGGCGGAGCCATCCTGAAGAGGGTGACATCCGTTAGCATCTTGATAGACAAATAGATAAGTAGAATCAACGGATAGAAATTGCAACATATAGTCTTCACAATAAACATTCGAACGAAGATGAACGAATGAATTCCGTAGTAAATCATCACACTTCCGTAAGTTGAGAAGCCACTTGAAAAAGATATGGAATCAACATATGAATTCGAAGCAACTCGAATACCACAATACACAATAAAACAAAGTATTGGCTTGCAGAATAAGCCGGAACAAACATATGATAGAGATTTCGTCCGAAGTTTTCGTGGTGGGGCCCACACGGGCTCAATCGTACAGCACCATCATGTACAAGGTTGTGCACATGACATACGAAGCGTCCCCGAGTCGGCAAAGCCATGGACTCTTTAAGACACTACGAGACCACTGTAAAATCAACCGTGGAAAGGCGGACCACTAGACGTCGAACCCCAATCTCATATCATGCGTCTGTCGGAAAGATATCCTAAGGCTACTTGAATTCCCACTTATAAACTCCCGAAACTTTCTGGTTATGCAATATGGTGTAGGGGATACAGGGGACACAAAATATATCACCCAAACTAGCAATCCCTAGATCCAGCTGTATCCATCCGTCAACACATAACCAAGAAACCTTTGGAAATCGTTTACCTCAACCTTCGAAAAGCATCCGTTATACAAGTTATGGCAATACTCCCGAACTCCCGCCCCAGTACTGGGTGGCCTCGAGGTGATCTCACCAACAACTGCATAAAAGAGATTTCGATGTCGGCGAAACTCAGGTATTCCAGAACTGCAACGATAAAATTGTGACGACAACACCTCGGAGCTCAACTCCCCGGGACACTGCCACAACCCCTAAATGTCAGGAGGCACCAAGAACAATGTTCTCGTCACAAAACCATCGGAACGATTCCGAGATACCCGCGTGAACCTAAAATTTTTTTTAGTGAAATTTGAGGAGAGAATAGTCAAAACTTCTACGTCAGGAGACCTCACCAGAGCGACGAAGGGACTGAGGAGTAAAAAGAATCCTACTCTCCGATATATATAATCCTAAGACTCAAAACATTTTTTGTTCTAGACTCAACAACGCCAGCGATTCGATCAAGCAGGGGGCTCCTAAGTCGGGGATGGCTCTGATTACCAACTTGTAACGCCCACGATGCGGCTATATCTCCCACGTGTCGAGGCACGACTTAGAGGCATAACCGCATAGTAGTTTTGTCGCAAGAAGGGTCATCTTCACACAATCCCATGTAATGAACAAGAATGGGATAAAGAGTTGGCTTACAATCGCCACTTCACACAATACATGAATATAATTCATACATCATCCAAAATACAATCATATAGACCGACTACGGTCAAAATTCCAGAAGAAAATAAGACAACCCCAAATGCTAGATCCCCGATCGTCCCAACTGGGCTCCACTACTGATCATCAGGAAAAGACACATAGTAACGACCACGTTCCTCGTCGAACTCCCACTTGAGATCGACCCCATCATCGGCACTGGCATCGTCGGCACCTGCAACTGTTTTGGTAGAATCTGTGAGTCACGAGGACTCAGCAATCTCACACCCGCGAGATCAAGACTATTTAAGCTTATAGGAAAGGGGGTGCAAAGAGGTGGAGCTGCAGCGGCAATAAGCATATATGGTGGCTAACATGCGCAAATGAGAGCGAGAAGAGAAGCAACGGAACGGACGTCATCTAGCAATGACCAAGAAGTGATCCTGAACACCTACTTACGTCATGCATAACACAGACCGTGTTCACTTCCCGGACTCCGCCGAGAAGAGACCATCACGGCTACACACGTAGTTGATGTATTTTAATTGGGTCAAGTGACAAGTTATCTACAACCTGACATTAACAAATTCCCATCTGCCTCATAACCGCGGGCACGGCTTTCGAAAGATAATACCCTGCAGGGGTGTCCCAACTTAGCCCATCATAAGCTCTCACGGTCAACGAAGGATAAACCTTCTCCCGGAAAGACCCGATCAGTCTCGGAATCCCGGTTTACAAGACATCTCGACAATGGTAAAACAAGACCAGCAAAGCCGCCCGAATGTGCCGTCAAGCTTCCGATAGGCCAGCCCAGAGTTGCCCCTGGTGGCCACCGGCGACTGACAGTTTGGACCAATACTCAGAGGAGCACTGGCCCGGGGGTTTAAAATAAAGATGACCCTCGGGCTCTAGAAAACCCGGGGGAAAAAGGTATAGGTCGCAAATGGTAAAACCAAGGTTGGGCCTTGCTGGAGGAGTTTTATTCAAGGCGAACTGTCAAGGGGGTCCCATAAATCACCCGACCGCGTAAGGAACGCAAACTCAAGGAACATAATCCCGGTATATCAGTAACTAGGGCGGCAAGAGTGGAACAAAACACCAGGCATAAGGCCGAGCCTTCCACCCTTTACCAAAATATATAGATGCATTAATTAAATAAGAGATATTGTGATATCCCAACATATCCATGTTCCAACATGGAACAACTTCAACTTCACCTGCAACTAGCAACGCTATAAGAGGGGCTGAGCAAAAGCGGTAACTTAGCCAAACAACGGTTTGCTAGGAAAGGATGGTTAGGGGCTGACATGGCAAAATGGGAGACATGATATAGCAAGTGATAGGTAGCGGAGCATGGCAATAGAGAGAACAACTAGCAAAGCAAAGATAGAAGTGATTTCGAGGGGTGGTCATCTTGCCTGCAAGGTTCTCAGAGTTGTCGAAAGCTTGATCCTCGTAAGCGTACTCAACAGGTTCCTCGTTCACGAACTCGTCTCAGAAACGGAACCACAATCAACAACGAGAAATGCACAAGCAACATGATGCAAAACATGTATGGTATGCAAGATATGATATGCGATGCATATGCGTGCTCCGGAAGGAAAATTATGAACATGGCAGTAACTTGGCAAACCAAGCATTAATCTACAGGAGATGCTTGACAAACGATGAACACTGAGCTACGGCTAGATCACAACATATCAAGCTCAAACAAGCATGGCAAAAGTGCAAAAGATAACAGGTTCACAGACTTGGTGAAAAACTGGACATGGCAGAAAACAGCATCAGGTAGCAATGTTCAGAGCACGAAATCAACATTCTACAGGAACTTAACATAGCAAAACAAGGCATGGCAGTGTTCTACTAAATACATATGACAAAAGTCCCTTACTGACCATAAGCCAAAAAGGACCAGAAGATATGATGGCAAGCATGTAAACATAGCAAGTTTCGTTATCAGGTTTCAGACTTGGCAGAAAACAGAGCATGGCAGAAATAATAATATGTAGGCCTTTTTGTGAGCTTGATGCACTCACTACAGAGCAATGCACTACAAACCAAGCACACCTACAGCAATATGGCATGTTTATGAATCTATCCATGGCAAGAACAAATGCATAGCATGTATGGATCAACTACAATAAGCTTGGCAAAATTGCATATCATTTTATAAATCTGCCAGAAATATTTTATAGCAAAAGTAGAGCAAGATTGAGTCATGCTATGGCACTCCATATATGCAAGCAATTGCAGGAACGGATCAACTACAACTATATCTACAAAACATCCTTACTGAACATCTCCAAAATATGCATGGATCTCTCTGTAGCATCACGTTTACATGGCAACAAAATAACAGCAGACAAGGACTTGAGAAATCACTAAGTCCCTGAAATCAGAAACATTACGGGGCCTACTTTGCATGCTTGTGCTAGTCACCACAGAGATCATAAAAATACATGACATACACCCTTGGAAAGATGGCATGGCATACTTCAAAACACATGTAGAGCTCATGCCCAAAAGATGCACAGATTAAATGATACAAAAATGACAAATCTCCAAGTTCTGATAAGAACCAGAGAATAACAGCAACTAGCCCTCTTCCAACAGAGATTTGGGCATCAATATGACCTCTAATGAACATGGTGCAATTGAACAAAATGAAGAGCATCACGAGGCGAACAATTTGACATATTACACGCGCGAATCGGAGCTACATGCATGGAGTTATGGCAATACGAACAGGTGCACATGCTGTGAAAAAAAGAGGACTTGGAAGAATTTCGGGGGGCTCGGGGAAAAGGTCAACCGTACGGGATCGATCGGATCTGGCTCGAGCTCGGGCTCCGATGGCCGGTGCGCTGCTCGCCGGCGGGGAGGAAGGAGCGGCGCCGGCGGTCGGAGCTGCGGGAGGAGGGGGCCGGCGACCGGCGACGGGAGAGGACGAGACGCCGGCGGGGTCGGGGTCCCCGGGAGGCGCGGCTGCCGGCAGGGGAAGGGGCGGCGCCGGCGGAACGACGGCGGCGGCGCGGGGAGGCACCGTGGGCCGCGGTGGGCGGCCACGGGCTCGCCGGGCCGCGGGCGGCGCGGGGTACGGCCCGTGACGTGGCGGCCTGCGATTGGCCGGGCGCGGCGGCGCGTTTTGTCCGGCGGCGGCTGGATGCATCCGGTGGCGGCGGGGATTTTTAGGGTTACGGGAGACTGCGAACGTATCTCGGGATGCCCACATATTTATAGGTAGAGGGAGCTAGGAGAGTCCAAATGAGGTGCGGTTTTCGCCCACACGATCGTGATCGAACGACCTAGAGCATGGAAGAGAGTTTGGTGGGTTTTGGGCTGGTTTTGGAGGGGGGGTTTTGCTGGACACTCAAATGGACTTTGCGGATGCCCGGTTAACCGTTGAAGTACCAAACGACCTCCAAATGTAACGAAACTTGACCGGTAGTCTCCGGGTGGTATATTAAGGCCACTTGACAAGCCTCGGTCCATTCCGAGAAAGTTTGACACCCGCACACGAAAGAAAACGAAAGGGGTGCACCGGAGGAGATAGGAGCGCCGGATTGCAAAACGGACAACGGGGAAAATGCTCGGATGCCTGAGACGAACACGTATGCAAATGCAACGCACATGATGACATGATATGAAATGCATGACATGAACAAAATGCAAAAACGAAAAAAAACCCGACAACGGAGGGAAAATCATAACACATAGCTGGAAATGGCAAGAGTCGGAGTTACAAATATGGCAAGTTACATCCGGGGTGTCACACTTCTCAATCACCGTACCCATAAGGATACAGTGTTCATCCACAATGGAAGCGCTTCGTAGTGCTTCCAGCAGATTATCCGGTGCCTCTGGTTAGAGAGAGGTCACCGGCGGAACAGGCACACCTCCTCCTTTCGGGGAAGGCTGCTCGCTTGACTCCGGAGCCGTGTAGGTCTCCGGAATGGTATTCGGCTGGGGGCCGAATTGGATATGGCCCCCATTGCCAGTCTCCATGGGGGCTTCCTCCCCCAGGTGTCCGGCGGCCGAGGAGTCATCCTCTGGCGCCACCCTGACGGCCTCCTGAACCTCTCCCTGGCCTGGGAAGGTCCTTTGGGACACCACCTCGTCGTCGCCCTTGGCCGTGGGAGAGTAAGCGGCCGGCGGTGACTCGATGGCCATCGCCTTTGAATCTAGCGAACCTCCTGATGAGGATCGCTGTGAGCTGTCGTGCGCCGGACTGTAATAGCATAATTTAATATATTAATACCACGAAGCAGACACGTGGACGTATACGGTTTTTAGTACCTACGATGCGGCCAGGGGCTTGTTTCGGGGGCGCTGCTCTGGGCCACTGTGGACATCCCATGCGGAGTTATCCGTGAGAGGGGCCTTCCCCCTCTTGGGCGCCTCCGCCTCCAAATTTGTGGAGGCCGCCCTCTTCTTCTTTCCCCCCTCAGGGGGAGAGTTGCTTTCCTCCTCCTCCTCCTCGTCATGTTCGGCGGCAAAGGAGTGAGTCTTGTCTTCGGACATCACGTCCGAAGCGCCCTTGCGGCGGAGGCCGCCCTGGCCCCCCTTGGCCTTCTTCTTGGCCTTCTTCTCCGGTGGCTGGTAGGGCGCCGGGGCAAGCATCTTCGCCAAGAGCGGGATGACTGGTTCCTCGGGCAACGGAGCCGGACACCGAATCCGCTCCGCTTTCTCTGTCCATACCTGAAAGAATAAATCAGTAAAGTTTAGTTACCCTCCTTGAACAAGAAAGTAGAGGGAACGCCTTGAGACGTGGGGGACTTACCGCATTGGTGGGATGGGCAAGATCGTTCCCACGGTCCAAGTCTAGGGCCGGCGGCTTCTCGTCACCCTTGAAGAGCAACTTCCAGGCATCTTCGTGAGTGGTTCCGAAGAGCCTCACCAGGGTTTGGTGCTTCTCCGGATCGAATTCCCATAAAGTGGAGGTTCGGCTTTGGCAGGGGAGGATCCGGCGAACTAACATCACCTGGATTACGTTGACGAGCTTGATGTTTTTGTCCACCATGCTTTGGATGCGAGTTTGCAGCGCCATCAGCTCATCCGACGAAGACCAATTTGGGCCGTTCTCCATCCAGGAGATCAGCCGCATTGGAGCTCCAGACTTGAATTCGGAAGCCGCGGCCCAGGTGGCATCGCGGGGCTCTGTGATATAGAACCACAGCTTCTGCCACTCCTTGACAGTCTCCACAAACGTGCCTTTGGGCCATGTGACGTTGGGCATCTTGCTCACCATGGCTCCTCCGCACTCCGCGTGTTGGCCATCCACCACCTTCGGCTTTACGTTGAAGATCTTGAGCCACAGTCCGAAGTGGGGCTGGATGCGGAGGAAAGCCTCGCACACGACAATAAATGCTGAGATGTTGAGGAAAGAGTTCGGGGCTAGATCATGGAAATCTAGCCCGTAATAGAACATCAGTCCGCGGACGAAAGGGTGGAGTGGAAACCCTAACCCGCGGACGAAATGAGGGAGGAACACCACCCTCTCGTTGGGCTTCGGTGTAGGGACGACTTGCCCCTTGGGCGGAAGCCGGCGGGCGATCTATTTCGCCAGATACCCGGCTTCCCAAAGCTCGGCGATGTCCTTCTCCTTAACGAAGGAGGCCATCCACTTGCCTTGCCCTCCTGATCCAGACATGGTTGAGTGCTTGCTCGAGGTGGAAGAGATGAGAACTTGGGCGCTGGAGCTCGAGAATGGAAGGGCAGAGGAAGAAAGAAGGCGTGGGTGAAGAAAGGGAATCCTTATCCCCTTATAAAGGCAGTGAACATCGAACGCCTCCCCACTCGCCTTAAAACTCGCCTATTCCCAAGGGTTGTGCAAACGGCACGGTTGGATTACCCACGCCCGTATTGATGAGAATCCCGCAATAAGGGGACACGATCTCTGCTTTGACAAGACGTGCCAATGGAAACCGCGTCTTGAAACGTGGAACGGCAAACAAAAACGGTTCAAAATAATGACCGGGCAGACGTGATGCCATCTTGCAAAAAAGTTGTCAGCGGATGGGACTCGTGAAATATTATACTCTCTACGGCTGTGTGTGTGGAACTTGTGTCCGGATGGGACTCTCCTTGGCGTGGAAGGCAAGCTTGGCAATCAAATATGAAGATCCCTTTTCTCTGTAACCGACTTTGTACAACCCTAGCCCCCTCCGGTGTCTATATAAACCGGAGGGCTTAGTCCGGATTGGCATAGATATACAATTATATTCATACAGGCTAGACTTCTAGGGTTTTAGCCATTTCGATCTTGTGGTAGATCAACTCTTGTAACACTCATATTCATCAAGATCAATCAAGCAGGAAGTAGGGTATTACCTCCATAGAGAGGGCCCGAACCTGGGTAAACATTGTGTCCCCTGTCTCCTGTCACCATCGACTTTAGACGCACAGTTCGGAACCCCCTACCAGAGATCCGCCCGTTTTAACACTGACAAGGGGCACCTCGCGAGGTTCGCATGATGTGAGCCATGACGACCGAAGCCAGGCGGGCGCCAGCAGGCACAGATCACAAATTTCCTCTTTGGTGCTAAAGAGGCAAGCGCATGCGAGGAGTCCTGAGGCGTCAGGCAAAGGTTTCCATATCAGTGCAACAAGACCAAGACCAGCAGGACTGCAGGACGGAGGTCACCGCGGAGCCCACAGCGGCGTCACCACCAAAGCCTTTGGCAGGCGAAGACCACCTTTTGTCAGGATAGCTTCTACTAGTTGTCTCCCTTCAAAATTGGCCGTTGTGGGATCCCTTCCCGCCTAACACTTGGGAAGAGGACCATGGCCTCTATAAATAGGACTAGCCACCCCCGTAGGGGGCAACTGATATGGGAACTCACCTTAGGACGGATCATTCAGATCTCCCGCACACCCACAAGCTCCTCGAGCTCAAGAACACCTCTCCTCAGGAGGTTGTTCATCCCTTGTACTTGTTCATCCCCAGCCTACAAGGCAATCCACCACACTACACTAGAGTAGGGTATTACACCACAACGGTGGCCCAAACCAGTATAAACTCTTGTGTCCCTTGTTGTTTGGGTTCGGCAAGCTAGGCCTTGAGATCGTTGCGTGAGCGAGCTAGAGAGGGAGAGAGATCTTCGTGCGCACCCCAGTGTTCGAACCTCAAGGGTTTGCCGGAACCCACAATCCGACATTTGGCGCGCCAGTAGGGGTGCGCTGAAGCTTTCCCCTCGTCGATCCATGCTCCACCAACTCCACCTCTCTGTTCGGTCCCCATGGCCGACGCCGCTCCTCCGACTGGATCGACGGACGCCCGCGACGGCGCCATGGGGCTCAGGGCCCTCACCCCCGCCTTACGATGGGTGCAGTGGCCGCCTAAGTTAAGGACGGAGATGCCACCCCGCTATGACGGTGCGGCGGATCCGTCGGCCTTCCTGCTGGCCTACGAGGAGCCCGTTCTGGAGGCTGGGGGCGACGACAAGTTCATGGCCAACTGGTTCCCCATGGCCCTCGCTGGCGCGCCGCGTGCCTGGCTGCTCAACCTGCCAGGGTCCTCTGTGGCTTCCTTGGAGGAGCTGTGCGGCCTTTTCGTTGCATGCTTCGCGGCGCCGACGCCTGTCGCCGGCGCGGCCCTCCTCGGCGGCTCATAGGCACTACCATCAGACCGCCATGTTAAGCAGTTCTTCCGCCAGATCGGCGCCGCCTCTGCGCAGCAGGGAGCCCCTCCGGGATGGGCGGCTCCCAAGGCCGACCTCACCGTCGACTCAGAGGATGATAAGTCTCCAACGTAAATATAATTTTTTATTGTTCCATGCTATATTATATTCTGTTTTGGACATTATTGGGCTTTATTATACACTTTTATATTATTTTTGGGACTAACCTATTAACCGGAGGCCCAGCCCAGAATTGTTGTTTTTTGCCTATTTCAGAGTTTCGCAGAAAAAGAATATCAAATGGAGTCCAAACGGAATCAAACCTTCAGGAACGTGATTTTCAGAACGAACATGATCCAGAGGACTTGGATCCTACGTCAAGACATCAACCAGGAGGGCACGAGGTAGGGGGCGCGCCTACCCCCCAGGCACGCCCTCCACCCTCGTGGGCCCCCTGTTGCTCCACCGACGTACTCCTTCCTCCTATATATACCTACATACCCCCAAACTACCAGATACGGATCCAAAAAACTAATTCCACCGCCGCAACCTTCTGTACCCGTGAGATCCCATCTTGGGGCCTATTCCGGAGCTTCGCCGGAGGGGGCATCGATCACGGAGGGCTTCTACATCAACACCATAGCCTCTCCGATGATGTGTGAGTAGTTTACCTCAGACCTTCGGGTCCATAGTTATTAGCTAGATGGCTTCTTCTCTCTTTTTGGATATCAATACAATGTTCTCCCCCCTCTCGTGGAGATCTATTCGATGTAATCTTATTTTGCGGTGTGTTTGTTGAGACCGATGAATTGTGAGTTTATGATCAAGTTTATCTATGAACAATATTTGAATCTTCTGAATTCTTTTATGTATGATTGGTTATCTTTGCAAGTCTCTTCGAATTATCAGTTTGGTTTGGCCAACTAGATTGATCTTTCTTACAATGGGAGAAGTGCTTAGCTTTGGGTTTAATCTCGCAGTGTCCTTTCCCAGTGACAGTTGGGGCAACAAGGCACGTATTGTATTGTTGCCATCGAGGATAACAAGATGGGGTTTATATCATATTGCATGAGTTTATCCCTCTACATCATGTCATCTGGCTCAAAGTGTTACTCTGTTCTTATGAACTTAATACTCTAGATGCATGCTGGATAGCGGTCGATGTGTGGAGTAATAGTAGTAGATGCACGCAGGAGTCGGTCTACTTCTCTCGGACGTGATGCCTATATACATGATCATACCTAGATATATTCTCATAACTATGCTCAATTCTGTCAATTGCTCAACAGTAATTTGTTCACCCACCGTAAACACTTATGCTCTTGAGAGAAGCCACGAGTGAAACCTATGGCCCCCGGGTCTATTTTCCATCATATTAATCTTCCATCAACAAGCTATTTCCATTTCCTTTTATTTTACTTTCTTTACTTTGCATCTTTATCATAAAAATACCAAAAATATTATTTATCATATCTATCAGATCTCACTCTCGTAAGTGACCGTGTAGGGATTCACAACCCCTTATCGCGTTGGTTGCGAGGATTTATTTGTTTGTGTAGGTGCGAGGGACTCGTGCGTGGCCTCCTACTGGATTGATACCTCGATTCTCAAAAACTGAGGGAAATACTTACGCTACTTTGCTGCATCACCCTTTCCTCTTCAAGGGAAAACCAACGCAGTGCTCAAGAGGTAGCAAGAAGGATTTCTGGCACCGTTGCCGGGGAGTCTACGCAAAAGTCAACATACCAAGTACCCATCACAAACCCTTATCTCCCGGATTACATTATTTGCCATTTGCCTCTCGTTTTCCTCTCCCCCACTTCACCCTTGCCGTTTTATTCTCCTTCTTCCCGTATGCCTTTTTGTTTATGTTTCCACGTGCCTTCTATTTGCTTGCATCTTTGCTTGCTAAAAATATATTGATATGGATCCACTTAAAGTGTTCTACTTGGATCATCTTCGATCCTTATGCGCTCGTGCTGAAACCCCAACTAGCCTAGTTGATGGGAAATCTTTAGATGAGCATGCTCATTTTGTGCGTCACCGTTTGTCTGAAAAAGGGAAACTCTTATGGAATCAAATAAACAAATTGCTATGTTATGCTTGGAATCTTTGTGAAATTTGTGATATTACTTGTTGCTCTAAGAACCCTAAAAAACACCTCCCCTACCTATGTGAGTTTAATGAAAATGAAATCTTATCTTCTTATGCAAAGGGTGTTTATAGCTACTATGATATTGAACAAATTGAAGAATTTGTTGCTTTTAAGGGTTCTTTTGAAGTTGCTTCTTTGCTTGAAAAGTATGATACTACTCTTTACGAATCTGAAAATCTTGACATACTTGAATATTGCTATGAAAACTATGCTCATAATGTCTATGTCAAAGAATTTATTGGAAGAATGACCATTGCTTCTAAAGAAAATAATGATATGCACGAATCTGTAGATAATTATGATTCCGATGATTTGATTGAAATATCCCTTGATGAACATGATGCTTGCTATCCTTGTGGCCATGATGCCAATATTTATGAAGATGAATTTGCTATAGTTCCTTACGTTAAACATGAGATCGTTGCTAATGCACCCATACTTGGTAGTTCCTTCGATGAAAAGCATGATTGCAAAAAATTTACTATAAATTTTCTTAATGTCAATTGTGCTAATAATATGCAAAACCCTAAGCTTGGGGATGCTAGTTTTGCTATGTCTACTACTTGTTGCAATGATCATGATTGGGGTGATTCTTCTTATGATTTTGAAAATTTATTTAAGCCCATGATGAATATGAGATTGATAATAGTGTTTGCAATATTATTGAAAGTGGGTTTGGAAGAGTGCCAACTTTAGATCCCACATATTTGGAGTATGTTCAATCTTATGATATTTTTGATAAAAGTGGGTTTGGAGAGGTCATGACTTTAGTTAAGGATATTCCCACTATTTTGGAAGAGTGTCAACTTTGCATGCATGTGGATCATGTAGATTTTTTTATGTGATAGCTATATTTTTGAATTTGAATATGATCCCACATGTAATTATTATGAGAGATGAAAATATGGTTGGAGAAATTTTCATGTTACTAAATTACCTCTCGTTATGTTGAGATAGCTATTGTTTCTTTCCGCTTCCTTGCATATGCTAGTTTTTGCTTGCTTTGATAATTTGTTTGCCTATAAGATGCCTATGCATAGGAAGTATGTTATACTTAGATGTGTTTTTCACATGCTTTATGATGCTCTCTTTGCGCTTCAATTCTTGTCTTTCATATGGGCATCATTAAAATTATTAATGCCTAGCTAGGGGCGTTAAACGATAGCGCTTATTGGGAGGCAACCCAATTTTATTTTTATTTTTTGCTTTTTGCTTCTATTTAGGAATAAATATTTGTTATAGCCTCTGGTTAGATGTGTTTTTATGTTTTAATTAGTGTTTGTGCCAAGTTAAACCTATAGGATCTTCTTGGATGATAGTTATTTGATCTTGCTGTAAATTCCAGAAACTTTCTGTTCACGAAAATAATTGTTAAAAAACACCAGAACGTAATAAAATATTGATTCAAATTTCTGCTGATCAATAAACAAATTTTCTAGGTCGTGCTATTTTGGCTGAATTTTTGGAGTTCCAGAAGTTTGCGTTAGTTACAGATTACTACAGACTGTTCTGTTTTTGACAGATTCTGTTTTTCGTGTGTTGTTTGCTTATTTGATGAATCTATGGCTAGTAAAATAGTTTATAAACCATAGAAAAGTTGGAATACAGTAGGTTTAACACTAATATAAATAAAGAATGAGTTCATTACAGTACCTTGAAGTGGTCTTTTGTTTTCTTTCGCTAACGGAGCTCACGTGATTTTCTGCTGAGTTTTGTGTTGTGAAGTTTTCAAGTTTTGGGTAAAAGATTTGATGGATTATGGAACAAGGAGTGGCAAGAGCCTAAGCTTGGGGATTCCCATGGCACCCCCAAGATAATCTAAGGACACCTAAAATCCAAAGCTTGGGGATGCCCTGGAAGGCATCCCCTCTTTCGTCTACTTCCATCGGTAACTTTACTTGGAGCTATATTTTTATTCACCACATGATATGTGTTTTGCTTGGAGCGTCTTGTATGATTTGAGTCTTTGCTTTTTAGTTTACCACAATCATCTTTGCTGCACACACCTTTTGAGAGAGACACACATGATTCGGAAATTATTAGAATACTCTATGTGCTTCACTTATATCTTTTGAGTTATATAGTTTTTGCTCTAGTACTTCACTTATATATTTTAGAGCACGGTGGTGGATTTGTTTTAAAGAAACTATTGATCTCTCATGCTTCACTTAGATTATTTTGAGAGTCTTAAATAGCATGGTAATTTGCTTAAATAATCTTAATATGCTAGGTATTCAAGATTAGTAAAAACTTTCTTATGAGTGTGTTGAATACTAAGAGAAGTTTGATGCTTGACGATTGTTTTGAGACATGGAGGTAGTGATATCAAAGTTGTGCTAGTTGAGTAGTTGTGAATTTGAGAAATGCTTGTGTTGAAGTTTGCAAGTCCCGTAGCATGCACGTATGGTAAACGTTATGTAACAAATTTGAAACATGAGGTGTTCTTTGAGTGTCTTCCTTATGAGTGGCGGTCGGGGACGAGCGATGGTCTTTTCCTACCAATCTATCCCCCTAGGAGCATGCGTGTAATGCTTGGTTTTTGATGACTTGTAGATTTTTACAATAAGTATGTGAGTTCTTTATGACTAATGTTGAGTCCATGGATTACACGCACTCTCACCTTTCCATCATTGCTAGCCTCTTCGGTACCGTGCATTGCCCTTTCTCACATTGAGAGTTGGTGCAAACTTCGCCGGTGCATCCAAACCCCGTGATATGATACGCTCTTTCACACATAAACCTCCTTATATCTTTCTCAAAACAGCCACCATACCTACCTATTATGGCATTTCCATAGCCATTCCGAGATATATTGCCATGCAACTTTCCACCGTTCCATTTATCATGACACGTTCATCATTGTCATATTGCTTTGCATGATCATGTAGTTGACATAGTATTTGTGGCAAAGCCACCGTTCATAATTCTTTCATACATGTCACTCTTGGTTCATTGCATATCCCGGTACACCGCCGGAGGCATTCATATAGAGTCATACTTTGTTCTAGTATCGAGTTGTAATCATTGAGTTGTAAATAAATAGAAGTGTGATGATCATCATTTTCTAGAGCATTGTCCCAAGTGAGGAATAAAAAAAGAGAGAGAAAGGCCATAAGAAAAAGAGAAGGCCCAAAAAAATGAGAGAAAAAGAGAGAAGGGACAATGCTACTATCTTTTTACCACACTTGTGCTTCAAAGTAGCACCATGATCTTCATGATAGAGAGTCTCTTGTTTTGTCATTTTCATATACTAGTGGGAATTTTTCATTATAGAACTTGGCTTGTATATTCCAACAATGGGCCTCCTCAAGTGCCCTAGGTCTTCGTGAGCAAGCAAGTTGGATGCACACCCACTTAGTTTCTTTTGTTGAGCTTTCATGTATTTATAGCTCTAGTGCATCCGTTGCATGGAAATCCCTACTCCTTGCATTAACATCAATCGATGGGCATCTCCATAGCTCATTGATTAGCCTTGTTGATGTGAGACTTTCTCCTTTTTTGTCTTCTCCACATAACCCCCATCATTATACTCTATTCTACCCATAGTGCTATATCCATGGCTCACGCTCATGTATTGTGTGAAAGTTGAAAAAGTTTGAGATTACTAAAGTATGAAACAATTGCTTGGCTTGTCATCGGGGTTGTGCATGATGAGAGCATTCTTGTGTGACGAAAATGGAGCATGACTAAACTATATGATTTTGTAGGGATGAACTTTCTTTGGCCATGTTATTTAGAGAAAACATAATTGCTTAGTTAGTATGCTTGAAGTATTATTATTTTTATGTCAATATTGAACTTTTATCTTGAATCTTTCGGATCTGAATATTCATACCACAATTAAGAAGAATTACATTGAAATTATGCCTAGTAGCATTCCACATCAAAAATTCTGTTTTTATCATTTACCTACTCGAGGACGAGCAGGAATTAAGCTTGGGGATGCTTGATACGTCTCCAACGTATCTATAATTTTTGATTGTTCCATGCTATATTATATTCTGTTTTGGACATTATTGGGCTTTATTATACACTTCTAGACTAACCTATTAACCGGAGGCCCAGCCCAGAATTGCTGTTTTTGCCTATTTCAGAGTTTCGCAGAAAAAGAATATCAAACGGAGTCCAAACTGAATGAAACCTTCGGGAACGTGATTTTCGGAACGAACGTGATCCAGAGGACTTGGACCCTACGGCAAGACATCAACCAGGAGGGCACGAGGTAGGGGGCATGCCTACCCCCCCCCCCCCCAGGCGCGCCCTCCACCCTCGTGGGCCCCCTGTTGCTCCACCGACGTACTCCTTCCTCCTATATATACCTACGTACCCCCAAACTACCAGATACGGAGCCAAAAACCTAATTCCACCCCCGCAACCTTCTGTACCCGTGAGATCCCATCTTGGGGCATGTTCCGGAGCTCCGCCGGAGGGGGCATCGATCACGGAGGGCTTCTACATCAACACCATAGCCTCTCCGATGAGGTGTGAGTAGTTTACCTCAGACCTTCAGGTCCATAGTTATTAGCTAGATGGCTTCTTCTCTCTTTTTGGATCTCAATACAATGTTCTCCCCCTCTCTCGTGGAGATCTATTCGATGTAATCTTCTTTTGCGGTGTGTTTGTTGAGACCGATGAATTGTGAGTTTATGATCAAGTTTATCTATGAACAATATTTGAATCTTCTGAATTCTTTTATGTATGATTGGTTATCTTTGAAAGTCTCTTCGAATTATCAGTTTGGTTTGGCCTACTAGATTGATCTTTCTTGCAATGGGAGAAGTGCTTAGCTTCGGGTTCAATCTTGCGGTGTCCTTTCCCAGTGACAGTAGGGGCAGCAAGGCACGTATTGTATTGTTGCCATCGAGGATAACAAGATGGGGTTTATATCATATTGCATGAGTTTATCCCTGTACATCATGTCATCTTGCTTAAAGCGTTACTCTGTTCTTATGAACTTAATACTCTAGATGCATGCTGGATAGCGGTCGATGTGTGGAGTAATAGTAGTAGATGCAGCAGGAGTCGGTCTACTTGTCTCGGACGTGATGCCTATATACATGATCATACCTAAATATTCTCATAACTATGCTCAATTCTGTCAATTGCTCAACAGTAATTTGTTCACCCACCGTAAACACTTATGCTCTTGATAGAAGCCACTAGTGAAACCTATGGCCCGCGGGTCTATTTTCCATCATATTAATCTTCCATCAACAAGCTATTTCTATTGCCTTTTATTTTACTTTCTTTACTTTGCATCTTTATCATAAAAATACCAAAAATATTATCTTATCATATCTATGAGATCTCACTCTCGTAAGTGACCATGTAGGGATTGACAACCCCTTATCGCGTTGGTTGCGAGGATTTATTTGTTTGTGTAGGTGCGAGGGACTCGTGCGTGGCCTCCTACTGGATTGATACCTTGGTTCTCAAAAACTGAGGGAAATACTTACGCTACTTTGCTGCATCACCCTTTCCTCTTCAAGGGAAAACCAACGCAGTGCTCAAGAGGTAGCATAGGACCACCCCGTTACCACTGCTGGCTCAGGACTGCTCCCAATGCTCTGCACGCCCACCATCTGCAATGTCGCCATGACCAAGACCCTCATCGATGGTGGGGCTAGCCTCAACGTGGTCTCTCTGGAAGCTTTTGGCTTGCTCCATGTGTCGCACTGTGGCACCCCGGCTCAGAGTAACCAGTTTTCCATGCATTGCCAGCCCAGAGACCATGTCTTCTGGCAACACACAACATCTTGGTACAGAAAACAACCGCTTTATTGATGCTAGCGGATCATAGTTTATATTACAACAGGTGGCGAGGCCAAGCGGCACACACGGTGCGGCTGAACAATATGTACATTATTTAGTGAACATAAAGGGTCCTCGATCATAACAACTACGCGGCAGCGGAACAACGTCGTAGCGGAACTCCATAACACAGGGACACCGATGTGGAAACGATCTAGACTTGGACATCACTCCTTTCCAACGAGACTTTCCTGAAATCTGGCATGACACGCCAGGTCAGTACATTGAATGTACTTGCAAAGTCACAACAAGCATAAACGTAATGACAAACAATATCATGATATTTAACCAATTGTTTAATAATGCAACAATATATCCAACATGTTGCGATCATGCTCTTGTGATAAAAGCCCCTCGGACTTGCTTACCAACGGTGATCGCTCTCGGATCACAAACGGACCAACCTCGTGGTCTTAGATCGGGTTACCTCGTAACCAAACGGTGATCTTTCCGGTGATCACAACCATGACCAACACTTGGTCTGAAACGGTGATCTTTCCGGCGATCACAACCATGACCAACACTTGGTCTCCAACATCCAGATGGTCTACCCACCATCATCAACAGTGCAAAGTTCATAACTTAGTGTGCAAAATTTATTAAACATTCCCCCATGGTGTGACCTACTTTCAAGCGTGTCCATAACCGTGGACTCGGCTATTGATAGATTTAATACACTCTGCAGAGGTAGCGCACTGTACCCACACCACGGAACCCATGGCCTCGCACTCCCATTCGGGTGGACCAACGGCATTCCGATGAAACCCCTCCATTGCCATGACACTCTCTCGGCCACTCCGACTCACTCCCCACTGGTCTAGTCCTGGGTGGCCCCGTGTCTACCAAAGACACCAACGGCCACCATTGTGGCAAAACATAAGCGGTCCCAAACAGGGACAAGGTACCATAACATCAACAACAGGCACACAAGGTTATGTCTGCTTACCGGGCCAGGGTACCGCACGCCCATAACCTTCCCTCGTTGGAGGCACCGACCAGAGGCATGACAACGGACCGAATAAAGGCCTTCCCATAAAGGAAAGTGTGGTTGTACAGGGAAAACTCGATTCAGTGGCACCATGACCCGGTCAACGATATATTCAAGTTGAGTTATTATCAGGTTCAACTTAAAGTGAAGGTAACCGGTGTCATAATATGCCATGAAAATGCAACACGAATATATGCATCATATATCATCGGAAATAACTGGGTCAACTATATCCACACTAAGCATAAACATCACAACTCATAACACTTCTCTGGTTATGATTAATCATCACTTTAAACAGAATCTTTACTTAGCAAATTTATCATTTGTCTCCTCCAGGAAAATAACTCAAAATAATTACTTATATCCATAACCATATTACTTCTTCATAACAACTATTTCTTCTAGTTATTTAACCAACTTAGTTAGCTTCAAACTTCTGTACACTAAGCATATCAACTTAAACAAGCAACCAACAGAATATAAATAATATAATAGTGATTTAAATGCATGGATTAAATCATTAATTCAAGATGAAAAATCACAAATATTGTAATGGCACCATGAAAATGTTGTTGTAGCTTGCCTTAGTGCAGATGAGGTTCACAATCCTCCTGCTGATCCTCAAGACAAGCTTCTCTTTCTGAAAATATTTATAAACACAAAAAGAAAACATCAAGAACCCTTCTGAAATTCACCAGAAAATCTAGACAGCAGGGAAAAATCTCATTTTTGGTGAGCTGCTTGATTTCTTCATAAAGAACACAATGCAAAAAGAATCAATTCATTTGGACTTATGGTTAAAAAGTTTTGGCTGTTTGAAGCTCTATGGATAGAATTAAATTTTGAATTAAATAAAACAGAACTGGGGGATGACGTCGAAGGCGTAAACCTCGCGGGCGCCACCACTCATACCGCTTCGCGCGCGTACAGAGTGGCTGACTAGCGGGCCCCGCTAGTCAGCTGAGAGGGAGGGGGAGAGGGAAACAGAGGGCGGCGCGGCTCCGCCGGAGCACACGCCGGCGAGGAGAGCTCCATGGCTAGAACTGGAGGGAGGGATCGAAAGAAGAGACGGAGACGCACCTGCCCGTACCCGCAGGTTAGCTAGGGGTGGTCGGACGGCGTCGAAAATAGCCTCTCTAGCAGAGACAGGAAGCAGAGGTCGCCGGAGATGAAGACGACAGCGACCAGAGGCGACACCAGGGGCTCCAACCGGGCGGAACGGCACCACCGAGGCACGGCGGAGGCCCTGGAAGAGTGGCCCGGGCCTGGGAGGGGCTGGAGCCGCAGAGAAGACCCGAGGGGATCGCCGGCGAGCACGAGCTCGGGGACGGCGGCCCGCGGCCTGCCCGGCCGGGCTACGGCTTTCTACGAGATTGTGGAGTGTGTGGGAGGAGTGGATGATGCTCGAGGAGGCTGGGGAGGGCTCTATTTATAGCCGAGCGTCGAGAGGGGATCGGGCTCCGCCGGAGGACACTTGGACACGGCGCCCAGTGACGAACGGCGTCAGTGAGCGAGGGGGAAGGCGACGCAGCTCACGCGGGAACTGTGGGCGAGCGGAGACGAGCACAGGGGCAAGAGGGTGACGAAGAGCACAGTGTGCAGCGCACTGTTGCGTTGGCTGGACCGTGCGCGTGCTCATTGCAGCGAGCTCCGGCGTCGGCGAGCGCCAGGAGGGAGTTAATTATATCGGGACGATAATTGTGGCGAGGTTTGGCAAGTTTAGGCAGTCGGGGAAGCGAGCACGTGCGCAACAGAGTTCTCGGCGGCACTCAGAGCGCGGCGACATGCAGGTTGGCATCGTGCACACGCGTGGTCATCGCGTGAACTCTGACCTCAGGCCGACCTAAGCCAAAACTTCATGTCTAGCATGTAGTTCGTGGTAGTTTTAGAGGTTACCACACTTGGTTTTGATCACAGGCGTAGTAGAATGGATTTCAACTGCCTAGTAAGTTTCTTCTCAGTAACTTAGAGAGATTACTGTGGTCAAACTACTGAGAGTTGGGAGCTGGGCTTTGGAGGTTAGCAATCATCTACTAAGGTGATGATGCACAAGAAAAATCAGCCACAATGGATCAAGTAAAATGGTAGTTGCTGTAGAAACTACCATTTCTGTCCAGAACAGAAAATATTTTCTGTAGCAAAAATATTCCAAAAAGTGATGAAATATGTTTGCTCAGGAAGGTGCCCTAGGGTTCAAAGAATATTTGGGAATTTTCTCAGATTTTTGTGGACAAGAAAAATTGGGGTTGCTTTGGAGCACATTGAGCTAGCTAGGGTTTAAGAGAGGGAAATGAATATTTTTCATTTAAGAAAAATATTCAAAATATTATTTTGAGGTGAACCAGAGAGAAAATGATAGTTAGAGTGGGAAATGAGGCACTTGGGTGAAAGTCAAAGGGTACCCAAGTGTTCAAGTCCTTATGAAAAGATTCAAAACTCCAGATTTCAAAACCAAATCAAATGAAAATCAGACAAAAGGGAAGAGGGCAAAAACCAGGCTGTCACAAACCTCCCCCACTTAGGATGAATCTCGTCCTCGAGATTCGGTTGCTTGGGAAAACCATTATGGATAATGTGCCTTTAGAAATTCTTCTCGTTCCCAAGTCGATTCTTCCTCGGTGTGATGCTCCCACTGAACTTTGTAGAACTTCCTTTCTTTACAACGAGTGACCCTTTCCATCTGATCCAAAATTCTGACTGGTTTCTCTTCATAGGTTAAATCCTTTGCCAAATCTATTTCAGTCATAGCAGTCTTTTTCTCAGGCGGCGATATACATGCCTCAGCTGTGAAACATGAAACACATTGTGCACTTCCGACAATTCAGGGGGTTGTTCCAACTGATATGCAACAATACCCATTCTGGACATAACTAGAAATGCACCAATAAATCTGGGTGCCAATTTTCCATGAGTCTGGAATCTCTTTTCATAGGAGTGACTCGGAGAAGGAGTGACTCGGAGATATACGTGTTCTCCGGGTTCAAAACAGATTGTCGGTGCTTTGCATCATAATAACTCTTTTGCCGCGATTTGGCCAATTGCAATCTGTCTCGCATTTCCTTAACTTGCTTCTTAGCTTCCATCATGAGATCTGTTCTGAAAATACGGATATCTCCAGTTTGAGACCAATTTAAAGGAGTGCGGCACTTACGGCCATACAAAGCCTCATACGGTGACATCTTTAGACTAGTCTGGAAGCTGTTGTTATAAGAGAATTCGGCATACGACAGGCAGTCTTCCCATTTAGGTCCTTGGGCCAAAGCACAGGCTCGTAGCATATCTTCGAGTATTTGGTTTACCCCCTCAGTCTGTCCATCAGTCCGAGGATGATAAGCGGTACTACATTTTAGCGTTGTCCCAAAGGCTTGATGGAGATGTGACCAAAAAGCGGAGGTAAAAAGTGACCCTCGGTCAGAAGTGATTGTTCGGGGTACTCCATGCAGACTGACTATTCTGGATACATACAGTTGTGCAAGTTGATCCGCTTGATATGTGGTTCTGATCAGGATAAAGTGAGCTACCTTGGTTAAGGTGTCCACTATGACCCAGAGTGCATCATTGCCTCGTTGAGTCTTAGGTAGCCCTGTGATAAAACCCATGCAGACATCATCCCATTTCCATTGTAAAACTGGCAGCGGTTGGAGAAGTCCGGCTGGCTTCTGATGCTCTGCCTTCACCTTGTTGCATATGTCGCAACAGGCCACAAAATAGGCAATGTCTTTCTTCATTCCATCCCACCAGAATATTTGTCGAAGGTCTTCATACATTTTAGTACCTCCAGGGTGAATAGAATACGAAGATTCGTGTGCTTCCGACAGGATTTTCTTCTTTAAATCCGCCTGACTGGGTACACAAATCCTTCCACGGAATCGGAGGGTACCAAATTGATCCTTTGAAAAATCTGAAGTCTGTCCTGCTACCATACTCTTGGCACGTTTCTGCAGGACGGTGTCAGCTGGCTGGGCCTTGTGGATCTCTTCCTCAAGTGTAGGTGCAACTTCCAAAATATTAGCAAGACCAGCATCAACTATGACCAGGTTGAGCTGAGCAATCTCCTCTTGAAGTTTAGGAGGCAAGGATTTCATTATGACATTCAGGCTGACAGGCTTTCGACTGAGTGCATCAGCAACCACGTTGGCCTTACCTGGGTGGTAATTTATTCCAAGATCATAATCCTTGACTAACTCGAGCCATCTTCGTTGATGGAGATTTAAATCTGGCTGAGTAAATATATACTTGAGACTTTTGTGGTCGGTAAAAATTTGGCACCTCTTCCCGATGAGGTAGTGTCTCCAAATTTTTAGAGCATGAACCACTGCGGCCAATTCCAGATCATGAGTAGGATAATTTCCCTCGTGGGGTCATAGCTGTCGTGATGCATATGCTACTACCTTGCCGTCTTGCATAAGTACGCATCCAAGACCTTGTCTGGAGGCATCACAGTACACATCAAAACTGCGGTAGATATCTGGAAGAGTCAACACAGGTGCGATCGTCAGCCGTATCTTTAGCTCATTGAAACTTTTCTCACAATCCTCAGTCCATTCAAACTTCTTATAGCAATCTTGGAAAACCCTTCAATGAAACGACGGTAGTATCCGGCTAATCCAAGAAAACTCCAGATTTGTGATATGGTTGTGGGTGGCAACCAATCAAGCACATCCTTTTACTTTACTCGGGTCCACGGCTATACCTTCGGCGGATAGCACATGTCCAAGAAATCCCACTTGGTTGAGCCAAAACTTGCATTTACTGAATTTGGCGTACAGCTGATGGTCACGGAGTCGTTGTAGCACTGCTCGGAGGTGTTCTTTGTGCTCTCCTTCACTTTTTGAGTAAGTAAGTATGTGATCGATGAAGACTACCACGAACTTATCGAGGAAGTCCATGAATACTTTGTTCATCATATGCATGAAGAAGGCAGGGGCATTGGTGAGACCAAAGGACATAATTGTATATTCATAAAGACCGTACCGAGTGGTGAATGCGGTCCTAGGAATATCTTCCTTTTTAATCTTGAGCTGATGATATCTTGTCCTTAAATCAATCTTGGAGAATACTTTGGCGCCACTGAGCTGATCAAACAAGTCATCAATCCTTGGCAGTGGATATTTATTTTTGATGGTGACATCATTCATCTGACGGTAATCCACACACATGCGGAGGCTGCCATCCTTCTTTTCCATGAAGATAGCAGGTGATCCCCATGGTGAGGAGCTAGGACAGATATATCCTTTCTGGAGCATTTCATCAAGCTGTTTCTTTAGCTCCACTAATTCTGATGAAGGCATCCGGTAATACTTCTTGTATAGCGGTGCAATTCCGGGCACAAGATCTATTGCAAACTCAAGCTCTCGATCTGGTGGCATGCCTGGCAGTTCTTCTAGAAATACATCAGGAAACTCACTGACCACAGGAATTAATTCCAACTCACCAGCCACAGCGGTGAAGACCATTTCTTTCTTGGGTATGCTTCTGCGAGCATAGAATTTGGTAGCCTGCCCCTTCTGACTGGTCAAAGTGACTTCTCGGGTCACGCAATTTATGCATACTTGATATTGGGTCAACCAATTCATACCCAAGATAACATCCAACTTTACAGACTCAATGATTATCAAGGAAGTTGGAAAACAGACTCCGTTGATATTGATTTCTAGATTACGGTAGACCAGATTGCTCCTGATCAAAGATCCCGGGGATTGTACCAGCATATTCTTGCCCAAAAGTGAACAAGGAAATTTGTTTTGGGCAACAAAACTCCGCGAAATAAAAGAGTGGGAAGCCCCAGAGTCAAATAAAATTACGGCAGGTATGTTATTAACAGAAAACATACCAATGACGACTTCGGGGTTCTCTTGGGCTTCGTCTGCGGAGAGATGATGAACGTGCCCAGTGATGTTTTGCTGGGTAGGGCATGACTCCATAAAGTTGACTTGTGGCCTGAATAGGGCATTTGCCTTGCCGTTCTTGGGACACTGTCTGGCATAATGTCCAGTTTGCCCACAACTGAAGCAAGAATTGTTGCGCTGGCACTCTTCTCGCACCGGGTTGGTCACGACATTCTTGACTTGTGTGGTGGTCTTATTAACATTCTGCTACAAATTGGGCTTGTACTCCACCTGAGTATGCTGCCAGGTACGAGCCTTTTGCACTGGTTGCCCTTCCTTCCTTGGCTCGAACTTGCGCTTGTGATCATTATTAGCAGGCCTATTGTCCGATATGAGCTTGTGCTCCCTTTCAGCAATGAAAGCCTTGTTCACCAGAGTTTGGAAATCTGGGAAATCAAGCATACTGAGGGTACATCGGAGTTGCGGGTTTAATCCCCCAAGAAACCTGCCAATCTTTCTTTCTTCGGTGGCCACGTCATAAAGGGAGTAACGAGCCAGATGATTGAATTTTTGCAAATATTCACCCACCGACTGATTTCCTTGGAGGAGCGCAAGAAATTCACGCTGCTTAACCTTCATAATTCCAGTAGGAATATGATATTTCCGGAACTGATCCTTGAATTTTGCCCATGTGATTTCTTCATCAGCAGGCCACATGGCTTTTGCATTTTCCCACCATATGGCAGCAGCGCCTTCAAGATAATGAGTTGCAAATGGAACTTTATCATCTTCTTCGGTACGAGCAATCTCAAGCTTCCTCTCAATGGTTCGCAACCAATCATCTGCATCCAAGGGACCAATAACCTGGCTGAAACTAGGAGGCTTGGTCCTCTGAAAATCTGACAGCTTGGAGTGATGACCGTTCTGATTTCCATTCTGTCGAACCACAGCTTGCACACTTCTTAATATTTCAATCAGATCATTATTCCTCCTTTCCTCAAACATACGCAGAATTTGCTCGGTGGAGGGCGGATTTGGCGGTGGTGGAACGTACGGCTCGGGGGAGTGTCCTGCCTGTCGTGCGGAATGACGAACAGGAGCATCCTCATGAGCGTCGCTACTGCTGCCTCCCCGCGTCATCCTATTGTGGATTTTTCCCAAGACAACGCAACCGAGATGAGAAACATCCAAAAATAAATTGGGGAAAAGCCAGCAACAAAGCCTGAGAGAAACCGAAATAACAAAGAAAATACGGCGAATAAAATAGAGTTCCAACATAATTATACATAGACTCATACATGAAAGGTAAACAACATGCCAGGTTCAACTACTCTCATACAGGAAACGAAACATCATGACTCGTACGACTACATCCGTACATCATCCTGACGATTGCGGATACTCAGAAGCTCTACTGCTCTGCTGGTGCTGCGGGGTCCTCTCCTAAAGCGGACTCGGATCCTGAACTGACGACGTTAACGGAAACCTCCGGGTTAAAGGTAACACGACGACGCTGCCTCGAGGGTTCTCCCTCCGGGGCAGGTGCAGGGTGAAGCATCGGGGCTACGGGAGTAGTGAGAAGTGAAACCCACTCAGCAGGAGCACTGAGAGGATTCACGGTCGAGGCGCCCGAGCTACTCGGAGGAGTAACCGGTGAAATGGGTGAACTAGAACTGGGTGTAATATAAGGAGTAAACACCGTAGAGGATGGAGTGGTGAAAGATCTATTAGTGGCTAAAGCAGTACGAGCACGAGTCGGCTCTCGAGCCAGCTCGTGGATCATAAGGTAGCTAGCAGTGATATAACGAGAAAGATGGCTAGCAACACTATCAGACTCCGGATCAATGATAGGGAACCGGACACGACCATTGTCATGCAGAGAGGGATAGTAGAAGAAACCTGGGTGGTTCTGCATCCGGACCTCGTTATAACGAAGCTCGACAAGGACCTCGAATGCAGCAAACTGTACAGCTTGAGAAGCGGTAGAAGCGAAACCACTCCAAGAAGTACGAGTGTAAGTGCTGGAATCAGAACTGGTGTGCAGAGTAACCACTGCGTGATACTCATACACTGAGTCTGCTAGACGCTCCCGGTACACAGGATAGACTGGGTCGTCACCGAGGGGGTACAGCTGATGCCACACGTTACGAAGGAGATGCGGCGACATGTACGGCATCAGCTGCAACTGGCACGGATACGACACTGGAGCCATCTACACTCACAACCATTAGCAGGTTAGCATAAAAATAAAAAAAGTGCATGCAATGCAACAACCAGCTACAAATGCTACCGACACTCAACTTAAACTCGTATCTAACATACAGTTAACACGTCGTAGTATAGCATGGCCTACAGTCAGCGTGGCTCGGATACCAACCGTTGTGGCACCCCGGCTCAGAGCAACCGGTTTACCATGCATTGCCAGCCCAGAGACCATGTCTTCTGGCAACACACAACATCTTGGTACAGAAAACAACCGCTTTATTGATGCTAGCGGATCATAGTTTATATTACAATAGGTGGCGAGGCCAAGCGGCACACACGGTACGGCTAAACAATATGTACATTATTTAGTGAACATAAAGGGGCCTCGATCATAACAACTACGTGGCAGCGGAACAACGTCGTAGCGGAACTCCATAGCACAGGGACACCGATGTGGACACGATCTAGACTCGGACAGCACTCCTTTCCAACGAGACTTTCCTGAAATCTGGCATGGCACGGCAAGTCAGTACATTGAATGTACTTGCAAGCTCACAACAAGCATAAACATAATGACAAACAATATCATGATATTTAACCAATTGTTTAATAATGCAACAATATATCCAACATGATGTGATCATGCTCTTGTGATAAAAGCCCCTCGGACTTGCTTACCAACAGTGATCGCTCTCGGATCACAAACGGACCAACCTCGTGGTCTTAGATCGGGTTACCTCGTAACCAAACGGTGATCTTTCCGGTGATCACAACCATGACCAACACTTGGACTCGAACGGTGATCTTTCCAGCGATCACGACCATGACCAACACTTGGTCTCCAACATCCAGATGGTCTACCCACCATCATCAATAGTGCAAAGTTCATAACTTAGTGTGCAAAATTTATTAAACGTTGACCCATGGTGTGACCTACTTCGAGCGTGTCCGTAACCGTGGACTCGGCTATCGATAGATTTAATACACTCTGCAGAGGTAGCGCACTGTGCCCACACCACGGAACCCATGGCCTCGCACTCCCATTCGAGTGGACCAACGACATTTCGATGAAGCCCCTCCATTGCCATGACACTCTCTCGGCCACTCCGACTCACTCCCCACTGGGCTAGTCCTGGGTGGCCCCGTGTCTACCAAAGACACCAACGGCCACCGTCGTGCCAAAACATAAACGGTCCCAAACGGGGACAAGGTACCATAACATCAACAACGGGCACACAAGGTTATGTCTGCTTACCGGGCCAGGGTACCGCACGCCCATAACCTTCCCTCGTTGGAGGCACCGACCAGAGGCATGACAACAGACCGAATAAAGGCCTTCCCATAAAGGCAAATGTGGTTGCACTGGGGAAACTCGATTCAGTGGCACCATGACCCGGTCAATGATATATTCAAGTTGAGTTATTATCAGGTTCAACTTAAAGTGAAGGTAACCGGTGTCATAATATGCCATGAAAATGCAACACGTATATATGCATCATATATCATCAGAAATAACTGGGTCAGCTATATCCACACTAAGCATAAACATCACAACTCATAACACTTCTCTGGTTATGATTAATCATCACTTTAAACAGAATCTTTACTTAGCAAATTTATCATTTTTCTCCTCCAAGAAAATAACTCAAAATAATTACTTATATCCATAACCATATTACTTCTTCATAACAACTATTTCTTCTAGTTATTTCACCAACTTAGTTAGCTTCAAACTTTTGTACACTAAGCATATCAACTTAAACAAGCAACCAACAGAATATAAATAATACAATAGTGATTTAAATGCATGGATTAAATCATTAATTCAAGTTGAAAAATCACAAATATTGTAATGGCACCATGAAAATGTTACTGTAGCTTGCCTTAGTGCAGATGAGGTTCACAATCCTCCTGGTGATCCTCAAGACAAGCTTCTCTTTTTGAAAATATTTATAAACACAAAAGGAAAACATCAAGAACCCTTCTGAAATTCACCAAAAAATCTAGACAGCAGGGAAAAATCTCATTTTTGGTGAGCTGCTAGATTTCTTCATAAAGAACACAATGCAAAAAGAATCAATTCATTTTGACTTACCGTTAAAAAGTTTTGGGTGTTTGAAGCTCTTTGGATAGAATTAAATTTTGAATTTAAATAAAACGGAACTGGGGGGGTGACGTCGAAGGCTTAAACCTCACGGGAGCCACCACTTGTACCACTTCGCACGCGTACAGAGTGGCTGACTAGCGGGCCCCGCTAGTCAGGTGAGAGGGAGGGGAGAGGGAAACAGAGGGCAGCGCGGCTCCGCTGGAGAACACGCCGGCGAGGAGAGCTCCTTGGCCAGAACTGGAGGGAGGGATCGAAAGAAAAGATGGAGACGCACCTGCCCGTACCCGTAGGTTAGCTAGGGGTGGTCGGACGACGTCGAAAACAGCTCTCTAGCGGAGACAGGAAGCAGAGGTCGCCGGAGATGAAGACGACGGCGACCAGAGGCGACACAAGGGGCTCCAACCGGGCGGAACGGCACCGTCGAGGCACGGCGGAGGCCCTGGAAGAGTGGCCCGGGCCTGGGAGGGGCTGGAGCCGCGGAGACGACCCGAGGGGATCGCCGGTGAGCTCGAGCTCGGGGACGGCGGCCCGCGGCGTGCCCGGCCGGGCTACGGATTTCTACGAGATTGTGGAGTGTGTGGGAGGAGTGGATGATGCTCGAGGAGGCTAGGGAGGGCTCTATTTATAGCCGATCATCGAGAGGGGATCGGGCTCCGCCGGAGGACACCTGGACACGGCGCCCGACGACGAACGGCGTTAGTGAGCGAGGGGGAAGGCGACGCAGCTCACGCGGGAACTGTGGGCGAGCGGACACAAGCACAGGGGCAAGAGGGTGATGACGAGCACAGTGTGCAGCGCACTGTTGCGTTGGCCGGACCGCGCCCGTGCTCGCTGTGGCGAGCTCTGGCATCGGCGAGCGCCAGGAGGGAGTTAAGAAGATCGGGACGATGATTGTGGCGAGGTTTGGCAAGTTTAGGCAGTCGGGGAAGCGAGCACACGCGCAACAGAGTGCTCGGTGGCACTCAGAGCGCAGCGACATGGAGGTTGGCATTGTGCACACGTGTGGTCACCGCGTGAACTCTGACCTCAGGCCGACCTAAGCCCAAACTTCATGTCTGGCATGTAGTTCGTGGTAGTTTTAGAGGTTACCACACTTGGTTTTGATCGCAGGCGCAGTAGAATGGAATTCAACTGCCTAGTAAGTTTCTTGTCAGTAACTTAGAGAGATTACTGTGGTCAAACTACTGAGAGTTGGGAGCTAGGCTTTGGAGGTTAGCAATCATCTACTAAGGTGATGATGCACAAGAAAAATCAGCCACAATGGATCAAGTAAAATGGTAGTTGCTGTAGACACTACCATTTCTGTCCAGAACAGAAAATATTTTCTATAGCAAAAATATTCCAAAAAGTGATGAAATATTTTTGCTCAGGAAGGTGCCCTGGGGTTCAAAGAATATTTGGGAACTTTCTCAGATTTTTGTGGGCAAGAAAAATTTGGGTTGCTTTGGAGCACATTGAGCTAGCTAGGGTTTAAGAGAGGGAAATGAATATTTTTCATTTAAGAAAAATATTCAAAATATTATTTTGAGGTGAACCAAAGAGAAAATGATAGTTATAGAGGGAAATGAGGCACTTGGGTGAAAGTCAAAGGGTACCCAAGTGTTTAAGTCCATATGAAAAGATTCAAAACTCCAGATTTCAAAACCAAATCAAATGAAAATCAGACAAAAGGGAAGAGGGCAAAAACCAGGCTGTCACACGCACGGCCGGCTCCGCCCCACCAAGCCGTTCTCCAGAGTCGGTGGCTTATGACCCACAAGTATAGGGGACCTATCGTAGTCCTTTCGATAAGTAAGAGTGTCGAACCCAACGAGGAGCAGAAGGAAATGATAAGCGGTTTTCAGTAAGGTATTCTCTGCAAGCACTGAAATTCTCAGTAAGAGATAGTTTTGTGATAAGGTAATTCGTAACGGGTAACAAGTAATGAAAGTAAATAAGGCGCAGCAAGATGGCCCAATCCTTTTTGTAGCAAAGGACAAGCCTGGACAAACTCTTATATAGAGAAAAGAGCTCCCGAGGACACATGGGAATTATCGTCAAGCTGGTTTTCATCACGCTCATTTGATTCGCGTTCGTTACTTTGATAATTTGGTATGTGGGTAGAGCAGTGCTTGGGTGCTGTCCTTTCTTGGACAAGCATCCCACTTATGATTAACCCCTATTGCAAGCATCCGCAACTGCAAAATAATTATTAAGGTAAACCTAACCATAGCATGAAACATATGGATCCAAATCAGCCCCTTACGAAACAACTCATAAACTAGGGTTTAAGCTTCTGTCACTCTAGCAACCCATCATCTACTTATTACTTCCCAATGCCTTCCTCTAGGCCCAAACAATGGTGAAGTGTCATGTAGTCGACATTCACATAACACCACTAGAGGATAGACAACATACGTCTCATCAAAATATCGAACGAATACCAAATTCACATGACTACTTATAGCAAGACTTCTCCCATGTCCTCAGGAACAAACGTAACTACTCACAAATCATATTCATATTCATAATCATAGGGGTATTAATATGCAAAAAGGATCTGAATATATGATCTTCCACCAAATAAACCAACTAGCATCAACTACAAGGAGTAATCAACACTACTAGCAACCCACTGGTACCAATCTGAGGCTTTGGGACAAAGATTGAATACAAGAGATGAACTAGGGTTTTAGAGGAGATTGTGCTGGTGAAGATGTTGATGGAGACTGGGCCCCTCCCGATGAGAGGATCATTGGTGATGACGATGGCGATGATTTCCCCCTCCCGGAGGGAAGTTTCCCCGGCAGAACAGCTCCGCCGGAGCCCTAGATTGGTTCCGCCAAGGTTCTGCCTCGTGGCGGCGGTGTTTCTTCCCGAAAGCTTGCCTATGATTTTTTTTCCAGGGTAAAAGACTTCATATAGCAGAAGATGGACACCGGAGGCCTACTAGGGGGCCCATGAGGCAGGGGGCGCGCCCAGGGGTAGGGTGCGCCCCCACCCTCGTGGCCAGGGTGTGGGCCCCCTCTGGTTGATTCTTTCTCTAGTATTTTTTATTAATTCCAAAAACTGCCTCCGTGAAGTTTCAGGACTTTTGAAGCTGTGCAGAATAGGTCTCTAATATTTGCTCCTTTTCCACCCCAGAACTCCAGCTGCCGGCATTCACCCTCTTCATATAAACCTTGTAAAATAAGAGAGAATAGGCATAACTAATGTGACATAACGTGTAATAACAGCCCATAATGCAATAAATATCGATATAAAAGCATGATGCAAAATGGACGTATCAACTCCCCCAAGCTTAGACCTCGCTTGTCCTCAAGCGGAAGCAGATAACGATAAATATGTCCACATGTTTAGAGATAGAGGTGTCGATAAAATACAATACGAACATGAGGGCATCATGATTATTCTTATAACAGCAACATATACATATATTTTGTCATATGATTTCTTATGCTCAAGTAACAACCTATTCACAATGTCAAGTATGAATCAGAAACTTCATTGAAAACTAACAAACTATGGTCTCGGTCATTGAAGCAATTGCAATTTATCATAACATTGGAAAGAGTCAAAATAAGAGCTTTTCAGCAAGTCCACATACTCAACTATCATTTAGTCTTTCACAATTGCTAACACTCCCGCAATATTTATGGGTATGGAGTTTTAATCGGACACAGAGAAAGATAGGGGCTTATAGTGTTGCCTCCCAACCTTTTACCTCAAGGGTAATGTCAACAATAATAATTCATGCTAACTTACATCCAATTGTATATATATCAGGATCTTTTCCAACACACTGTGCTTGCCGAAGGATAAAATGTAAAAAAGGAAAGGTGAAGATCACCATGACTCTTGTATAAAATAAGAGGCAAGAATAAAAGATAGGCCCTTCGCAGAGGGAAGCAGAGGTTGTCATGTGCTTCTATGGTTGGATGCACAAAATCTTAATGCAAAAGAACGTCACTTTATATTGCCACTTGTGATATGGACCTTTATTATGCAGTCTGTCGCTTTTATTTGTTCCACATCACAAGATCGTATAAAGCTTATTTTCTCCACACTAATGATTCATACATATTTAGAGAGCAATTTTTATTGCATGCAACAATGACAACTTACTTGAAGGATCTTACTCAATCCATTGGTAGGTATGGTGGACTCTCATGGCAAAACTGGGTTTAAGGATATTTGGAAGCACAAGTAGTATCTCTACTTGGTGCAAAGAATTTTGGCTAGCATGAGGGGGAAAGGCAAGCCCAACATGTTGGATGATCCATGACAATATACTTTATTTCGGATATAAGAAAACATAATCCATTACGTTGTCTTCCTTGTCCAACATCAACTCTTTAGCATGTCATATTTTAATGAGTGCCCATAATCATAAAAGATGTCCAAGATAGTGTATTTATATGTGAAAACATCTCTTTCTTTATTACTTCCTATTAATTGCAACGATGACCAAAACTATGTTTGTCAACTCTCAACAACTTTTATTCATCATACTCTTCATATGTGAAGTCATTACTCTCCATAAGATCAATATGATCTCTTTATTTCTTTTTATTCTTTCTCTCCCTTTTTTTCTTTCATTCCCTCAAGATCATAGCAAGATAATCAAGCCCTTGACTCAACACTATTATTTATTATATAGCTCACGGACTCGATTACATAGAAGGATCATAAAGCAAAACTCAAAACTAAATCATACTAAAACTTTATTCTACTAGATCAGGATATTACCAAAAGGATCGAACTAAGAAAAAGGTAAAGATAGGAGTGTGATGGTGATACGATACCGGGGCACCTCCCCCAAGCTTAACAGTTGCCAAGGGGAGTGCCCATACCCGATACTCAGTTCTCCATTGCTGATGAAGAAGATGGTGGTGATGATGGATAGTCGCACATCGAGCGCAGGAGATCCTCCAATTTGCGGATAATGCCCTTGAGTGCGGTGATATGCTCCTTCAACAAAATATTTTCACGTGTGAGATACTTATTTTGTATGCGAGCTAACTGAATCATCTTGAAAGCTTCAATCTCCATTAGGGTAAGAAGATTGTGATGAGGTTGGAGGATGTCTTCATCTTTTGCTGCGGGAGCTTGGTCCTCCATGGCCTTCTTGATCCCATCATCCTTGTTGATCTCCCCGGGTTCTTCTCTCTTCAGCTCTATCTTCATTAGCCAAGCATCGTTGCCCTCGTTGTTGGAGGATGGGGACGACATGATGCCTGGCCTTGACAACTCTGGCAGAAAACAGCTCAAAACAAAAACAGAGGATATTTTCATGGTACGGTGGTCAAAACCTTCAGGCTATTATATAATGAATTTTTACCGACCAAAAGAAGTATCATGCAAGAAAACGGGGTCCAGAGAGCACACGAGGTGCCCACGAGGCAGGGGCGCGCCCTCCACCCTCATGGACACCTCGTGTCCTTCCCGAACTACTTCTTATTTTCCTATTTTCTTAAATATTCCAAAACGGAGAAAAATTACCTTTAGAACTGTTTTGGAGTCGGTTTACTTACCGTACCACATACATATTCCTTTTCGGAGTCTGAAGTGTTCTGGAAAGAGTCCCTTATGTATTCCTCCAGGGTTACGGTTTCTATAACATTGGTTTCAACATTTATAGGATTACCTGAGATATAATGTTTGATTCTTTGACCGTTCACCACCTTTGGATTTGTGCCTTCGAAGTTGTTGATTTTTATGGCACCGGAACGATAGACCTCCTCGATAACGTAAGGACCTTCCCATTTAGAGAGAAGTTTTCCTGCAAAAAATCTTAAAAAAGAGTTGAATAGCAACACATAATCACCTACATTAAACTCACGCTTTTGTATCCTTTTGTCATGCCATCTTTTAACTTTTTCTTTAAACAGTTTGGCATTCTCATAGGCTTGGGTTCTCCATTCATCAAGTGAGTTAATGTCAAATAACCTCTTCTCACCGGCAAGTTTGAAATCATAATTGAGCTCTTTAATGGCCCAATATGCCTTAAGTTCCAGTTGAGAGGTAAGTGACATGCTTTTCCATAAACCATTTTATACGGAGACATACCCATAGGATTTTTATATGCAGTTCTATAGGCCCATAAAGCATCATCAAGTTTCTTGGACCAATTCTTTCTAGACCTATTAACAGTCTTTTGCAAAATTAATTTGAGCTCTCATTACTCAATTCTACTTGACCACTAGACTGCGGGTGATATGGAGATACAATTCTATGATTAACATCATACTTAGCAAGCATTTTACGAAAAGCACCATGAATAAAGTGTGAACCACCATCAGTCATTAAATATCTAGGGACTCCAAACCTCGGAAAAATGACTTCTTTAAGCATCTTAATAGAGGTGTTATGATCAGCACTACTAGTTGGAATAGCTCCTACCCACTTAGTAACATAATCAACAGCAACTAAAATATGTGTATACCCATTAGAGGAAGGAAACGGTCCCATATAATCAAAGCCCCAAACATCAAATGGTTCAATAACAAGTGAATAATTCATAGCCATTTCTTGGTGTCTACTAATATTACCAATTCTCTGACATTCATCACAAGACAAGACAAACTTACGGGCATCTTTGAAGAGAGTAGGCCAATAAAAACCGGATTGCAATACCTTATGCGCAGTTCTATCTCCGGCGTGGTGTCCTCCATAAGCTTCGGAGCGACACTTGCGTAGGATCTGTTCATGTTCATGCTCAGGTATACAACGTCTAATAACACCATCTACTCCTTTATAAAGGTGTGGGTCATCCCAGAAGTAATGTCTTAAATCATAGAAAAAAAATTCTTTTGCTAGTATGTGAAACTAGGTGGTATAAATTTAGCAACAATGTAATTAGCATAATCAGCATACCATGGAGCAGCACGAGAAGCATTTATGACAGCTAATTGTTCATCAGGAAAGCTATCATCAATAGGTAGTGGTCATCAAGAACATTCTCTAACCTAGACAAGTTGTCTGCAATGGGGTTCTCAGCTCCCTTTGTATCGATAATATGCAAATCAAATTCTTGTAGCAGGAGAACCCATCTAATAAGTCTAGGTTTAGCATCTTTCTTTTCCATAAGATATTTAATAGCAGCATTATCAGTGTGAACAGTTACTTTAGAATCAACAATATAAGGTTTGAACTTATCACAAGCAAATACAACTGCTAAAAATTCTTTTTCAGTAGTAGCATAATTTCTCTGGGCATTGTCTAGAGTTTTACTAGCATATTGGATAACATTTAATTTCTTATCAACTCTTTGTCCTAGAACAGCACCTACAGCATAATCACTAGCATCGCACATAATTTCAAAGGGTAAATTCCAATCAGGTGGCTAAACAATAGGTGCAGAAATCAAGGCTTTCTTAAGTATTTCAAATGCTTCTACACAATCATCATCAAAGACAAAAGGAATATCTTTTTGTAAGAGATTAGTTATAGGCCTGGAGATTTTAGAGAAGTCCTTAATGAACCTCCTATAAAAACCGGCATGACCAAGGAAACTTCTTATACCTTTAATGTCCTTGGACACGGCATCTTTTCAATAGCATCAACTTTAGCTTTATCAACTTCAATACCTCTTCCAGAAATTTTATGCCCCAAGACAATACCTTCATTAACCATAAAGTGGCACTTCTCCCAATTCAAGACAAGATTAGTTTCTTCACAGCTCTGCAAAACTCGATCAAGGTTGCTTAAGCAATCATCAAAAGAAGTTCCATACACGGAGAAATCATCCATGAACACCTCAACAATCTTTTCACAAAAGTCAGAGAATATAGCCATCATGCATCTTTGAAAGGTAGCAGGTGCATTACATAAACCAAAAGGCATACGTCTATAAGCAAAAGTACCGAAAGGGCAAGTAAAAGTGGTCTTTTCTTGATCCTCTTTTGACACAGGTATTTGAGAGAAACTAGAATAACCATCTAGAAAGCAAAAATGTGTATGTTTGGATAATCTTTCTAGCATTTGATCGATAAAAGGTAAAGGGTAATGATCCTTTTTAGTAGCTTTATTTAATTTGCGGAAATCAATTACAATTGTATAACCTGCAACAATTCTTTGTGGGACCAATTCATCTTTATCATTAGGAACAACAGTAATACCTCCCTTCTTGGGGACACAATGGACAGGACTTACCCACTGACTACCAGCAACGGGATAAATTATACCTGCTTCCAGAAGCTTTAGTATTTCTTTTCTTACCACTTCTTTCATCTTAGGATTTAACCGTCGTTGGTGATCAACAACTGGTTTAGCGTCTTTCTCCAATTTTGTTTTGTGCTGACATAGAGTGGGACTAATGCCCTTAAGATCATCAAGAGTATATCAAATAGCAGCACGATGCTTCTTCAGAGTTTTCAATAATTTCTTTTCTTCATGCTCTGAAAGGTTAGCACTAATAATAACAGGATATATCTTCTTTTCATCAAGATATGCATATTTAAGAGTATCAGGTAATGGTTTAAGCTCAAACACGGGATCACCCTTGGGTGGAGGAGGATCCCCTAGGATTTCGACAGGCGGGTTGTGTTTCAAAATAGGTCCCTGTTTAAAGAATACTTCATCTTTTTCCCTTCTTTCATTCATAATATCATTTTCATGGTCTAGCAAATATTGTTCTAAAGGATCATTAGGAGGCACAGCAATAGAAGCAAGACCAATAATTTCATCCTTACTAGGCAATTCCTCATCACGGGGTTGTCTACGAAATTTAGCAAAATTAAACTCATGAGACATATCCCCCAAACCAATAGTAACAACATCCTTTTCGCAGTTTATCCTAGCATTAACAGTATTCAAGAAGGGTCTACCAAACATGATGGGACAAAAGCTATCTTGTGGGGAACCAAGAACAAGGAAATCAGCAGGATATTTAACTTTCCCACACAAGACTTCAACATCTCTAACAATCCCAACTGGTGAAATAGTATCTCTATTGGCAAGCTTAATTATAACATCAATTTCTTCTATTTCAGCGGGTGCAATATCATGCATAATTTCTTTGTATAAGGAATGAGGTATTGCACTTGCACTAGCCCCCATATCACACAAGCCATGATATCAATGATCTCCTATTTTAACAGAAATAATAGGCATGCCTACAACATGTCTATGTTTATTTTTAGTATCAGGTCTAGCAATTCTAGCAGCTTCATTACAGAAGTAAATAACATGCCCATCAATATTATCAGCCAAGAGATCTTTAACCATAGCAATACTAGGTTCAACTCTAATTTGCTCAGGGGGTTTGGGTGTCTTAGTATTACTCTTACGAACCACAGTTGAAGCTTTAGCATTATCCTTTATTCTAATAGGAAAAGGTGGTTTCTCAATATAAGCAGTAGGAACAACAGGATCATTATAAATGATAGTCTTTTCTTTAACTTTAATAGGTGCAACTACTTTTACTTCAATGGGAGGATTATATTTAAACCACTTCTCCTTAGGGAGAACAACATGAGTAGCAAATGATTCACAGAAAGAAGCTACTATCTCAGAGTCAAGTCCATATTTAGTGCTAAATTCACGGAAAACATCGGTATCCATAAAAGATTTAACACAATCAAACTTAGGTGTTATACCTGACTCCTTACCTTCGTCGAGGTCCCAATCTTCAGAGTTGCGTTTAATTCTTTCCAATAAATCCCATTTGAATTCAATAGTCTTCATCATAAAAGAACCAGTACAAGAAGTATCGAGCATGGAGCGATTACTAAGAGAAAGTCGAGCATAATTTTTTTGGATAATCATTTCTCTTGAGAGCTCATGATTGGGGCATGCATATAACATTGACTTAAGCCTCCCCCAAGCTTGAGCGATGCTTTCTCCTTTGCGAGGCCAAAAATTATATATATAATTGCGATCACGATGAACAAGATGCATACGATAAAACTTCTGATGAAATTCCAATTTCAATCGGTTGTAGTTCCATGATCCCATATCATCACATAGCCTAAACCATGTCAATGCCTTTCCCTTCAAAGATAAAGGGAAGACCTTCTTCTTGATAACATCCTTGGGCATACCTGCAAGCTTAAATAATCCACAAACTTCATCCACATAGATTAGGTGTAAATCGGGATGCAATGTTACATTTCCTCTAAAAGGATTAGCTAGCAATTTCTCTATCATACCCGAAGGAATTTCAAAGTAAACATTTTCAGTAGGTTGAGGAGCAACTCTTTGCTCTACTAGTCGGGGTGAAGATACCCCGAACAAGCCCCTCAAAGGATTACGTTCCATAGTAACAAGTGACAGTAAATTTCAGCACACTATATAAATTTTTCCTTACCAAATTCCACCTACCAAAGGCGCTTCACTGCACGGCAACGGCGGCAGAAAAGAGTCTTGATGACCCACAAGTATAGGGGATCTATCGTAGTCCTTTCGATAAGTAAGAGTGTCGAACCCAACGAGGCGCCGAAGGAAATGATAAGCGGTTTTCAGTAAGGTATTCTCTGCAAGCACTGAAATTATCGGTAACAGATAGTTTTGTGATAAGGTAATTTGTAACGGGTAACAAGTAATGAAAGTAAATAAGGTGTAGCAAGATGGCCCAATCCTTTATGTAGCAAAGGACAAGCCTAGAAAAACTCTTACATAGAGAAAAGCGCTCCCGAGGACACATGGGAATTATCGTCAAGCTAGTTTTCATCACACTCATATGATTCGCGTTCGTTACTTTGATAATTTCGTATGTGGGTGGACCGGTGCTTGGGTGTTATCCTTTCTTGGATAAGCATCCCACTTATGATTAACCCCTATTGCAAGCATCCGCAACTACGAAAGAAGTATTAAGGTAAACCTAACCATAGCATGAAACATATGGATCCAAATCAGCCCCTTACGAAACAACTCATAAACTAGGGTTTAAGCTTCTGTCACTCTAGCAACCCATCATCTACTTAATACTTCGCAATGCCTTCCTATAGGCCCAAACAATGGTGAAGTGTCATGTAGTCGACGTTCGCATAACACCACTAGAGGATAGACAACATACATCTCATCAAAATATCGAACGAATACCAAATTCACATGACTAATTGTAGCAAGACTTCTCCCATGTCCTCAGGAACAAACGTAACTACTCACAAATCATATTCATGTTCATAATCAGAGGGGTATTAATATGCATAAAAGATCTGAACATATGATCTTCCACCAAATAAACCAACTAGCATCAACTACAAGGAGTAATCAACACTACTAGCAACCCACAGGTACCAATCTGAGGCTTTGGGACAAAGATTAAATACAAGAGATGAACTAGGGTTTTAGAGGAGATGGTGCTGGTGAAGATGTTGATGGAGATTGACCCCTCCCGATGAGAGGATCGTTGGTGATGACGATGGCGATGATTTCCCCCTCCCGGAGGGAAGTTTCCCCGGCAGAACAGCTCCGTCGGAGCCCTAGATTGGTTCCGCCAAGGTTCCGCCTCGTGGCGGCGCCGTTTCTTCCCGAAAGCTTGCCTATGATTTTTTCCAGGGTAAAAGACTTCATATAGCAGAAGATTGACACCGGAGGCCTGCCAGGGGACCCACGAGGCAGGGGGCGCGCCCATGGGGTAGGGTGCGCCCCCACCCTCGTGGCCAGGGTGTGGGCCCCCTCTGGTTGATTCTTTCTCTAGTATTTTTTATTAATTCCAAAAACTGCCTCCGTGAAGTTTCAGGACTTTTGAAGCTGTGCAGAATAGGTCTCTAATATTTGCTCCTTTTCCACCCCAGAACTCCAGCTGCCGGCATTCACCCTCTTCATATAAACCTTGTAAAATAAGAGAGAATAGGCATAACTAATGTGACATAACGTGTAATAACAGCCCATAATGCAATAAATATCGATATAAAAGCATGATGCAAAATGGACGTATCAGTGGCGGATCCACCAGCCCCCTGGGGCAGATACGCCTGCCGGTAACCTTCGGTACTCGGGACAACTACCGCACCGACTTAATCGACTTTGACATCGCCTGCATCGGCCTCCCATAAAACGCCATCCTCAGGTACCTAGCCCTGGCTCAGTTCATGGCGGCGACCCATCCCGCCTACAACCTCATGAAGATGCCCAGGAGAAACGGCGTCTTCATCGTGGCGGGGGACACCAAAGAGGCTCTAACGGCTCTCAAGCTCGCCTTCAGGGCCATCGCGGCCGCGCTCCCGATCGACGAAGCCGCCCCAGGAGCTAATGGGGCCGCGCCGGCGAAAAACAAGCAGTTGTTCACTCAGGGTCGAGCCAAAACGAAGCAAGTGCCTATCGAGGAGGATGGGTCCTCGGGAGCCACCTTCACCATAAGCGCCAACCTCGACCCGGACCAAGAGGAGGCATTGGTGACGTTCCTGCGCGCGAACAAGGAGGTATTCTCCTGGGAGCCCAATCAGCTAGTAGGGGTCCCAAGGGGGGTAATCGAGCACCATTTGAGGGTGTGCCCCAACGTGCGCCCCGTGAAGCAGAAGGCGCGGCGACAATCCACGGAGACGCACTCCTTCATCATCTAGGAGACCCCCAAGCTGCAAGCGGCAGGCGTTATCCGCGAGGTCCGGTACCCCGAGTGGCTCGCGAACCCCGTCGTCGTGCCCAAGAAAGGAGGAAAGGAACGCATGTGCGTCGACTTCACCAACCTCAACAAAGCCTGCCCTCAAGACCCGTTCCCGCTTCCGCACATCGACCAGATCGTCGACTCCATTGCTGAGTGCGACCTTCTGTGCTTCCTGGACGCTTTCTCGGGTTACCACCAGATCAAGATGGCGATGAAGGATGTCGAGAAGACGGCCTTCCTGACCCGTGGGGTGTACTGCTACACCTGCATGCCATTCGGACTGCGCAACGCTGGGGCGACGTTCCAGCGGCTGATGCACATCGCCTTGGGCCAGCAGCTCGGGAGGAACGCAGAAGCCTACGTCGACGACATTGTGCTGAAATCTTAGGAGGCGATGACTCTCATTCAGGACCTGGAGGAGACCTTCGCCAGTATGCGCCAGGTGGACTTGCGACTCAATTCGGAGAAGTGCGTGTTCGGTGTCCCCTCCGGCAAGCTACTGGGCTTTCTTGTGTCGCATAGGGGATCGAGGCCAACCCGGAGAAGGTCAAGGCGATAGAAGACATGAGCCTGTCTCAAACTCTCAAGGAAATGTAAAAGCTCGCGGGCTGCGTGACCTCGCTAGGGCGCTTCATCTCCAAGATGGGGGAGCGCACCCTGCCGTTCTTGAAGCTGATGAAGAAGAAGGGCCCGTTCGAGTGGACCCTGGAGGCCGACCTGGCATTTCAAGACCTCAAGAGATACTTGACCAGCCCGCCGGTGATGGTAGCGCATCGCCCCCTTGAGCCCCTAGTGCTCTACCTAGCTGCCACGCCCCAATCAGCCAGCGCGGCATTGGTGGCCGTCCGGGAGGAGCGCCAGGCCAAGAGCACGCCGTGTAATGCCGCCCTTTCAGCCAGAGCGGCACGGCACCAAGACGGCGCTGCTAGAGCCACGACGACGCTCGCAGATGATCAGGCCCCACAAGATGGTGTTCACGGGCCTGTAGAGGCCCCGATGGATGACCAAGCTCCTGAGGTCCCCCCACGTCAGGAGGCGCCACAACCTCCAGAAGCCGCAGGCTCCATCAACCCTTCCACCCTCGTCGAGCACCCGGTGTACTTCGTCAGCACGGTATTACAGGATGCAAGGGCACGATACCCCATGCCTCAGAAGCTTTTACTCGCACTCCTAGTGGCCTCGCGCAAGTTGCGTCATTACTTCCAAGGGCACCCAATTAAGGTAGTCTCAGCCTACCCACTAGAGAGGGTGCTCTAGAGCCCCAACGCTGTAGGAAGAGTCGCCGAGTGGAACATCAAACTGCAGGCATTTCAGCTGGAGTTCAACACAACCAGGGTCATCAAAGGAGCCACCCTCACCGACTTCGTGGCAGAATGGACCGACGCTCCGGAGCCCGAAGCAGGCGAGAACCGATCCCTCTCGCCGGGGAGCGAAGCGCCTGACGGCTGGGTCATGTACTTCGATGGCGCCTTCGCACATCAAGGTGCGGGGCTGGAGCCATACTCATCTCGCCTACCCAGGACAAGCTATACTACGCCGTGCAGCTCTGCTTTCAGAGGGGCGAGAAGATCTCCAACAACATCGCGGAGTACGAGGGGTTGATCGCTGGCCTCAAGGGGGCGGCAGCTTTGGGGGTGAAGCGCCTCACCATCAAGGGCGACTCTTAGCTCCTCGTCAACTTCTCCAACAAGGTGTACGAGCCGAGGGACGAGCACATGGAGGCATACCTCGCGGAGGTCCGCAAAATGGAGAAGCAATTCTTGGGCCTGGAATTACAACATGTGTCGCGCGGCACTAACAAGGAAGCCGATGAGATCGCCAAGAGGGCGTCAAGGTGTCAGCCCCAAGAGCCTGGTGTCTTCAAAGAACGACTCTTCAAGCCCTCGGCGGCCCCCTCAGCCGCGGAGCCTGCACCGCCTCAGGAGGAACTTCCCTAGCCACCAGCCTCGGGAGCACCCGCTTGTGGCCCGACCTCAGGAGCGCGCCTGCTCCTGGCGCTCGAACCTCTAGAGGGGTGCTGGACCGAAGAATTCAGGGCTTACCTGGCGCAAGGAACGTTGCCGGAGAAAGAGGAGGACGCGGAGCGCGTGGCCCGGCAGGCTACGGCATACTGCATCTAGGATGGTGAGCTATACAGGAAACAGCCGAATGATGTTTCCTTGCGATGCATCTCCAAGAAGCAGGGGAGCGCGCTGCTAGCTGACATACACGGCGGAGATTGCGGGCATCACTCGTCGCCGCGCACCTTGGTGGGCAAGGCGTTCCGCAGAGGGTTCTACTGGCCCACGGCACTCAACGATGCAACCGAGCTGGTAAGATCATGTGAAGCCTGCCAGTTTCATGCCAAGCAAATCCACCAGCCGGCCCAGGGCCTCCAGACTATCCCGCTCTCGTTGCCGTTCGCGGTCTGGGGGCTGGATATCCTGGGACCATTCCCTCGAGTGCCCGGGGGCTACCACTACCTCTACGTCGCCATCGACAAGTTAACCAAATGGGCAGAGGTGGAGGCCGTCCGCACCATCCCAGCCGGGTCCACAGTTAAGTTCATCAAGGGCCTCGTGAGCTGGTTTGGGGTCCCTAACCGCATCATCACCGACAACGGCTCGCAGTTCACTAGCAATCTCTTCAAGACATATTGTGCTAACCTTGGAACGCAGATATGCACGCCTGAGTGGCACACCCCAGGAGCAATGGCGAGGCCGAGCGCGCTAACGCACAGGTCCTGAGAGGTCTCAAGACCAGGACCTTCAAGAAGAAGCTCGAGGCCTGCGGTAGGGGCTGGCACGACGAGCTCCAGTCTGTGTTGTGGTCCATCCGCACCACCGCCACCAAGCCAACAGGTGAGACCCCATTCTTCCTCGTCTACGGAGCCAAAGCAGTCCTCCCTCACTAGGTCAAGCATCGCTCCGCGCGGGTCCTGGCGTTTGACGAGGCACGTCAAGACGCCATGTGGGGGATGGACCTCGTGCTGGGGGAGGAGTGCCGCCATCAAGCCTCGCTCCGAGCGGCTAGATACTGTCAGGACCGGTTTTTCGGGATATTAATCTTCCAGAAAATGGCCCTTGTGCTCACCAGCCCCAGGATTACTGTTAGCTGATGAGGCACCAACTTGATACAGAAATTCCAAGCAAAGAACAAAATATGTAGTACAAGACCATTGTGGCCTATGAGTACAACACTTTGTTTCTAGAGGTTGATGGCGGAAGCAGTATGCGGTTCATCTGCGTCTATGGGACTCCATTTCCCACAAGAACAGCTGACCAGGATAACTCCTATCTTCGCGAGGCTGCCATTATCATTTCGCAGGTTCCGGGGTTGTCATCGCAATGCTCTCTCCAAGCGAGAAATCTGGCCAAGACAATAGCCAGGGACAAGCCAGTGAGTATGTTTGAATGTACTCGCAAACATTATGAACACAGGTATAATATAATAGTGGATGATCATGCTCCGAAAGATTCTATGATCATAACGTCTGTCACGAAATAAACGAAATCCACGATACACGCATGCGGGTAAAATATGAATATGCAATTACGGGAGTAGAAATATAGAATGCACCGATCGAGTGTCTGAAGCGACGCCTCGAAAAGATAATAAAATAAATCATGCCTCAGTCGGGCGTCTGAGCGACACCAGATAAAGGGTTTATAAAGAGTAAATAAATGGCGAGCATGCCGCAGTCGGGCGTCTGAGCGACACCACATAAAGGGCTTATAAATAAAAGGAGTAACAAGCATGCCACAGTCGGGCGTCTTTGCGACACCACGTAAAGGGCTTATAAATAAAAGGAATAACAAGCATGCCACAGTCGGGCGTCTATGCGACACCACATAAAGGGCTTATAAATAAACGGAATAACAAGCATGCCACAGTCGGGCGTCTGAGCGACACCACATAAAGGGCTTATAAGAGATTAGTCACAGTGAGTGTCCAGGAGGTAACACCGTCCCAGGGATACTCAATAATTCAAACAATGTAAATGGTTAGTCCACAATAATAATAGTCAAAATCCTCATATGTCGCAGGTCATAATCAAAGTTCTAGTTTAGCCGTTTCTCCATCCGAAGACCGTCACTATGTTCTAGTTTAGCCGTTTCTCCATCCGAAGACCGTCACTATAATCATCATAATCCTCATATGTCACAGGTCATAACCAATGATCTAGTGTAGCCATTTCTCCATCCGAAAACCGTCACTAGACCCATCTCCGACTGTAGTCCTTACCCATGGACATGGCTATCCAAAAAGATTTAACCTCTGCAGAGGGTGTACTCTTTACCCACGAGTAACGGATTTATTTAGTCCATCGGGACTAATTCCGCCTACGGTCTTTTAATTGAAAACACGCCTGACCTGCACACACCAGCTTAACTTACTGGTGTCTGGAATCACCCACGACACCTGTCAAGCAAAACTCTAAGTGGGGAGGCTACAACCTCGACGTAGCATGGGATAAAATTTATATCGCGCACTCTAAGGGGTGCCCCCCTCTCGGTCCCAACCGGAAACACCCATGCCCCCGGACCAGGTGGCATGCCTACGGGAGGCCTCCGGTATCTTCCACCATGGCCTCTCTGTACGGTGTGTGCTAGGACGGGGTTGACAACTTACTGAACCGTACCCTACCTGCGGCAGGGACAAGTGGTGGTACGAAACAAGTAGGGGGAGTTACTGAATAAGACTCGACCTACGGCCGACTCAGGAGGTCCAAGTATTTTCCATATGACAAAAATATTCCCATTAACAGATAAAGTCACCACTCATCAAACCTCATCATGCCATACCGGACACACTCGTCTCGACGAGGAACTAGGGACAAGCTCGTGTCTACCAAAGACCACGACTTTCCCAGCTTCCTTCCGGTATGCGCGAAGGGCTCACGAGGATGATCACTATCACCAGCATATCCATTTCTAACAGCAAGAATCTCCATTGTGCACTCATGCAAATGATTTTATCGTCACACAAAAATAACGTATGCTCCAAGTCAAGGAGGTGTTGTAACCGTATCAAAACACCACACAAAAATATTATGCCAGAGTTCAGAATGCTTGCCTTCAAGAGTATGCAAGGGTGGTGCACTTTTTGAAAGTTTTCTTCTCTCTCCATTTCCTATTTTGAAAAATATTCAAATAACATATATTTCAAAAACAGTACAAAAAGTTGTCCCAAATATTTCTGAAATAAATCTTAAAATAAACTAGATGAAATTTGAGAGAGGTAGGAAAGAGAATCAACTCATTTGGAGTTCTATTTTAAAAGATAAAGCCAGTCAAAGTTTAGTCAAAGTTATGTTTTTATTAAAAATAGAAAAAGAAAACGTTTCGGTACAGAATACGCTTTCGGGGTAGGGGACACGTACTCGAGATTTTTACGCTTTCACTTATCAGAGTGGACGGGCGCGTGGGTCACTGACAGTGGGTCCAGGGGGCCCACTGGTCAGGTTTGACCAGTCGACTCTCCCTCCTCTTCCTCTGCCCGAACGGAGGCGGGACTCCGGCGATCACCGTCGACGAACGGCGCCTCCCTGCGGGGTCCTGAGGGCGGGGATGGATCCGCCAGACCGGGGCGGTCCTCCCGGTGGTCGTTGGGTCGACGGTGGTGGAAGGAGTCGCCGGCGGCGAGCTCTGCGGCGGAGGGGGCTTCGGGTGGTTTGGGGGTTTCGAGCTACGGTGGTCCTTGGTCGAGTTTGAGAGGCTGGGCGGCTCCGCGAGGTCGAGGGGAGTGGTATGGTGGTGTTGGATGCACGGGGGAGGGTCTGGTTGCGATGAATGGCACCGGAAGGTGGCGGCGGCCGAACTGGCCGGAGTCGGGGAAGACGGCTACCAACCGCCGAATGCTGGCCGTGGGGGGTGCTATGGGGGTGGCCTGGGGTCGCATGAGTGCTCGGAGGAGCTCGGGGGCCTCCTTATATAGGCGTTCGAGGTTGGTCCCACGGCGGCCGTGGATAAGAACGCCGGCGACCGCCATTCTGTAGTTGCAGGGCGACGTGGCGGCGACGAGCGCGTGCCGACGGGCTCCAGGATAAGCTCGAGCTGCTCCAGGGGACAGCTGGCGCGCTGCTGTGGCTCGGGCGGCGCCGTCCATGGCAGGAGCCCACTGCCGACGCCGGCGTGCCGCCAAGGGAGCCCTGACGGCGGCGCCGGAGGGTTCTGGCGAGTGGGCGTGGGCAGGGCGTGGCTCTGTAGGCGAGCAAGGGCCAGGGGCGGGACGCTGCGAGGGCGGCAGTGCGACGCGGCGGCTCGGTGCGCGCGCGTGCAAAACGTGCACTCTGGGCGCGCCCAGAGCACGCACGGGACATGTTCGACATAATGCCAGGGCAGCCTAGAGTGCTTGAGCGAGGCTGGCAAATAACAGGACTAGGTTAGAGCTAGCATGGAGATCAAGGGACATGGTGGTTAGGTCAGGGGATCAAGTTCACAAAGCAAACTAATAACCATGCCAAATCTGCCCATGCACACGAAGTGTTCGTCAGAATGCTAAGTGCATCTAGGCAACTCTTGGAGTGGCCAAAATCTCCAGATCAGGGTCTCTTTATATGTAGGTGATGATGACAAGATCATTTGGGCAAAACCAGAAACTTGCTAGTGCAAGTTTTGCAAAACTCCAGTTTTGGACAGAAAGAAAAAGACCTTATTACAAGCACTTAAAATCCTCCAATGGGCCCACTCTCCTGGACTTAAGGGTTTTGCAGGGTGGTTTATGAGTAGGGAAAAGCTCAGGGTTAATAGTGCAAAATAAAATAGGGTTGCAGTTCAAATCACTAAACTGGGCCAGAATGAAAAAGAGGTTGATTCACTCAAATCTTTCAAAGAACAACACTGGGTTTTTAGCATAAAGTTGAATTATATGCATCTACTGACATCTCCAAACACTTGGAAGAATTTTTAAGAGAACATTTAAATAGGTAGTAGTGCAAAATTACCTACTGGACCAGATTTGAAAATTGATGTAGAGCTCAAAATTTCCAATAACCAAAAGATATCTTTGCATAAAAGTGATGTGGAAACATCACATGACATCCCCAAATGTTGGTGAAAATTTTAAATGCATTAATCAAATGGTTGCAGTGCAACAGAGGCTCCAAATTCATGAAAAATCATTTTAAAAGAATAAAGTTCAGGAAAAGCAATTATGCAATAAAATGTGGCTACAGTGAGATGGCAATAAGTGGTGTAAAACTACAGTGTGGTATACTGGCGCTGCGTGGAAAAATCCATGGTTGGGGAAAAGCGAGATATTTCTACGTAGATACAGTAATTTAGAATAAATTCTAAATTATTAAAATACGCTGGTCGTACCCGAGAGCGCAGTGCTCTCTCTGGCTGACAGGTGGACCCGGGGCCCACTGTCGGCCTCTTCTTCTACCTCTGGCTCTCTCTTCTTCCTCTCTCTCGTGGGCTTTCCCGCGCTTTCTCCACCGGCGATGACTAGCGCGTAGGGCATCTAGGCCGTACTGCGGTAGTGCGCGGCGTGCTAGCTGCCGGTGCAGCGTGCACTCACCTCGCGGGCCAGTGCACTGTCGGCACTGCTCGCGGATTCGCCTCCGAACACCGGCGATCAAGCGACGAGCGGCGCTGGTGGACTCTGCCCACCGTACACCGACCTCGAGCTATAAAATGATCGCGGTGCTTCTTTCTTCTTCCTCACACCTGGCCTCGCTTCTACTTCTTCTTCCTTCTCCTCCATTGCTGTTTGCAGGAGTTCGAGGCGAGGCTCTAATGGCGGAGGTGATGCCGGACTGGTACGTGGTCCTGGTGTGTGGAGGTTTGGCGACGTTGCTGGGGTTCTCCGTGCTCCTGTGCGCGATGATCCTGGATGATCATCGTGATGCTGCCGCTCGAGTGTTAGCTCTTCGCGGTGGCGGCGATCACGAGGATTAGGTGCGGCATCGAGTGCTAACTGCTGTCGGTGTGCTGGGGCAACTCGCGCCCGAATGATTACTCACAATTCTCTCTTACTGAGACTGTGGTGTCTTCGGGTGTGATCAGTTAGGTGTAAAATGTGCACGAGGGTTGTAATTAGCGCACGAGGTCGGGTGGTTGTGGTTGTGAGTCTGCCGTTGCGTGAATAAAAATCTATGTCGTGAGGAGGCATATGCTGCGACAACTCAGGGAAAGAAATCTTACTACAAAATTTTTTTGCGAGTGAGAATTAGTTAAAACAAAATTAACAGCAGTAAAACTGCTCACATAATTGAAACCAAATAATTTATCCGTCGCACAGATTTTTGGATACCACGTACAAGTTACAACACATAAATAAATGCTGGAATAATAAACATAGCGGTGACGTCTACAATAAAAACGGTAAACGGACAGAATCCTGAGAAAACGTCTCTGGTATTGGGGCACACTCCTCTTCTATCGGGGGAAGCGGATTGACTAGCCGATGAATGCGTCTCTCCTGGTCAGGCCTCAGTGGTCTGCCTATAGCGATCTGAGGATTTAAATCAGCGAGGCTTTGGAGGTAACCCATTACCCGCTGAGTCAAACATTCCTGAGCGATAACGTACTGGGCAAGGTTGGCCAGCATTGGATCTCTCTCAATCCGTCCACCGGGAAAAGATGCTACTTCTCCGGGTGCTGCACGACTCGGAAAATAATAATATCCTTGTTCGCTGGCATAGGGTACCGCGAATCGAAGACGAGCAAGCGCTTCGTACGCAACAGCTTCTATGGCCATATGCGGAGTCGGCATGGATTTCCCCACGAAGGAGACTTCCGTTGGATCTTGGTTTGGGTATGCGGGAGGGATGTGCACCACTGCCCAATATTTTGAGGTGGATGGGGTGATCCTCGATTTGAGCAACTCGTACTGGGGTGGATGGGTAGCACTCATGGTGCTGCAGGTAAAGTCCCACAATAATTTAACAAAAGTGCCTGGGGTTGCTTCTGGGGTCCTCAGATAAATACTGGGGGTTGGCATGGCAAATAAATGGCTGTGCGTGTTGTGCGCAAGGTGAGGGGTACTTGGCAATGTCACGGGGTGGCCTTTATATAGCATTGGGGCTGGGTTATTTACCGTGGTGAAGGGTAACTAGTTGTCGGTTCTGTTCTATGGGGCCGGGGTCAATGCCACAGATACACATATCTCATAAATGTGACACATTGCTGTGGGGGTCGTCGGGGTTGGCTTTGGTAGCTGCGCCCGGAAAATTGCAACTGTACGCTGACGTACTTATGCATGGCTGCTATTCAGAAATAGGGGCGCACAAACAGATAGCATTTAATAATGGTGATACAGGATCACACAATTACAAGGCGCGGAAATACTAAGGCTTGGTACTACTCGAGCGACTTAGTCTACTTCGTTAATGTCTAAGTGGGCTGGCCTTGTGGACGTCGAGGCTCCTCCACGGGTTTCACCGTCGGGATTAGCCGGATGTGGTTGAGGAGCTGCAGGGTCGGGGTAGCGATGATGACCATCGCGGGGGTTGTTGGCCACAATCCCGTTGGAGCGTGTTCCCAAAAGGCGACGAAGCGCTTCTGGGGACACCGAAGCATTCTGGTCGATGATTGGGGACGTCCTCAAGGACTCGATCGGGTGTCCGAATAGCACGACTGGGTTGTCGGCGTCGGGCTCCTCTTCTCCTCTCGCCGGGGCTCGGCGAACCAGTTCTCCACGAGCTGCGATCAGATCAAGAGTGATCTGGTCGAACAGTTCCTCTAGTGCACTCACATAGCGCACCAGATGCAATAGTGCAGGATCTGTCTCGTGATCTCCGTTGGCAACCTGGGGCGGCCTACCATACCCATCACGACTGGGGTAGTAGTAGAACGAGCGACAGTTAACTCTGGGCGACAAGTGCCGGAGTTGAACTATAGCTTCTCGAGCTGCTACCTAGATGGCTTGTGGCTCAAAGAAAGTTGTCCTTCCAGTGAACCTGTAGGGGCATTCTGGCGATAGACCCCTACCATAGATGTGTACAGTGGCCCAGAATTGACAGCTCTCACCGCTCATGAGTCCTTGGTACATAACATATTCTGGGGGCTCTTCTAATGCATAGGCTCGGCGGGTGAGGTTTGCGAGCACGGTCACAAAACCACCAAGGTTGGTGGCTGTGGTCTCATTGTGAACAATGGGGCCAGGCATCGTGGCTTGGTTTGGGAAAGAGGTTGTGCTGTGCTGTTTTGAGGCTAGCGTGCCCTTTTTTAGAAAAAGGGGACGAAGTCTTCCTTCGCACGCTTGAGAAAAGGACTATTTAGGGGCCGGTCACTGGCGCGTGATCGACAGGCTAGGCTGATAGGTTGGGCACCGTCTGCCGAGAGGCGTCGGGTCACTGTGGGGCTATCTTACCCGAGAAGCTTGGCTGGGGTTTGGTTAAGGTCTGGTGGGTTGGTTAACCGAGGTTTGTCGACCTGGCTAAGATAGGATTAGCCGATGGTCAGCCTGGCTCTGATACCAAGTCTGTCAGGACCGGTTTTTCGGGATATTAATTTTCCAAAAAATGGCCCTTGTGCTCACCAGCCCCAGGATTACAGTTAGCTGATGAGGCACCAACTTGATACAGAAATTCCAAGCAAAGAACAAAATATGTAGTACAAGACCATTGTGGGCTATGAGTACAACACTTGGTTTCTAGAGGTTGATGGCGGAAGCGGTATGTGGTTCATCTGCGTCTATGGGACTCCATTTCCCACAAGAACAGCTGACCAGGATAACTCCTATCTTCGCGAGGCTGCCATTATCATTTCGCAGGTTCCGGGGTTGTCATCGCAATGCTCTCTCCATGCGAGAAATCTGGCCAAGACAATAGCCATGGACAAGCCAGTGAGTACGTTTGAATGTACTCGCAAACATTATGAACACAGGTATAATATAATAGTGGATGATCATGCTCCGAAAGATTCTATGATCATAACGTCTGTCACGAAATCCACGATACACGCATGCGGGGTAAATATGAATATGCAATTACGGGAGTAGAAATATAGAATGCACCGATCGAGTGTCTGAAGCGACGCCTCGAAAAGATAATAAGATAAATCATGCCTCAGTCAGGCGTCTGAGCGACACCACATAAAGGGTTTATAAAGAGTAAATAAATGGCGAGCATGCCGCAGTCGGGCGTCTGAGCGACACCACATAAAGGGCTTATAAATAAAAGGAGTAACAAGCATGCCACAGTCGGGCGTCTTTGCGACACCACGTAAAGGGCTTATAAATAAAAGGAATAACAAGCATGCCACAGTCGGGCGTCTATGCGACACCACATAAAGGGCTTATAAATAAACGGAATAACAAGCATGCCACAGTCGGGCGTCTGAGCGACACCACATAAAAGGCTTATAAGAGATTAGTCACAGTGAGTGTCCAGGAGGTAGCACCGTCCCAGGGATACTCAATAATTCAAACAATGTAAATGGTTAGTCCACAATAATAATAGTCAAAATCCTCATATGTCGCAGGTCATAATCAAAGTTCTAGTTTAGCCATTTCTCCATCCGAAGACCATCACTATGTTCTAGTTTAGCCGTTTCTCCATCCGAAGACCGTCACTATAATCATCATAATCCTCATATGTCACAGGTCATAACCAATGATCTAGTGTAGCCGTTTCTCCATCCGAAAACCGTCACTAGACCCATCTCCGACTGTAGTCCTTACCCATGGACATTGCTATCCAAAAAGATTTAACCTCTGCAGAGGGTGTACTCTTTACCCACGAGTAACGGATTTATTTAGTCCATCGGGACTAATTCCGCCTACGGTCTTTTAATTGAAAACACGCCTGACCTGCACACACCAGCTTAACTTACTGGTGTCTGGAATCACCCACGACACCTGTCAAGCAAAACTCTAAGTGGGGAGGCTACAACCTCGACGTAGCATGGGATCAAATTTATATCGCGCGCTCTAAGGGGTGCCCCCCTCTCGGTCCCAACCGGAAACACCCATGCCCCCGGACCAGGTGGCATGCCTACCGGAGGCCTCCGGTATCTTCCACCATGGCCTCTTTGTATGGTGTGTGCTAGGACGGGGTTGAAAACTTACTGAACCGTACCCTACCTGCGGCAGGGACAAGTGGTGGTACGAAACAAGTAGGGGGAGTTACTGAATAAGACTCTACCTACGGCCGACTCCGGAGGTCCAAGTATTTTCCATATGACAAAAATATTCCCATTAATAGATAAAGTCACCACTCATCAAACCTCGTCATGCCATACCGGACACACTCGTCTCGACGAGGAACTAGGGACAAGCTCGTGTCTACCCAAGACCACGACTTTCCCGGCTTCCTTCCAGTATGCACGAAGAGCTCACGAGGATGATCACTATCACCAGCATATCCATTTCTAACAGCAAGAATCTCCATTGTGCACTCATGCGAATGATTTTATCGTCACACAAAAATAGCGTATGCTCCAAGTCAAGGAGGTGTTGTAACCGTATCAAAACACCACACAAAAATATTACGCCAGAGTTCAGAATGCTTGCCTTCAAGAGTATGCAAGGGGGGTGCACTTTTTGAAAGTTTTCTTCTCTCTCCATTTCCTATTTTGAAAAATATTCAAATAACATACATTTCAAAAACAGTACAAAAAGTTGTCCCAAATATTTTTGAAATAAATCTTAAAATAAACTAGATGAAATTTGAGAGAGGTAGGAAAAAGAATCAACTCATTTAGAGTTTTATTTTAAAAGATAAAGCCAGTCAAAGTTATGTTTTTATTAAAAACAGAAAAAGAAAACGTTTCGGTACAGAATACGCCTTCAGGGTAGGGGACACGTACTCGAGATTTTTACGCTTTCACTTATCAGAGTGGACGGGCGCGTGGGTCACTGAGAGTGGGTCCAGGGGGCCCACTGGTCAGGTTTGACCAGTCGACTCTCCCTCCTCTTCCTCTGCCCGAACGGAGGCGGGACTCCGACGATCGCCATCGACGAACGGCGCCTCCCTGCGGGGTCCTGAGGGCGGGGATGGATCCGCCAGACCGGGGCGGTCCTCCCGGTGGTCGTTGGGTCGACGTTGGTGGAAGGAGTCACCGGCGGCGAGCTCCGCGACGGAGGGGGCTTCGGGTGGTTTGGGGGTTTCGAGCTACGGTGGTCCTTGGTCGAGTTTGAGAGGCTGGGCGGCTCCGCGAGGTCGAGGGGAGTGGTATGGTGGTGTTGGATGCACGGGGGAGGGTCTGGTTGCGATGAATGGCACCGGAAGGTGGCGGCGGCCGAACTGGCCGGAGTCGGGGAAGACGGCTACCAACCGCCGAATGCTGGCCGTGGGGGTGCTATTGGGGTGGCCTGGGGTCGCATGAGTTCTCGGAGGAGCTCGGGGGCCTCCTTATATAGGCGTTCGAGGTTGGTCCTACGGCGGCCGTGGATAAGAACGCCGGCGACCGCCGTTCTGTAGCTGCAGGGCGACGTGGCGGCGACGAGCGCGTGCCGACGGGCTCCAGGATAAGCTCGAGCTGCTCCGGGGGGCAGCTGGCGCGCTGGTGTGGCTCGGGCGGCGCCGTCCATGGCAGGAGCCCACTGCCGACGCCGGCGTGCCGCCAAGGGAGCCCTGACGGCGGCGCTGTAGGGTGCCATAGGTGGCTTGGAGGGTTCTGGCGAGTGGGCGAGGGCAGGGCGTGGCTCTGCAGGCAAGCAAGGGCCAGGGGCGGGACGCGGCGAGGGCGGCAGTGCGACGCGGCGGCTCGGTGCGCGCGCGTGCAAAACGGGCGCTCTGGGCGCGCCCAGAGCACGCACGGGACATGTTCGACATAATGCCAGGGCAGCCTAGAGTGCTTGAGCGAGGCTGGCAAATAACAGGACTAGGTTAGAGCTAGCAAGGAGATCAAGGGACATGGTGGTTAGGTCAGGGGATCAAGTTCACAAAGCAAACTAATAACCATGCCAAATCTGCCCATGCACACCAAGTGTTCGTCAGAATGCTAAGTGCATCTAGGCAACTCTTGGAGTGGCCAAAATCTCCAGATCAGGGTCTCTTTATATGTAGGTGATGATGACAAGATCATTTGGGCAAACCATAAACTTGCTAGTGCAAGTTTTGCAAAACTCCAGTTTTGGACAGAACGAAAAAGGCCTTATTGCAAGCACTTAAAATCCTCCAATGGGCCCACTCTCCTGGACTTAAGGGTTTTGCAGGGTGGTTTATGAGTAGGGAAAAGCTCAGGGTTACTAGTGCAAAATAAAATAGGGTTGCAGTTCAAATCACTAAACTGGGTCAGAATGAAAAAGAGGTTGATTCACTCAAATCTTTCAAAGAACAACACTGGGTTTTTAGCATAAAGTTGAATTATATGCATCTACTGACATCTCCAAACACTTGGAAGAATTTTTAAGAGAACATTTAAATAGGTAGTAGTGCAAAATTACCTACTGGACCAGATTTGAAAATTGATGTAGAGCTCAAAATTTCCAATAACCAAAAGATATCTTTGCATAAAAGTGATGTGGAAACATCACATGACATCCCCAAATGTTGGTGAAAATTTTAAATGCATTAATCAAATGGTTGCAGTGCAACAGAGGCTCCAAATTCATGAAAAATCATTTTAAAAGAATAAAGTTCAGGAAAAGCAATTATGAAATTAAATCCACTGATAAAGAATTGTTTTATAGAGAGAGTATACAAGTCCAATAATACTTTTGGAAAGTTTCCACTTGAGGTAAAAACCCACAATATCAAAAGGTAAATCCAGACAAATGGAAAAGTTTAATTTCCTGGCAAAATTTTAATTAATAAAACAAGGTCAAAATTTTGGGGTGTCAATTTTGGGGTGTTACAGATACCAGCAGGCGCTGCGACGGTACCACTCCCGCAGCGTCCGCTCCAGGACGCTCGAGGTGGGCGATTTCGTCCTAAGGCGGGTGCCTCCAAGGAAGGGCTGCATAAGCTCTCACCCATGTGGGAGGGCCCGTTTAGGATTGCCCATGTCTCCCAGCCTGGCGCCGTGCGCCTAGAGACGTAGGATGGGATCCCCATCCAGAACGCCTGTGACATCCAGCACCTCCGGAAGTTCTACCCATGAAGCAAGGCCCAGTGCCTATGAAGGTCTCCGCTCGTGACACTCTCACGTAATAACGAGTGGGGCTGTACACGCCCCGGAGTCTCCGGAGTGCCGCCCTCGGGCCTCGGGGGTTCCCTCCGACGTCCTAGTGGCAGCACTTAGCTCCGCGCTGGTGAGAAGACTAGACTAGGTGCCGGACGTAGTTGTTCATTTGCTTTTTGTAGTTGGCTTGCCCCTTTTTTAATGAAATTTGAAGTTCTGGCATTTCTTGTTGGCTTGGTCGAATTTCCTCTTCTCTCTGTTTCCCCACTCAATTCTCTTTTTTGCGTCACGGAGGGCGGCAGTTGCCCGACGCTCTCCCTTGCACGCCTCGCGAGGGGGCTGGACAGGTGCGTGCGTGGGCACTCCCCTGATCTCCGCACGCTCCCCTGATCTCCGCGAGGCGCCCTCGATCGAGCTCGTAGTTGGCGCACCCCCTGTTTAAGTCCGTACCCCACGGGTGTCGCGACGTGGTGCGCTAGGCCATGGTCAGCCCATGCCCGAGGACCTGCGCAAGAAGGGATAAGGATTTCCTAACAATTTTTTGCAATTTCTCTTTGTCCCCCAAGTTGTCAGCAGGGAAGCCTCACCAGAGGCTAGAAGGCGCACGCTCACACCAAGCGGAAACTACCCCGGATGTACCAAGCTAAGTTATCCCCTTACGCCTACATAAAGCACATATGCCGCAACACAGCCCAGAAACGGTAGACATAAGAATAAAGCAACATAAGCATTACGGTTCATTACACGCCCTCGCAGGGCCCCATACTTGTTTCTGAAGTACAGGAAGAAAGGGAAAGATAGGCAAAACCGGCTCCTACGCCCACGGCTGCTCACGAGGATCAGCTCCCAGCACCCCCCGGGATTCAGACGGAGCCCTACTCGCGCTTCACTGGGGTGTGGCGACGGGACGACCCGCCACCGTCCTCGAAGCGAGCCCGACGGCGCGGCGACTGGTCATAGCCGCCACTGCTGGAGCTTTTGCTGGAGGAAGAGTTGCCGCTGTTGGACGAGCCACGGCCATCGCCGAGGGCGAGTTCGCCCTCCTCCTCGTCATGGCCGTCGCCAAGGCTGAGCACTTCGTCACCATCGATGTCCTCAGGGCAGCACCTAGCGGGGCGACCGTCTTCCCCGAACACCCTCACGAAGAGGGTCGCGACGCCGTCGTACTTGAAGTGGAGGGTGCACCGCCTGCTCAGACCGTGCGCGCGGGCAAACGTCTGCCAGCCGCGGGCCAGGGCTACATTGCCCGCGACGGAGACCTACACCGCGACCCACGAGGCCTTGCACCAGCAGCCGTCGGCCTGCAGCCAGAGGCCACCAGGACCCGCAGTCGGCAACTCACCGGCAAAGGAGCGCAGAAGCTGAAGCCAGGTGTCGGCCGGGTTCTCTGACCACACGACGAACTCCGACAGCACCTCCGCCGAGTGGAAGCATGGCCGGGGAGGCCGGGCGACCATGGCGCGCCTCCCTTTGTTGACGGGACTACCACGCCTCGGACGGCTCCCGCGGGCAAGGAGGCGCCGTCGCGGCCGCCAGGAACGGCGCCGAGCCCCGAAGAAGTTCGGCCGCCCCCGCGAGGGACCACAGCGGGGGTGGCGGCATGCTTGCGGGGGCGGCTGAGGGAGTTCTGGACTAAGGGGTCCTCGGGCGTCCGGTCTATTGGACAAGGGCCGGACTGATGGGCTGTGAACATACAAGACCGAAGACTCTCACCCATGTCCGGATGGGACTCTCCTTGGCGTAGAAGGCAAGCTTCGCGTCCAGATATGAAGATTCCTTTCTCTGTAACCGACTTTGTACAACCCTACTCCCCTTCGGTGTCTATATAAACCGGAGGGTTTAGTCCATAGGGACGATCATAATCATACAGGCTAGACTTCTAGGGTTTTAGCCATTACGATCTCGTGGTAGATCAACTCTTGTAATACTCATATTCATCAAGATCAATCAAGCAGGAAGTAGGATATTACCTCCATAGAGAGGGCCCGAACCTGGGTAAACATCGTGTCCCCTGCCTCTTGTTACCATCGACCTTAGACGCACAGTTCGGGACCCCCTACCCGAGATCCGCCGATTTTGACACCGACATTGGTGCTTTCATTGAGAGTTCCGCTGTGATGTCGAAGACAGGATTGATGGCTCGCCTTGTTATCAAGGACGGTATCACCTCTGGAGGAGCCCTGGCCTCAGGCCAAACCCTCCGGCTGGGAAGTTTTACCATGACCGCCCGTACGGCCGTCAAGCCGACGATGACTTCTCGGGTCATCGAAAATCACCTCCGTGTTGACTCCGAATACTCCAAACGGATGGATCCGATGGAGTTGTCATCTTTAAACAAACTCCTAGATCGCATCGCCGCCTTGTGGGTCACTACAGACTATGATTGCATTGGGCTTAAACCCGATCAGAGAGAAATCAAATATCCGCCGATCACCCATCAGATAGCGGTAGTAGAGGAGCAAAACAACAACTCTTCCTTTATATTGAGGACGAACTATGTTCGGATTTCCGATCTCGAAGAGCCAAAAATCAGTTGATATCCCGGAGCCCGAACCATTAAGCTCGGAGATTTCTCAAACTGGATCCTAAATTGGGTCAGGGTTCGGATTTAAAGCCAGCCACCCACCCAGATATACGCGACCTTATGTACATACGGCAGCAGTCTCAGGAAACAGTCCATCACTTTTGGGCCAGATTCCTCCTTATCAAAGACAAGATTAAAGATTGCCGTGATGAAGACGCGATCTCAGCATTCTGCAATAATTGCACGGACGTAGGAATCCTCAACGCCATCAACCGCCATCGCGTATTACACTTCGCTGACTTGGCAACCATCGTATAGAAGTACTGCGCAATGGAAAGCACCTGGAAAACTCAGGCAGCCCTCTGGGAACCACCGGTTTCCACTCAACCCTTCGTCCGGGCAAAAAGGATGCACCCTCGCGGGGCACCCGAACCAATAGTAAAGAAATCTAAGCACATTACGGGGCGCTGAACCGTTCTAGAGGGATGGCTCCATAGGCCATGCATAATACACACAACACTGGATACCATACCAACCCACAACCTTTGAGCATGTTGGATACTCCGGCAAGTGGCCAAGAGTGGCGAGGATATCCACACCAAAAATACCACAGAGCAACACCACCCGGAAGACGACGACCTTAGCGTATTGACGATTTCCGAGACTTTTGCTTCAAACAATCGGCGCAAAAGGGCCCTCCGCGACCTCGCAAAAGTCTGCCAAGTCACGGCAACAAACCCTTGGAACGACACGGCCATAACTTTCAATGCCAGTGACGAACCAAAATTCTGGACAGTCCGGGCACCGGCTGCCTTGGTCCTCAATCCAATTGTGGACGGTTTTCGGCTCACCAAAGTGCTCATTGACGGCGGCAGCGGACTAAACCTCATATACGAGGATACACTCAACAAAATGGAAATAGACAGGAGCCGCATCGAGCAAAGCAGCACGACCTTCCGAGGAATCATTCCTAGTTGGGAGGTACGATGTGCGGGAAAAATCACACTTGATGTGGTATTCGGCACGCGGAGAATTGTCGGTCCGAAGAGATAACCTTCCAAGTGGCCCCTCTTAACAGCGAATATCACGCCCTATTGGGGCGAGATGCATTTACACACTTCCAAGCTATACCTCATTACGGGTATATGAAGCTCAAGATGCCTGGGCCCAATGGTATCATCACTCTCGCCAGTGATCCGGACATAGCACTTCGCGCCGAAAACAAAAATGCATCCCTGGCCCTCGAGGCACTGTCTGAAGCCCTCGTGGCCGAAGAGCTAACCGCGCTGCGCTCCACTGTGGATAGGGATGACATAATCCAGGAAAAGCGACCCAAATCCACCTCCTTTAAACCAGCAGATGAAATAGTCAGATTTTAAGTCCACCCGATGGATCCCAAGAAGACAGCATCCATCGGGACACAGCTCGACCCAGCGGTTGACGCCGCGCTACGAGAGTTCCTACGCGAGAACTGGGACATATTCGCTTGGCACCCTTCTGATATGCCAGGAATCCCATGCAGGTTGGCCGAACACAGCCTCAACATATTTAAGGGATACAAACCGGTCAAGCAAACACTGCGGCGCTTTTCCAAACCCAAACGACAAGCCATGGGGGAGGAGCTAGCCAACTTAATTGAAGCCAGATTCATCAGAGAAATAAAACATCCTGATTGGCTAGCAAACCTGGTGATGGTGCCAAAGAAGGATAAATCCTGGCGCCTATGCATCGATTTCAAAGACCTCAACAAGGCTTGCCCTAAGGATCCCTTCCCCCTCCCTCGCATCGATCAGATTATTGATGCTACCGCAGGACACGACTCACTGTATTTCCTCGACGCATACTCCGGATACCATCAAATCAAAATGAAGGAGTCCGACCAAGCCACAACGACATTCATTACCCCATATGGGTCATTCTGCTTCAACACTATGCCCTTCGGGCTCAAAAACACCGGGGCCACCTACCAACGCATGATTCAAACATGCCTGGAGAAACAGATCGGCAAGACAGTTGAAGCATATGTGGATGACGTCGTCATCAAAACTAGACACGTTGAGTCATTGATAGACGATCTGCGTCTCACATTCGACAACCTCCGTACATACGACATCGAGCTTAATCCGGAAAAGTGTGTTTTCGGCGTCCCCGCTGGAAAACTGCTGGGCTTCATCGTTTCCAGTAGAGGAGTTGAAGCAAACCCAGCCAAAATCCGAGCTTTGTCACAATTGGCTACGCCAACAGACCTTAAACAGGTCCAAAAACTCGCCGGATGTGTGGTAGCTTTAAGTCCCTTTGTCTCCAGACTAGGAGAAAAAGCACTACCACTCTATCGCCTTCTCCGTCGCACCGACCACTTCGAGTGGACGGATGCGACAATGGCCGGATTGGAAGAAATAAAGGCTCTTTTAGCAAGCAACCCAATCCTGGCCGCACTGAACGTCGGCGAACCCATGCTATTATACATATCGGCAACGCACCAAGTGGTGAGCGCGGTGCTCGTCGTCGAGCGAGAGGAGGACGGACACAAATTCCCGCTTCAGAAGCCGGTATACTACGTGTCCATTGTCCTCACACCATGCAAATCCCGGTACCCTCATTATCAAAAGACAGCATACGCGGTCTTCATGGCATCCCGAAAGCTGCAACACTACTTCCAAGAGTGCTCGATTACGGTGGCTTCCGAAGTACCACTGAATGACATAATAAACAACCGCGATGCCATAGGCCGGATTGCTAAGTGGGCCATTGAGCTCCTTCCATTCGACATAACATACAAACCGCGTCGGCCATTAAATCCCAAGTATTGGCCGACTTCATCGCCGAATGGACAGAGGCCGAACTCCCTAAAGAGTACGACACATATGCTAACTGGGTCATGCACTTCGATGGCTCCAAAATGCTGGTGGGCTTAGGAGCGGGCATTGTCTTAACATCCCCCACTGGAGACAAAGTTCAGTACGTACTCCAAATATTATACACAGACTCCAACAACGCAGCCGAATACGAGGCCTTACTGCATGGTCTTCGGATGGCCGTCTCGATGGGCATACAATGCCTGTAGGTGCGTGGGGATTCAAACCTCGCAATATCCCAAATAAATGGAGACTTTGACGCCAAAGATCCGAAGATGGCGGCCTATCATAACGTCGTTCTCAAAATGTCAGCTCGGTTCGAGGGGCTCGAGTTTCATCATGTGGCTCAAGAAAGTAATCAAGCGGCGGATATCCTCGCTCGCATCAGTGCCAAGTGCGACCCCGTACCGCCTAACATATTCCTGGAAAGGCTCTTCAAGCCATCCGTGGTGTGGCAAGGGGAGAGCGGCAACACTACTCCAGACCCGATTATACCCCCAGATTCCAAACACAATACCGACATCATCGGGGGCTCAGCTACCGAAATAACACCATCGGCCCATCTTATCATGGCAGTCATTGCCCCATGGACCGAACCCTTCTTGGCCTACCTTAATAGGTGAGAGCTCCCTGAGGATCAGAATGAGGATCGCTACATTATCCGGCGCTCGAAAGCCAACAAGGTTCATGACGGAGAACTCTACCAGAAAAGCGCTACCGGAGTACTTCAAAGATGTATCTCGGAAGAAGAGGGACAACAGCTCTTGGCTGAAATAAATGCCGGTCTAGGTGGTCACCACGCCGCGGCTCGGGCCCTTGTAAGCAAGGCCTTCCGTACAGATTTCTATTGGCCGACGGCCCGAGCAGATGCACAGGACCTTGTCCAACGTTGCGTCGGATGCCAGCTTTTCGCCAACCAAAGCCATATGCCACCCACCGCTCTACAAACAATCCCCATCACTTGGCCTTTTGCGGTATGGGGGCTTGATATGGTCAGACCCCTTAAGGGAGGAAGCCACAAGAAAAAATATCTGCTGGTCATGGTGGATAAATTCACTAAGTGGATAGAGGCCAAACCAGTTAAAATGGCCGAAGCCGGACCAGTGATAGACTTCATATCCGGTGTTGTGCACCGTTATGGTGTCCCACACAACATCATCACCGATAACAGCTCCAATTTCACAGCCGATGAGGTGAAAACCTGTTGTGCTAATCTGCATTAAGCTCGATTACGCCTCCATCTATCACCCGCAAACAAACGGTCAAGTCGAACGAGCCAATGGTCTTATTATGAGCGGTATCAAGCCTAGACTAGTGCGGTCTTTGAAATAATCAGACAAGCACTGGGTTGAGGAGCTCCACTCCGTATTCTGGGGGCCACGGACCACGCCCAGTCGCACTACCGGATATACACCCTTCTTCATGGTGTACGGCGCAGAGGCTGTGTTACCCTGCGACATTATTCATGACTCACCTCGAGAGCGCATGTATGAAGAGAGAGAGGCCGAGCTTGATCGGCAGGACAGCTTAGATGCCCTAGAGGAGGAGCGCGACGTCGCAAAAGCCTGTTCCGCATTTTATCAACAGTAGGCTCGCAGATATCAAAGCAGAGAAGTGCGGGCCAAGACTTATAATGTTGGCGAACTCTTTCTACGCTTGCCAGAGAAGAAAAAGGACAAACTCAAGCCCTAGTGGGAGGGTCCCTTCATCATTGACGAAGTTCTCACTGGAGGAGCGTACCGCCTGCGTGATGCATCAGACAATCGCCTAGAGCCGAACCCCTGGAACGCGGCCAGACTCCGAAGATTCTATGCCTGTCTGAACTCTTTGTTCGTCTCCTTCCATTATTTTTTCCTCTCTTTTCGCTTTTTCTTTTTTTATCCTTAAAGCTTTCGTGCGGCTATACCGTGCACCTATGACGTACACATCCTCAAATATGTACGTCCATTATACCTGGGGGCTTCTTGCACAGAAACTTATTATTGTTATTTTCCGAGCATCAAGCTCATCACATATGCGTTTTTTCCTCATATGTACCTTTTCTTCGCCATTATATGCATCAATATGACTTAAGTTTTGGCCAAGCTGGGTTGCCTGGCTCCTGTGCTTATGCCCTACATTACCGTTAGTTCGGCTAGGGCGTAAAGGGAGCACCTCTGCGATTGTTACTGCCAGGTCATCCGGATGTGTACCTCAGACTGGGTGAAGCCGAAAGCTAGCATTCTTAAGGGAATATTCGGTCGGCGGACTAAAGATGTTTTTACATTCATTCCACTATGAACCCCCAGATATTACGTATACTACGATTTTTTCAATCACAGTTCGGACATGCACATTAACGCATGTACACCCAGGGAAAGGAACCCTTAACGGAACTATTCTCTTTGGAAGATGTTTTTTACAATCACAATGTAATATAACATAGCTAGCCGGATACAACTTGTCTGTTCAAGCAACTATGACCCCTATGCCTGGTTTACATGCATACCCCGGTCTATCTTGCCGCTCAGGTATTAAGAAACACTCCGTACCTTCGGGTACAGAGGTCGAAGCGAAAAGGTCTGCCATGATGATCGTTTTATAATCCGGCTAGGGACAAATATGTCAAGGAAAGTACGTAGTCACTGGGACTCAAAAACTTCCTCCTCTATGCCATCTAAAAGGCTGTCTAACTTACAATCCTGTTGGGAATATTTTGTGGCTACTTTTACTTGGTCATATACCGAACTAACGGGAATTTCTTTTCCGTCTGACCCTAGAGGTCCAACCCGGGCCATATGATTTGGATCAAGCTTGGTGTACCGTGTCTTCACCATGGCCCAGGCCTCTCCCGCACCTTCTCGGCAAGCTGATATCTTCCATAATCGAATACGTTGTCGGGCTCCTTTGAATAGCTCCACGAGCTCCGCCATACTTCCGGGAGGGGAGGCGGATGGCCATAAAGCCTTGGAAACACTCCGCATTGCTTGCCGAACTCGCTCGTGCATTTGGTAAAGCTCTTGTAGCAGGTCGCCTTGAGATCCGGACATTTCCTCTTCAGGACGGCCAGTCAGCATACCTGCAGACATAAATCTGTCAGTTACTGTCCTCACCGAATTATAGGAAGACAAGTTCGAAAAGCATACTGAATATGCCGCCTTGTAGCCTCTTATTCTCCTTCACGGAGTCGGCTAGCTGGGCTCGCACATCTTTTAGTTCTTCTCCCAGCAGAGTGTTGGAATCCTACAACTTATTCTTCTCATCCCTGACCCGTGTCAGCACACGATTGCCCGCGGCCAGTTGCCTTTTGGCTTCTTGCGCGACTTGCAGGGCCTCCTTCAATTGATCTGGCGATCCTGCCATAGGAGATACAAAAAGTATTAATATTGCTGGAACATGATTATATTTTCTCGATGGAGAGGAACATTACCAGGCGATGCCTCCTTGGATTTCTCCAGTTCGGCGGTAGCAGCAGCCAGTTGGGTCCGACATTTTTCCAGCTCTTGAGACAACAGGTTGTTCTTCTCTGTGAGCACCTGGTTATACAATGATCCTTAAAACAGTTGTATCAACTGCTTCAAGTCTCGGGGGCTACTAGTATATAATTATCAGATTTGTACAAATGTGTACTTACCCGCATATCTTTCAAATGCTGGTCTGTGGCTCTAGTAAGCCCGTCTCGAGTAGCTCGGATGTATGCATCAGCCGAGCTGAAGGCGTTGAATGCCTCTTTTGTAAAGCCGGGGTCATGAACAGCGGCCCGCCGGCGCCGATGATTCATGGCGCTTTCCACTTCAGAGTTTGTGATGGATACATCATCCGTCTCCTCTGCCGAAGGACAATCCGGCATCACTCCCGTATCCGCCCTCGCCTTTAAAGCATGGTCGGGAACATGACTTGTGGAGGCGCGGCCGGTAAGATCCCCGGACATAGTCCGGCGAACACTTTTTTCTGAAAAGACACAGTGGATAATGTCACAGTTTGATGTGACTGCCAGGGGGCATGCTCAAAAACCATACCTCTTTGTTGAAAGCTTTGCCATGTTGTTGTTCGTTTACCTCTTCAAAGATTTGCTTGGTGCAGGCGCTGCTCTCTTAGGAGATGCCTCTGGCGCACGTTGAGGCGTCGGGCGCCTCCCCTTTGGAGCACGAAATAGTGCGATGAGCGAGGCGTAATGGGGAAGCTCTCTCGAAGAAGGTGTCTCTTGATCACTTACATGCGAGGCAGGGAGGAGACCGGGATAGTCGGCGGTGATGGCCACTTCTGTGCCGTCATAGCTCGCCTGGTAGAACACCCCATCCTCGAGCTCCACGAATATGTCCGAATCCTCTTCGAATCTGGGGTCAAGGTCCCGGTTGTGACCCTCTGGCTGTGGGGCGAGGCTATGGATCCCCTTGGTAACCTTCCGCCATTCCTGTTACAAATGGCGGGGTTAGTGTCCATTAAAAGTGACTCAGGGAGAAGATTGAGTACAGCGGTGGGATTGGAACTCACCCAGCTAGGAGGATTGTATATGGAAAATCCATCTCGACGTTTGATACGAGTGAACTCCTCTTTCTCCCCTTTGTACAATTCGGCCAATATTTTGGCCAAAGCGGCGGGGGTGTCCGGACCCTTCCAACCGCAGCGGGAGGCGTCATCTTCCCCATTATAGTGACACATGGGAACCCTCTGTATTGGAGTGGCTGAACCCCCCGCGCTATGGAAGTCGCCATTACCTCGACTATTGATAATCCGGACTGGGCGAGCGTCTTTATCTTGCCCATCAATTGACGGACTTCAGCGCTGTCTTCCTCTTCGAGGCTCCGAGGGCGCCAGCTATGGCATTTCTTCAACGGAGTGCTTGAAAATTCGGGTAGACCCATTCGGACTGGGTCAGGAAGGGCGACGTCCTCAATATAGAACCACTCGGAAGGCCACTCTTCGGACGCCTTCTTCGGCGTGCCGGACAGGTATCCGGTCCCGGCGATGCGCCATACCTCGGCTCCGCCCACTTTGAATATTGATCCCTCTTGGTTACGAGGGACGAGGCAAAATAGTTTCCTCCTTAATTCAAAATGGGCCTCACAGCCCAGGAATAGCTCACAAAGAGCAACGTAACCCGCGATGTGCAGGATGGAGGCAGGAGTGAAATTGTGCAGTTGGAGGCCATAATACTCTAGAAGTCCTCGGAGGAACAGATGGATTGGAAATCTGACGCCTCTTAGCAAGTAGGGAACGAAGCACACTCGTTCCCCCCTGGATGGATTGGGGAAATTCTCAGCCTGAGCCCCGCCGTTGAAGGAAGTCAATCATGCTCGAACGGGGACTAGATCCGCGGGGGGAAGAAATCCCTGTGTTTGCAGCTTCACCAGCTGACCATGGGATACGAAGCATCTCTCCCAATCGCCTTTTTCGGAGCCGTGGGGACGGGAGGAAGAACTGGGAGTACTAGCCATGTTGGAGTGGTTCCTCCTAGCAAGCTCTGAGGATTTTCCGCGTGGTGTGGAATGGATCTGAGATCCAATCCCTTTAAATAGACGCTTTTCTTACATGGCCGGGGTGTTATGTGCAAAAAATACCCTCACCTCTCGTATTCGCTCGACACGTGGAAGCTGAAGTCATGGATGCACAGAAGCCGATGGGTACGACATTAAATGGAAGGTCGAATACAGCTCTTTGGAAGTCATCGGAGGAGGAACCTACCTTGCAATGCGGAAGACAATCTGCGCGCCAGACACATCGTCATTGAAAGCCTGGTTCGGGGGCTACTGAGGGAGTCCTGGACTAAGGGGTCCTCGGGCGTCCGGCCTATTGGACATGGGCCGGACTGATGGGATGTGAAGATACAAGACCGAAGACTCTCACCCGTGTCCAGATGGGACTCTCCTTGGCGTGGAAGGCAAGCTTGGCGTCCGGATATGAAGATTCTTTCTCTGTAACCGACTTTGTACAACCCTAGTCCCCTCCGGTGTCTATATAAACCGGAGGGTTTAGTCCATAGGGACGATCATAATCATACATGCTAGGTTTCTAGGGTTTTAGCTATTACGATCTCGTGGTAGATCAACTCTTGTAATACTCATATTCATCAAGATCAATCAAGCAGGAAGTAGGGTATTACCTCCATAGGGAGGGCCCGAACCGGGGTAAACATCATGTCCTCTGTCTCCTGTTACCATCGACCTTAGACGCACAGTTCGGGACCCCCTACCCGAGATCCGCCAGTTTTGACACCGACAGTGGCCATGCCCCCTCTTAGGTGGAGGCGAGCCGGGCCCCTCCTGGCGAGCCTTTCCCTTCTCTGCGGCCGAGAACCTATTCGTCGGCGCCATGGGTGTCGCAGCAAGGCAGTAAAAGCGAGGAGGAAGAGGAAGAAGCAGGCAGAATGGAGGAAGAGATGAGCAACGGGGGCTCTGCCTCCCTCCTCATTTATAGCCAGGAGGAGGCCAACCGTCGACCTCCACGATCGCAGGTAATGATGGTTTTTCTGCATGCACCAAGGAGTCAAGTCGGGCAGTTGCCGAGGCAGCGTGGGGAAGCGGAGACGCCCACGTCCTGTCAATCGCCACGCGTCAATAAAGGCCGCAGGCGGTTAGGGCCCGCGGCGCTCCGCACATGCCCCTTGGCTTCGCCTCGAAGCCAAGTACGAGCGCGCCTTGGGCCCGGGGGCTACTGTTGGCGTTCTGGGAACGGGGGTCCCCGGACTTGCCTGCCTGCGGCCCACGGCGTGGCTCCACCAACGGCCTGGTATGGCCCATCTTCATCAACAACCACTCAAGACCCTCATGAGGGGCCAAGACTTGTGAGGCGGGCGACACAATACCTCCTCAGGGGCAGCCTCACTAGGCTGGCTCGCGAGGAGCGGAGCTATCAAGGCAGGGGGCATCTCGCGAGGTTCGCATGACGTGAGCCATGACGACCGAAGCCAGGCAGGCGCCAGCGGGCGCAGAGCACCAGTTACCTCTTTGGTGCTCAAAAGGCAAGCGCAGGCGAGGAGTCCCGAGGCATCAGGCAAAGGTTTCCATATCGGTGCAACAAGACCAAGACCAGCAGGACGGCGGGATGGAGGTCACCGCAGAGCCCACGGCGGCGTCACCACCAGAGCCTTTGGCAGGCGAAGACCACCTTTTGTCAGGATAGCTTCTACTAGTTGTCTCCCTTCAAAATTGGCCGTTGTGGGATCCCTTCCCGCGTAACATTTGGGAAGAGGACCAGGGCCTCTATAAATAGGACTAGACACCACCGTATGGGGCAACTGATCTGGGAACTCACCTTAGGACGGATCATTCAGATCTCCCACACACCCACAAGCTCTTTGAGCTCAAGAACACCTCTCCTCAGGAGGTTGTTCATCCCTTGTACTTGTTCATCCCCAGCCTACAAGGCAATCCACCACACCACACTGGAGTAGGGTATTACATCACAACGGTGGCCCGAACCAGTATAAACTCTTATGTCCCTTGTTCTTTGGGTTCGGCAAGCTAGGCCTTGAGATCGTTGCGTGAGGGAGCTAGAGAGGGAGAGAGATCTTCGTGCGCACCCCAGTGTTCGAACCTCAAGGGTTTGCCGGAACCCACAATCCAACAGTAGGGGTACAATCTGCGAGAGTCTGGGTTATGTGTGGTAGGGCTAGTTCTCGTGCATGTACAGCCGGGGTGCTATGTCCACCAAGAGGTAGCACTGTTTTATTTGAAGACCGTGTTTGTACTCCGCTAGATATTGCCATCACCCGCTCCAATTCAAATGGCTGATAAACAGGAAACATAGTTGAATGTATAGACATTGTATGAGAGACAGATGCAATAGATAGTGTGGAAAAAAGAGGGCATGAAATAGTTGACATGTATATTGTTTAACTAAAACGGATAGCATGACATAATTTCACATATATGATGTCTATCTAAACTGGATAGCATAGCATAACATAATTCAAAGATATGATGACTAACTAAACAGGATCGCATGACATAATTCACGTACATGTTATCTAAGTAATCAAGATCGCGTGATTTAATTCACATATGTGATTTATATGCCAAGCAGAGGGCATTCACATATATGATGTCTGAACTAAGAACATGGTGTTGAATATTGTGTATATGATATCTAAATTATGCAATGCAAGACACCATATGCATGATATGAGCAGTATAACCGTGACAAATTAGAGCATACACCTCGATGGGGGAATAGGACTAGTCATCTATCGCTGAATCCATATCTGAGGAGCTATTGGGACCCAGCAGGAGATCTGCTTCGACAGGTAGCATTGTCTGCTCGGAAGGCCTTGTTTTCACTCCAGATTTTTTTCATCACCCACTCAAATGGCTGATTCACAGGAAGAGTAGTTTAATGTACAAACATTATAGACAAATGGAAATGGTAATGAAGGAAAAGGATGGGCAATATATCATTCAAATATATGATGCCTGGTTAAATAGGGTGGCATTGCATATTTCACATATATTATGGCTGGCTAAAAGACATGAGACTGCATAATTCCCATATATGATATAGAAACTAAACAGGTGGCATTACAGAACATGTCTAAACTAAGCAGATGACATATATGATGTCAAAAGTAGGCACTCCAAGGCAACATATGCATGATATGACTAACATCATCATGCCTAGTTGGAGCAAACACCTTGGGGGGTAAATAGGAGTGGCCAGCTGCGTCTGAATCCGCCTCAGAACAGATATCTTCCTCTGCATTACAATATGGAGAGGGGGGAGGGTTTGCCATTGAACCCACCATGGAGCGATGTCTACATGAAATTGTATTTCTGCGCAAAACTCTTCTCTTTTTCTCTGCATGTTCAGCATGACTGTGTACAATATCTGACATGCATACGGAAAAAATATAGTGAGATTATGTAAGGAGAGCATGCAGAAATCTAGAGTGATGGTAACAACCAATGGATGGATCCAAAAATAATGATAGCAGGCTGATGATTGCTTTAATTTAATAAAAAGACAGATGATGATTGCTTTACCATTTGCTTCCCGCCCAAGATGAACAACATAGGCATACCCTAGGTGAACCAGATATTTTTTTTGACTAACTACTGCAAGGCACTGCCCCACAGTCTTTTATTCCAAAAACCAAGAGTCCAATACAAGTTAACTGTACAATACTAAGACTAAAAGATAAAGGCCAGAGTGGCCAAACTTACCTATACCTACCTATACAAGACAAGACTTAATGAAGCCCCTCCAACCAATTCAAAAGGAGGGGTCTAACATGAGCCTTGACTCTATGGGAGAGCAGAGTTAAATCATGTACAAATTTACAACGCCAAGCACTAAACGTAGCTCGTTCCCCTCTGAATGTCCTTCCATTTCAAAGAATCCAAATATTCCAACTATTCATTGCAGCCTCGATATGTGCGCCACAACTAATTTAGAACTCAAGTTTGAACATTAATTTGGACCTGACTTAGAGTCTAAGAGGTGAACAAGACGATAAAGTAGCAGGTAATATTAAGCAATGCATAACATAAGCAGAAACAAATGAGTGCGACCTCTCTTGTGGACCCATGTACTCCTCAGGTTCATCTGCTGAGTCGATGATGGTGATGCCATTGCGGTGAGTGCCGGCGGTAGGGAAGGAGATCTGAGGCGGCAAAAGACTGTCAGGAGTCGTGATGTCTGGTTTGGTGGATGCTTCTATCGATGGAGCAGCTCAGGTGAGGTGGACGATGTCGCGACAGGAGCAGGACAAACCACACAAAGTTTTCTTCAACATCTACCTGTAACTGAAGTAATTCTGTAAAGGCTCCTTTGGCTTGCATGATTCTAAAAACGCAGGGATAGGAAAAACACCGGAATAGGATAAGAATGCACATGGGAAACATAACATTTGTAAACACAGGATTTCTGTCAACTTGTGTGTTTGGTTCACAGGAATTGGAAGAGCAGAGGAATGCAAGAAACATGGCCAAATTAAAGTCAAACCATATCAAAGCGTGTACAGTTAGAATGTTATTCTGCCAGTAATGCACTTGGTCTTGTTTTCATGCATAGGATTTTGAAAAGTAGGTCCAGGTGGATATTTTGCTCCATTCCTTTCAACAAAATGCATGAATAATTGAATAGTAGAGTGCCATAGGAAAATTTCCTATTGCTATGTTTTTCCTTTGAACCAAAATAGCCCTAATGGATCGACATGAATGTAGAGTAATAAGTGATGCGACAAGTGTACAACCTCTTTGCCGTAGCCGTGTCGACCTCAGCATCATTGGGTTGGTCGCTGAAGAAGTTGAGGCAGAGGTGGCTGTTGGAGGTGTGGAGGAAGATCTGAGGAATCTGTAAACGGCGTCCAGGGCACTGCTCTGTTGTGATGGATGGTTCTGTCATTGGAGTAGCTCCGGCGAGCCGTAAGACGTCGAGGCTGAAGCAGTACAAGACAGACATCGTTAATCTCAAGTGGGATTCTAATAGCATCTCCAATAGATGATGTAAAATACATTACCAAAAAGTGATAGATGTAAAATTTACATCATCAAAAAACACCTGACTATAATAGATGAGGTAAAAATTGTTGACTCTGAACTTAACTGTCGAAACTGAAATTTACTGTGGAATCTGAATGTTACTGTCGAAACTGAACGCAATGGTAGCAGAGAGGCACTTCACATGTAGTTTAGGGAGGGCCTGCAGTTCATCTTCAACCTGCACCCCCCTAATCCGCCAGCCACCACCGGCCGAACCGCCGGCCCCCGCCGCCCGCGGCCCGCGGCGCTCCCGTGCCGCCTCGCCGCCCCGAAACAACTCCCCACCGCTGGTCCGCCGCCGCCCCGGCCAGCCCTCTAGCCCCCCCCCCCTCCGCGCCGAGCTTTTTCTCCGGCGATCCCCATGCCACCGCGCCCCCACCGCCAGCGACCATCGCCCCCACCCTGAACCCTAAGATAGATAGTTGGGTACCTCTCCAGCGAGCCCCCCTCTCCGCTGCGGTTGGTTCTTCCTTAACTACGGCAAGCCCCCCCCCCACCCCCTGAAAATTGACTGACCCAAGAGTCGATTCAGTGGACTGAAGTGTAGCTAAATCAAAGCAGAGCAGCAGCACGAGCGAGGGGGAGAGCAGCAACAGCAGCGCGAGCGAGCGAGAGCCGGAGCAGCAGCAGCGCGAGCGAGCGACCGAGAGCCGGAGCAGCAGCAGCAGCGCGAGCGAGCGAGAGCCGGAGCAGCAGCAGTAGATCTGGCTGATATGGACGCTGCCGCTGAAGGGGCCTCGCACTGGGGGAGAGCCGCCGTGGAGATGTCGCTTGCGGCGCCGGCTTTGAGGTAGCCGCGCCATGGGGGTGCGGGATGGAGCACCCTCGGCGCCGGGAGGTCGAGTTAAGGAGAAGGTGCGATGCGATGAGTGTACAACCTCTTTGGTGGCGCCGAGTAGGCCTCGGCTTTGTCCGAGGAGTCGGTGAGGATGTTGCGGTTCCGGTGGAGCAGGTTAAGGCAGAACTATGGGGATGGAGCAGCCGCGATAGACGAGGCGATCGTCGGAGCAGCTCCTTGCAGGTGGAGGACGGGTCGGCTGAACCCGCGGGACGATGGGATGGACGACGGATCCTCGTCCGGGGAGGTGGATGAGGGACGTCAAGCTGTTGCGGTGGACGATGTCACCGGGAAGAGGCTCCGGCTGGGCAGCGGTGAGGTGGCAGACGGAGGAGGGTGGGGTTTCCCAGCTGGAGCGGAGAGGTTATGGCGGCCTGGGATTTTGAATGGCGAAAAGGAGGCGATGGGAGGGGGAACCATGACTTAGAGATGCGCTTGATCCAAAATGTAGGGTGTGTTACAAAAGTACCCCACCGATTTGAACGAGCGGCCCTTTCGGCTCAGGGTTAGAAGGGGGATTTCGCGTGTCGGGATTTGGCAGCTGGAGGGAGTTTTCGCGCGTGTTGTGAAGGCGCGAGTTTTGGGAGCATGATATATGAATTTTTGGGATATAACAAGGCACGGGTTGAATTTTAGGGACAAGCCCAACGTGTAATATTGTACTTGTACATACCAAATCAATTCGCACTTCCCTCAACGAAAAAATGGAAAAAAAATAAAACTATTCACACCACACAAAGAGAGAGTCTTGTCCCGTTTTACTATACGAATGCTATTCAAAGCTATGAATCCATGTTATGTCCAATTAAATTTTTTCGCTGGCTGTATAATGCATGTAACCTACTCATACCAACATTTTAGTGCATTCCAAATGTCTATACTACCGCTGCAATTCGAACTAAATTTGAATTAATTTCTCTATTTGAATAAGAATCTACAATCATGATTGTTGCCAACTTCAACCATCATTCGTGTATTACCTTAACAACAAACCACATGATTACTATAGAGATAGATATGAACTATGTGTACTATATGAACTCGAATTCAATTTTTTGAATACACTTGATGTTGATTCCAAATAATAGTACATTTGATGTACTAACTAGATATTCATAATCTAAACCATGTTCCATACGTACACCGTGTTTATCACACAAAGTATAGTGCCCCGCCCCCTACATTATGACAAGTATTTAGCCCTGAGCTGCAAAAGCCACACATTATCCCAAATTATAGTCAATGTTCTATATATTATATGTAGTACTAGCAAGATGCCCATGTGTTGCACGGAACATCAAGATGATCGAGGGGAGGCCTTATTTGCAAATGTGGAGAGGGGTGTGGGTATCTCTTTTCAAAATTGCCATAGTTTCCTTCCTATCCGTCAGATATAAATCGGACGGCCTATATTGCAGGATGGCGAGCACACCATCATCAACAACTCTGTTTTTTATAAGAGTAGAGATAAAATATATTATATGTAGTATAACATGTTCATAACCACACCATGTGCATCACCGTTATATATATTCACGCATGCGTCGGTTTAAAACACTATGATAAATTCTTCAAATATCTGAATTCACTTTTTATAATGAATTATGATCTCTATTCGTCTTTTACACCCACACAATCCTCTTATCTTTGTAGCTAGCGCTAACTTTCTCTCGTGCATGCACACGCCCGCATCCCTCTCACCCTCCCTCAGCATTCTCTAGCTCCACCGCGAAAATTCGTCTTTTCACTTTAGGTCGTTCACCCATGGTGTGTGTAGGCCCCCCCCAGCTCCTTCTTTACGGCACACATCGGTCGATATGCCTCTCTAGCCAGGTGTGCCTACCACAAACACAAGCTTTCCCTCTTCTCTTCTCACCGTCCATGCCTCACTCCCACCCCTCTTTTCATTGATCTCGTACTCGCACACTCTTTCCCCCTCAATATAGTATGCCTCTCGCACCACCTCCTAGCTGCATCCTTCTCTCTCTATCCTTCTCTTCAGGCCTTATTTGCTTCTAACACATACATGCATGTATACCGATCGATCTCCCTACATATACCTAGGTCGACTTTAACTATTTTCCCCCACCCGCCGATCGACGTACCTCACAAGTTATGTCTCTCCTTTCTCCGACAAAGGACAATTGATCTTCCTATGTAGTTACGCCTGCTTACCACAGCCATATCGTCCCCCCTCATCATCGTGCATGCCTCCCGACCCGTCTCTCACACGCATGTGCACAGACAGGCAGGCATCCCCTCTCTTACTGATATTGCAGGCGTGCCCTCCGTTTATCTAGCAAGCCTCTCCCACCATTTGTTAGAAGCAACTCCACCACCAACCCCTCCGACACTCCAGCTCTGTCTCTCTCCCAACCTTATTCCTCTCCTACACATATGCATGGATGCCGATCGATCTCCCTCAATACATAAGGTAGGTCTCTCTCCTCCTCCACACATATACCAGCCATTGTACCTCTATAGTTAATTAGGTCTCCCCCACCACCACCACCACCACCACACACCGATTGTCGAGCACTGTAAGTAGATATCCATGCCACAGAGACAACCTGCACCTGTGCCCTCTCACATTCCAGTAGGCTAGCCACCCTATATCTTTGACATGGGCACACACAAATTCGATGGCACTCTTTATCGATCGCGCGCACACACACACACACATCATCCCTCTCTTCGATTCTATGGATACCTCACGCCGATGATACCTCCACTCTCTTCTCGTGGATCGCCCCCTCTATATATATATGATATATCCAGGCCTCTATTTCACACACATTGCATATGTTACATTTTTTATTGAAATATCATCAACATATATTCCTTCCCTATCTCTCACGCCCCCTGAGGGAGTCCTGGATTAAGAGGTCCTCAGGCGTCCGGCCTGTTGACATGGGCCGGACTGATGGGTTGTGAAGGTACAAGACTGAAGACTCTCTCCCGTGTCCAGATGGGACTCTCCTCGGCGTGGAAGGCAAGCTTGGCACCCGAATATGAAGATTCCTTTCTCTGTAACCGACTTTGTATAAACCTAGTCCCCACCGGTGTCTATATAAACCGGAGGGCTTAGTCCGTAGAGACGATCATAATCATAGTCATACAGGCTAGACTTTTAGGGTTTTAGCCATTACGATCTCGAGGTAGATCAACTCTTGTAATACTCATATTCATCAAGATCAATCAAGCAGGAAGTAGGGTATTACCTCCATAGAGAGGACCCGAACCTGGGTAAACATCGTGTCCCCCGTCTCTTGTTACCATCAACCTTAGACGCATAGTTCGGGACCCCCTACCCGAGATCCGCCGGTTTTGACACCGACATTGGTGCTTTCATTGAGAGTTCCGCTGTGACATCAAAGACAGGATTGATGGCTCGCCTTGTTATCAAGGATAGTGTCACCTCCGGAGGAGCACTGGCCCCAGGCCAAACCCTCCGGCTGGGCGGCTTTACCATGACCGCCCGTTCGGCCGTTAAGCCGACGATGACTTCTCGAGTCATCGAAAATCCCCTCCGTGTTGACTCCGAATACTCCAAGCAGATGGATCCAGCGGAGTTGTCGTCTTTGAGTGAGCTCCTAGATCGCATCGCCGCGTTCGGGGTCGCTACAGACTTCGATCGGATTGGGCTTAAACCCGACCAGAGAGAGATTAAACCTCCACCGATCACCCACCAGATAGTGGTAGTAGAGGAGCAAGACGACAACTCTTCCTCTATACAGAGGACGAACTATGTTCGGATCTCCGAGCTCGAAGAGCCGGATACCTACCTTCGGAAATACACGCCTGTCGGATTTCGGGTTCCGGCAAAACCCTTGACGTTCGAATACTAGGGTGCACACGAAGATCTCTCCTCCCTCTAGCTCGCACGCATCAAGATCTCATGGCCTAGCTCGACGAACCCAAAGAACACAGGGACACAAGATTTATACTGGTTCGGGCCACCGTTGTGGTGTAATACCCTACTCCAGTGTGGTGTGGTGGATTGCCTCTTGGGCTGAGGATGAACAGTACAAGGGAAGAACAACCTCCTGAGGAGAGGTGTTCTTGTGCTCGATGAGCTTGTGTGGTGGTTGATGAACTGAATCCTCCATCCCCTCCTACGATGGTGGCTAGTCCTATTTACATAGGCCCTGGTCCTCTTCCCAAATATTGAGTGGGAAGGGATGCCACAACGGCCAGTTTGAAGGGGCACAACTAGTCTAAGCTATCCTGACTAAAGGCGGTCTTCGCCTGCCAAAGGCTCTGGTGGCGACGCCGCCTTGGGCTCCACGGTGACCTCCGTCTTGCCGTCCTTCTGGTCTTGGTCTCGTTGCACCGATATGGAAACCTTTGCCTGATGCCTCGGGACTCCTCGCCTGCGCTTGCCCCTTTAGCACCAAAGAGGAAACGAGGACACTGTGTGCGTCGGCACCCGCCTGGCCTTGGTCCTCATGGCTTACGTCACGAGAACCTCGCGAGGTTTCCCTTGCCTTGATCTCTCCGCCCCTCGTGAGCCAGCCTGGTGAGGCCGCCCCCGAGGGGGTCTTGTGTCATTCGCCTCGCAAGGCTTGGCCCCTCGCGAGGGTCTCGAGTGTCTGTTGATGAAGATAGGCCATACAGGGCCGCTGGTGGAGCCACGTCGTGGGCCATAGGCAGGCAAGTCTGGGGACCCACTTTCCCAGAACGCCGACAGTAGCCCCCGGGCCCAACGCGCGCTCGGACTTGGCTTCGAGGCGAAGCCAAAGGACAAGTGCGGAGCGCCGCGGGCCACTACAGCCTGCGGCCTTGGTCGACGCGTGGCGACTGATTGGACGTGGGTGGCCCCGCTTCCCCATGTAGCCTTGATATCCGCCTGGCTAGGTGGCCACGGCGTCCTACACGGTTATTCCCCTGTTGCTGCAACGCACTCCCCAATTCCTCCGCTTCTTCTAACCTCAGCTTCCTCTCCCAATCCGACCTGAGCTCAGTCCTCTCCATCGCCATGGCGCCGAAGCGAACGGAGAAAGGGAAGAACCCATGTCCTCAGCCAGTCCTCCCTCGGCCATTGAACCCGCCGTTGGTCGATTGCTGGTACTCAATCAAGAGGCCATGGACAAGGTTCGCCCGGCGCTTGCTACCAGCTTCAATGAATGGGGAGGGACGGTGGCCTGGCCAGCGTCCCGTGCGACTATCAATAGGACAGCCACTGAGGTCCAGTTCTTCATTGACGCCCTGTGGGCCGGCCTGGTTCCTCCTTTCTCCGCCTTCTTCAATGTTGTGCTTTCCCATTATCAGATCCATATGCTGCACCTAGATACCCAATCCATTGCCCTTCTTGCCGTCTTTGCCTTTGTCTGTGAGAACATGGTGGGCATTGCCCCTTCCGTGGCCCTCCTGCACCATTTCTTCGCTCTGCACTTGACCGACCCCCTGCAGTGCTCGGGGTGCCTGAGCTTCCAGGCTGTGGCGGCGACGGCCAGCTCGGGGATTGATTTTGATCTCCGCCGTCTGCAGGTGGGTTTCGGACATGGTGGGTGTATGCGGATGTCGGAGTGCTCAGCCCCCTGCTCTCGCCTCCGTCGTTGCCCGCCGTCCCCAGCTCCGGCTGGGGCCACGAGAAGCTCACGGGCTCCCGCCTTGCCTTCGTCAGGCTCCGGTTGAGGAGGATGAAGGACCTCGGCGTGACTGCGCCCAAGGTGGTGAAGGAGTTCCTCCGACGCCGCATCGCCCCACTCCAGCGCCATTCCCAGCCGATGTGGGCCCTGACCGGCGGCCAGGATCGCATGCGGCTTTAGGAGTCGGGGCTCCCGCTCGTGGCACGAAGAATGGTGCTTGAGGTCTTGACGGGTGACCCCTCGCCAGGCGATATGCCGCGGGAGGGTTGTCTCATGTACTGCTGCTCAAACAGGGTGGAGTTCGCGGGGCAGATGCCCCCCTTCGACGAATGGGGGTTGCGTCCAGTCGGCCTTGTGGGGCCCCGCGAGAACCCCGTCGCCGTGGTTCCCCTCCCTGTCACCGGCGCCGAGCTTGCCCCAAGAGTGGACGCAGGGGGGCAAGCACCACTGGAGGCCGGAGGTGAGGGAGCCAAGATGTCGACACCACCCGAGGCTTCTGAGGCGCCATCGCCTGGAACCCGTGACTCTTGTCCTGAGGTGGCCGTTGAGGGGGCGATGCGATCTACCGCTTCTAAGGATGAAGCCCTCGAGGCCTCAGCAGGCCATCACGAGGCGGAACCCAATAGCTCTCCTCAGCTTGGTGCTCCTAAAGTCGTCTCCTTGGGCGCCTCACCAGTTGTGCCCTGTGATGGCCGCCACGTCCAACACTTCGGACGGCTCTATGTGGACTTCGAAGCGCTCCGCAAGAGGAAGGGGTCCCCAAGCTGCAGCAGTGGTGCCTTCCGGCCGCTGAAGCAGAGGAAGTACATCGCCATAGATGAGTAAGTACCTTATTTTCGTGCTTCCTCAAGTACTACTTCCATTCCTGATGGTGTCTCTTCAGGCTCCCTTCCGCTAAGGCCGTGAAGCCTCCCGGGAAGCAACCTCCTCCTGCCTCGGATCTCCAGCTGGCCTTGAGTGTCCCGAACCAGCAGGCCACCCCCGGCGCGAGGTCGGCCGGGGAGGCAGACGCGCTAGCATGGTGCCTCGAGCCTACGCTCTTGCCGTCTCTTCTTCGTGACCTCACCGGGGGCACGTCGAGCGTGCCAAGGGCTCCTCCTCTGGTCGTGGACGGCGGCTGGATGGCATCGGTCTTGGCTTCTTCTTCGAGTAGCGAGCCTCAACTCAACCAGGCTCCCACCAAAGCCCAGTGGGCGACCGGGGGCGCGCCAGCCCCCAGCCCCCTGCTGAAAGGGGGGACCGCTTCAGATCCCGTCGGCAACCCCCGCTGTGGGGGACAGAATCGGCCGCACGCTTAAGCTTGCGCACGAACAGAGTGTCGTCCGCCATGAGCTCTTTCAGGAGGCAATGGGTGCGATGAGCTGGCTTGGCGGAGAGCTCATGGATGTAGACGCGCGCCTCGAGGCCGAAGGTCTTCGACTGATGGAGGAGCGGCATAAACTAAAGGTGGCCATCAACCTCGGGCGCCACCAGCGCGAGCTTGACAATGCAATGGCCGAGGCGTCTATGGAGGCCTCGCGTAAGGCCTGCACTCGAGCCTTGGAGGAGGCCTGGGAAGCTGACCGTCGCCGCGAGATCACAGAGAAACGCGCATGGGAGCTCCAAGCCTGGAGCGCCTCCTTGGAGCAGCAAGTGGAGGCGCGCAGAGCCACCTTAGCATTGATGAGGGGGACGCCTGCCGAGAAGGAAGAGATCCTGAAGCGCGAGGAGGCGTTGGCGCTGGAAGCCATGGAGCGCAGCCTTGAGCTTGAAGGGTTGGAGACGAGGGAGCGCCAAGTCACCCAAGCGGAGGATGTTGTTGGTGTGCACGAGGCCATAGCTCAGGAGGAGGTAGGTCGTCGGGTGGCCGAGGCTCGCGCGGATCTGGCGAGCAGGTACGACTTGAAGCTGAAGCTTGTGGAAGCTGAAGCTGTGGGCAGGACTACTGCCCTCGAGTCTGGGTTGGCTGAGTCGGGGCATCGCGAGAAAGCCGCCGCAGCCGCCCTGATCTCTATGCAGGCTGAGCTGGCTTCCGCCCGTGCCGAGCTACTTTCTCTTCAGCGGTGGTTCGCTAGCGCCGAGTCCTTCGCGCAGCAGAGCAGGAAGGAAGCGCTCCGGCGGCAGATGCTGGAACACATGCACGCCCCCATGCTCCAAAGCCTCAGGATCAGAGCCAACGCGGCGCTGGGCACCATCTGTGATGAAGATGCCCCTCATCCCCACTCGAATGATTATGCTAGTCACCTCCTTTTCTTCACTGATGTGGTGACACGCCTGGAGAATCAAGCCGAGAGGGCTCGCGAGCTTGTTGAAGAGAGGAGCTGCGGCCTGCTCAAGCGCGCGTTCTCCCGCGTCTTCAGCCACCTCCAGAACACCTACCCGAACTTCGATTTTGACCCCGCCATCGCCCCTATGCCTGAGGCCATCCGGGGCGAACTGGCGCGCTGGGTAGAAGAAAATGTGGATGCTCTAGTCAGGGCCTTCACCTCCGACGACGATGCGGTGGTGGTCGCGGCGGATGAGGGTGACGTGGTCGACGAAGGTGTGGGCGATGCCGGCAACGGTGACGGTGATGCCGGCGACAGTGACGGCGACGCCAGCGACGCGTCTGAGGGCGACCTGGAGGATGGGGTGAGCGACATGTCCGATTGAGCCTGTGCTTCCTTATCGTCAACCCTACATGCGAAAGCTCGGGCACGGCCCCGAAAGTTATAACAGCATTTTCGGAGGGGGAGCCCCTCATGTAAACATATTACTGCCTCTATTCCTTAATCCAAGCTGGAGATGTGTTTTTACGGGCCTGCGAGTCCCGTCATGAGCTTACTGCTGCAGTTTACCTTAGTAAGGGCCAGTTCCAAATCGGCTCATGAGGTTGTGAGCTTCCGAGGGGCCTGCCGATCCGCCCGAGAGGGCCTCGCGAGGAGCAAGCGCTAGCCGTGAAGGGACGCGCGCGCAGCGTGCGAGTGCCGCGCCCAGCCCCCGCTCGCGAGGGGCTCGCGAGGGGGAGGCGGCACGTGCGGACTCTGAATCAAGGCAAGGAACCAGATTGCAAGAAACGCACAAACGATAAAAGACACCCCCCCCCCCCCCCCCGCGCGCTCAAATGAAAAATCAACTTCAAACTTAAATCCAAAGCCAGAAAACAGGGCTACAAAAGAGAGATTAAAAGCAAATGGCCGCGTCCGGCACCTAGTCTAGTCTTCTTGTCTTCTCGCCAGCGCGGAGCTAAGTGCTGCCACTAGGACGTGAGAGGGAGCCCCCGAGGCCCGAGAGCGGAACTGCTGAGACTCCGGGGCGTGTACAGCCCCACTCATTATTACGTGAGAGTGTCACGAGCGGAGACCTTCACAGGCGCGAGCCTTACTTCATATCGCCAGACGAGAGCCCCGCCTTGCGCCACCCTCAACCACCGTTGGGGTCGTCCGGAAACCAGGACGACTCCAAAGGGGCAAAGGGGACGCCAGCGGTGCCCTCGGCGACCATGGGTCCTCTGCCGGGGGGAAGGCTCACCAGCGCCTCCCCAGTAGAGGGCCTACCTCCAGCTAACGCCTTGCTCCACGTGATGTGGGGAGGGGCCTTGTGTCTGGCTCCTTCCCTGCGCCCCCCAGTGCGTTCCTCCCGGTGGAAGGGGGGTTGTTGAACTGGGGTCGCCGTCTGCCGCTGTGACCTGATCCACCTGCGACCCATGGTTAGCGTAAGCTTGCTCCTGAGAGATTAGCGGTACCCTATAGCTGTTGTCGCCGGCGTGGTCGACGTGGCTCCCGGGTAGATCTTGGAAGGCCTCAGCTTCTAGTGCCTCTCCCTCCCAGGCTGGCTCGAGGAACGTGTCAGGGTCGTCTTCCGGCGTGTACACCTGGTCCATCATGCGGGGCATGTAGGCCTCCGAGGCCGCCACCCCGAAGACCTCACCGAAGTGCCCCACGCTCCACGTCGCCCGGCCCACCGCACCGCTCTGAGGATGGTAGGGCGGCACCCCGCTGGGGCCGCAGGTGGCAACACTTGTGCCCGCGCTCATCGGAGGTGGCGCGAGCGCGATTGGGCGTCCGGAGCTGCTGGTCGCACATGTGTCGATGAAACCTCCTGGCGCGCCCGGGGGCAGGCGGGCGCGGCGAGGCCCGCCGTGCGATCCGGCCGCGGCCTGAGGCATAAGCAGGGAGCAGAATGGCGGTGCCTCCGAGGCCGCGGCGTCCAGTACCTCGGCGACGCGCTCCAACAATGCATCCCGGCCGCTCTCCATCAGCCGGCATCGCAGCAGCTTCCGATCCACCGTGAGCGCGGCCCTCATGTGTGCTTGTTCCGGTCGGGTGTGCGGCGCCGTGGCCGCAGCGTAACTTGAGGCCCTTGCGGCTGCCCGTGCTTGTCACGGAGTAAGGGCGGATGGTGTTTGACCGCGCCGCCCGCGCCCTGCAGCGTTTGGCGGTGCGCGTGCCGCCTGGGGTGCGGGGTTGAGGTCTTCTTGGGAGGGCGGCGCCGCCCGGGCTGGCCAAGCTGCCCAACGATCGGTGTTGGTCCTCGGGTCGCCGGACATCGGAACCGTGGAGCGTCGGCGGATCGACTGGTGGAGGACAGGCTCCGGCGCACCCCTACCTGGCGCGCCAAATGTCGGATTTTGGGTTCCGGCAAAACCCTTGAGGTTCGAACACTGGGGTGCGCATGAAGATCTCTCCTCCCTCTAGCTCGCACGCATCAAGATCTCACGGCCTAGCTCGACAAACCCAAAGAACACAGGGACACAAGATTTATACTGGTTCGGGCCACCTTTGTGGTGTAATACCCTACTCCAGTGTGGTGTGGTGGATTGCCTCTTGGGCTGAGGATTAACGGTACAAGGGAAGAACAGCCTCCTGAGGACAGGTGTTCTTGTGCTCGGTGAACTTGTGTGGTGGTTGATGAACCGAATCCTCCATCCCCTCCTACGATGGTGGCTAGTCCTATTTATAGAGGCCCTGGTCCTCTTCCCAAATATTGAGCGGGAAGGGATGCCACAACGGTCAGTTTGAAAGGGAACTGCTAGTACAAGTTATCCTAACTAAAGGCGGTCTTCGCCCGCCAAAGGCTCTGGTGGTGACGTCGTCTTGGGCTCCACGGTGACCTCCGTCTTGCCGTCCTTCTGGTCTTGGTCTCGTTGCATCGATATGGAAACCTTTGTCTGATGCCTCGGGACTCCTCACCTGCCCTTGCCCCTTTAGCACCAAAGAGGAAACAAGGACACTGTGCGCGCTGGCGCCCGCCTGGCCTTGGTCGTCATGGCTTACGTCACGAGAACCTCGCGAGGTTTCCCTTACCTTGATCTCTCCGCCCCTCGCGAGCCAGCCTGGTGACGCCGCCCCCGAGGGGGTCTTTGAAGGAAATATGCCCTAGAGGCAATAATAAAGTTATTATTTATTTCCTTATTTCATGATAAATGTTTATTATTCATGCTAGAATTGTATTAACCGGAAACATAATACATGTGTGAATACATAGACAAACATAGTGTCACTAGTATGCCTCTACTTGACTAGCTCGTTAATCAAAGCTGGTTAAGTTTCCTAACCATAGACATGAGTTGACATTTGATTAACGGGATCACATCATTAGGAGAATGATGTGATTGACTTGACCCATTCCGTTAGCTTAGCACTTGATCGTTTAGTATGTTGCTATTGCTTTCTTCATGACTTATACATGTTCCTATGACTATGAGATTATGCAACTCTCGTTTACCGGAGGAACACTTTGTGTGCTACCAAACATCACAACGTAACTGGGTGATTATAAAGGTGCTCTACAGGTGTCTCCGAAGGTACTTGTTGAGTTGGCGTATTTCGAGATTAGGATTTGTCACTCCGATTGTCGGAGAGGTATCTCTGGGCCCTCTCGGTAATGCACATCACTATAAGCCTTGCGAGCAATGTGACTAATGAGTTAGTTGTGGGATGATGCATTACGGAACGAGTAAAGAGACTTGCTAGTAATGAGATTGAACTAGGTATTGAGATACCGACGATCGAATCTCGGGCAAGTAACACACCGATGACAAAGGGAACAACGTATGTTGTTATGCGGTTTGACCGATAAAGATCTTCGTAGAATATGTGGGAGCCAATATGAGCATCCAGGTTCCGCTATTTGTTATTGACCGGAGACGTGTCTCGGTCATGTCTACATAGTTCTCGGACCCGTACGGTCCGCACGCTTAACGTTCAGTGACGATTTGTATTATGAGTTTATGTGATTAGATGTACCGAAGGTAGTTCGGAGTCCCGGATGAGATCGGGGACATGACGAGGAGTCTCGAAATGGTCGAGACGTAAACATCGATATATGGGACGACTATATTCGAACATCGGAAAGGTTCCGAGTGGTTCGGGTATTTTTCGGAGTACCGGGGACTTACGGGAATACGGGGGAAGAAGTATATGGGCCTTATTGGGCTTTAGGGGAGAGAGAGATGAAGGCCGCGCGCCCCCCAATGACTAGTCCGAATTGGACTAGGGGGAGGGGCGGCGCCCCCTCCTTCCTTCTCTTCCCTCTTCCCCTTCCTTGTCTCCTACTCCTACTACTTGGAAGGGGAGGAATCCTACTCCCGGTGGGAGTAGGACTCCTCCAGGGCGCGCCATAGGGGCCGACCTCTCCCCCTCCTCCACTCCTTTATATACGTGGCCAGGGGGCACCCCATAGACACAACAATTGATCTCTTGATCTCTTAGCCGTGTGTGGTTCCCCCCTCGACCATATTCCACCTCGATCATATCGTAGCGGTGCTTAGGCGAAGCCCTGTGTCGGTAGCAACATCATCACCGTCAACACACCGTCGTGCTGACGGAACTCTCCCGTGAAGCTCTGCTGGATCGGAGTTCGCGAGACATCATCGAGCTGAACGTGTGCTGAACTCGGAGGTGCCGTACGTTCGGTACTTGGATCGGTCGGATCGTGAAGACGTACAACTACATCAACCGCGTTGTGCTAACGCTTCCACTTTCGGTCTACGAGAGTACGTGGACAACACTCTCCCCTCTCGTTGCTATGCATCACCATGATCCTGTGTGTGAGTAGGAAATTTTTTGAAATTACTACGTTCCCCAACAGTGGCATCCGAGCCTGGTTTTATGCATAGATGTTATATGCACGAGTAGAACACAAGTGAGTTGTGGGCGATACAAGTCATACTGCTTACTAGCATGTCATACTTTGGTTCGGCGGTATTGTTGAATGAAGCGGCCCGGACCGACATTACGCGTACGCTTACGCGAGACTGGTTCTACCGACGTGCTTTGCACATAGGTGGCTGGCGGGTGTCAGTTTCTCCAACTTTAGTTGAACCGAGTGTGGCTACGCCCGGTCCTTGAGAAGGTTAAAACAACACTAACTTGACGAACTATCGTTGTGGTTTTGATGCGTAGGTAAGAACGGTTCTTGCTCAGCCCGTAGCGGCCACGTAAAACTTGCAACAACAAAGTAGAGGACGTCTAACTTGTTTTTGCAGGGCATGTTGTGATGTGAGGCATGATGCTAAATTTTATTGTATGAGATGATCATGTTTTGTAACCGAGTTATCGGCAACTGGCAGGAGCCATATGGTTGTCGCTTTATTGTATGCAATGCAATCGCCCTGTAATTGCTTTACTTTATCACTAAGCGGTAGCGATAGTCGTAGAAGCAATAGTTGGCGAGACGACAACGATGCTACGATGGAGATCAAGGTGTCGCGCCGGTGACGATGGTGATCATGACGGTGCTTCGGAGATGGAGATCACAAGCACAAGATGATGATGGCCATATCATATCACTTATATTGATTGCATGTGATGTTTATCTTTTATGCATGTTATTTTGCTTAGATCGACGGTAGCATTATAAGATGATCTCTCACTAAATTTCAAGGTATAAGTGTTCTCCCTAAGTATGCACCGTTGCGAAAGTTTTTCGTGCTGAGACACCACGTGATGATCGGGTGTGATAAGCTCTACGTTCAAATACAACGGGTGCAAAACAGTTGCACACGCGGAATACTCAGGTTAAACTTGACGAGCCTAGCATATGCAGATATGGCCTCGGAACACTGGAGACCGAAAGGTCGAGCATGAATCATATAGAAGATATGATCAACATAGTGATGTTCACCATTGAAACTACTCCATCTCACGTGATTATCGGACATGGTTTAGTTGATTTGGATCACGTGATCACTTAGATGATTAGAGGGGTGTCTATCTAAGTGGGAGTTCTTAAGTAATTTGATTAATTGAACTTTAATTTATCATGAACTTAGTCCTGGTAGTATTAGCATATCTATGTAGTAGATCAATAGCTCGTGTTTAGCTCCCCTGTTTTATTTTCAATATGTTCCTAGAGAAAACTAAGTTGAAAGATGTTAGTAGCAATGATGCGGATTGGATCCATGATCTGAGGATTATCCTCATTGCTGCACAGAAGTATTATGTCCTTGATGCACCGCTAGGTGACAGACCGATTGCAGGAGCAAATGCAGACGTTATGAACATTTGGCAAGCTCGATATGATGACTACTTGATAGTTTAGTGCACCATGCTTTACGGCTTAGAATCGGGGCTTCAAAGACATTTTTGAAACGCCACGGAGCATATGAGATGTTCCAATAGTTGAAATTATTATTTCAGACTCATGCCCATGTCGAAAGGTATGAGACCTTTGACAAGTATTTTGCCTACAAGATGGAGGAGAATAGCTCAGCTAATGAGCATGTGCTCAGAATGTCTAAGTACTACAATCGCTTGAATCAAGTGGGAGTTAATCTTCCAGATAAGATAGTGATTGACAAAGTTCTCTAGACACTATCACCAAGTTACTAGAACTTCGTGATAAACTATAATATGTGAGGGATGACGAAAGTAATTCCCGAGCTCTTTGCGATGCTGAAATCGACGAAGGTAGAAATCAAGAAAGAGCATCAAGTGTTGATGGTTTACAAGACCACTAGTTTCAAGAAAAGGGCAAAGGGATAGAAGGGGAACTTCAAGAAGAACGGCAAGCAAGTTGCTGCTCAAGTGAAGAAGCCCAAGTCTGGACCTAAGCCTGAGACTAAGTGCTTCTACTGCAAAGGGACTAGTCACTGGAAGCGAAACTGCCATAAGTATTTGGCGGATAAGAAAGATGGCAAAATGAACAAAGGTATATTTGATATACATGTTATTGATGTGTATTTTACTAGTGTTTATAGCAACCCCGCGGTATTTGATACTAGTTTAGTTGCTAAAAGTAGTAACTCGAAACGGGAGTTGCAGAATGAACAAAAACTAGTTAAGAGTGAAGTGACGATGTGTGTTGGAAGCAGTTCCAAGATCGATATGATCATCATTGCACACTCCCTATACTTTCGGGATTAATGTTTAACCTAAATAAATGTTATTTAGTGTTTGCGTTGAGCGTGAATATGATTTGATCATGTTTATTGCAATATGGTTATTCATTTAAATTAGAGAATAATTGTTGTTCTGTTTACATGAATAAAACCTTCTATGGTCATACACCCAATGAAAATGGTTTGTTAGATCTCGATTGTAGTGATACACATATTCATAATATTGAAGCTAAAAGATGCAAAGTTAATAATGATAGTACAACTTATTTGTGGCACTGCAGTTTAGGTCATATTGGTGTCAAGCGCATGAAGAAACTCCATGCTGATGGGTCTTTGGAATCACTTGATTATGAATCACTTGATGCTTGCGAACCATGCCTCATGGGCAAGATGACTAAGATTCCGTTCTCCGGAACAATGGAGCGAGCAACTGACTTATTGGAAATAATACATACTGATGTATGCGGTCCGATGAGTGTTGAGGCTCGCGGCGGGTATCATTATTTTCTGAGCTTCACAGATGATTTGAGAGGATATGGGTATATCTACTTGATGGAACATAAGTCTGAAACATTTGAAAAGTTCAAAGAATTTCAGAGTGAAGTGGAAAATCATCGTGACAAGAAAATAAAGTTTCTACGATCTGATCGCGGAAACAAATATTTGAGTTACAAGTTTGGTCTTCAATTAAAACAATGTGGAATAGTTTCGCAAATTCATGCCACCTGGAACACCACAGCATAATGGTGTGTCCGAACGTCATAACCGTACTTTATTTGATATAGTGCAATCTATGATGTTTCTTACCGATTTACCACTATAGTTTTTGGGTTATGCATTAGAGACAGCTGCATTCACGTTAAAGGGCACCATCTAAATCCATTGAGACGACACCGTATGAACTGTGGTTTGGCAAGAAACCAAAGTTGTCGTTTCTTAAAGTTTGGGGTTGCGATGCTTATACCAAAAAGTTTCATCCTGATAAGCTCAAACCCAAATCGGAGAAATGTGTCTTCATAGGATACCCAAAGGAAACTGTTGGGTACACCTTCTATCACAGATCCAAAGGCAAGATATTCGTTGCTAGGAATGGATCCTTTCTAGAGAAGGAGTGTCTCTCGAAAGAAGTGAGTGGGAGGAAAGTAGAACTTGATGAGGTAATTGTACCTGCTCCGTTATTGGAAAGTAGTTCATCACAGAAATCTGTTCCTGTGACTACTACACCAACTAGTGAGGAAGCTAATGATGATGATCATGTAACTTCAGATCAAGTTACTACTGAACCTCGTAGGTAAACCAGAGTGAGATCCGCACCAGAGTGGTACGGTAATCCTGTTTTGGAGGTCATGTTACTTGACCATGACGAACCTACGAACTATGAGGAAGTGATGATGAGCCCAGATTCCGCAAAATGGGTTGAGGCCATGAAATCTGAGATGGGATCCATGTATGAGAACAAAGTATGGACTTTGGTTGACTTGCCCAATGATCGGCAAGCCATAGAAAATAAATGGATCTTCAAGAGGAAGACGGACGCTGATAGTAGTGTTACTATCTACAAAGCTAGACTTGTTGAAGAAGGTTTTGACAAAGTTCAAGGTGTTGACTACGATGAGATTTTCTCACTTGTAGCGATGCTTAAGTCTGTCCGAATCATGTTAGCAAATTACCACATTTTATGAAATCTGGCAAATGGATATCAAAACTACATTCCTTAATGGATTTATTAAAGAAGAGTTGTATATGATGCAACCAAAAGGTTTTGTTGATCCTAAAGGTGCTAACAAAATAAGTAAGCTCCAGCGATCCATCTATGGACTGGTGCAAGCATCTCGGAGTAGGAATATACGCTTTGATGAGTTGATCAAAGCATATTGTTTTATACAGACTTGCGGTGAAGCCTGTATTTACAAGAAAGTGAGTGGGAGCACTACAACGTTTCTGATAAGTATATGTGAATGACATATTGATGATTGGAAATAATGTAGAATTTTCTGGAAAGCATAAAGGAGTGTTTGAAAGAAGTTTTTTTCAAAGAAAGACCTCGGTGAAGCTGCTTACATATTGAGCATCAAGATCTATAGAGCTAGATCAAGACGCTTGATAAGTTTTTTCAATGAGTACATACCTTGACAAGTTTTTGAAGTAGTTTAAAATGGAACAGTCAAAGAATGAGTTCTTGCCTGTGTTGCAAGGTGTGAAGTTGAGTAAGACTCAAAGCCCGACCACGGCAGAAGATAGAAAGAGAATGAAAGTCATTCCCTATGCCTCAGCCATAGGTTCTATAAAGTATGACATCCTGTGTACCAGATCTAATGTAAACCCTACACTGAGTTTGGCAAGGGAGTACAATAGTGATCTAGGAGTAGATCACTGGACAGCGGTCAAAATTATCCTGAGTGGAATAAGGATATGTTTCTCGATTATGGAGGTGACAAAAGGTTCGTCGTAAAGAGTTACATCGATGCAAGCTTTGACATCGATCTGGATGACTCTAAGTCTTGATCTAGATACATATTGAAAGTGGGAGCTATTAGCTAGAGTAGCTCCATGCAGAGCATTGTAGACATAGAAATTTGCAAAATACTTGCGGATCTGAATGTGACAGACCCGTTGACTAAAATTATCTCACAAGCAAAACATGATCACACCTTAGTACTCTTTGGGTGTTAATCACATAGCGATGTGAACTAGATTACTGACTCTAGTAAACCCTTTGGGTGTTGGTCACATGTCGATGTGAACTATGGGTGTTAACCACATAAAGATGTGAACTATTGATGTTAAATCACATGGCGATGTGAACTAGATTATTGACTCTAGTGCAAGTGGGAGACTGAAGGAAATATGCCCTAGAGGCAATAATAAAGTTATTATTTATTTCCTTATTTCATGATAAATGTTTATTATGTATGCTAGAATTGTATTAACCGGAAACATAATACATGTGTGAATACATAGACAAACATAGTGTCACTAGTATGCCTCTACTTGACTAGCTCGTTAATCAAAGATGGTTAAGTTTCCTAACCATAGACATGAGTTGACATTTGATTAACGGGATCACATCATTAGGAGAATGATGTGATTGACTTGACCCATTCCGTTAGCTTAGCACTTGATCGTTTAGTATGTTGTTATTGCTTTCTTCATGACTTATACATGTTCCTATGACTATGAGATTATGCAACTCCCGTTTACCGGAGGAACACTTTGTGTGCTACCAAACGTCATAATGTAACTGGGTGATTATAAAGGTGCTCTACAGGTGTCTCTGAAGGTACTTGTTGAGTTGGCGTATTTCGAGATCAGGATTTGTCACTCCGATTGATGGAGAGGTATCTCTGGGCCCTCTCGGTAATGCACATTACTATAAGCCTTGCAAGCAATGTGACTAATGAGTTAGTTGCAGGATGATGCATTACGGAACGAGTAAAGAGACTTGCCAGTAACGAGATTGAACTAGGTATTGAGATACCGACGATCGAATCTCGGGCAAGTAACATACCGATGACAAAGGGAACAACGTATGTTGTTATGCGGTTTGACCGATAAAGATCTTCGTAAAATATGTGGGAGCCAATATGAGCATCCAGGTTCCGCTATTGGTTATTGACCGGAGACGTGTCTCGGTCATGTCTACATAGTTCTCGAACCCGTAGGGTCCGCACGCTTAACGTTCGGTGACGATTTGTATTATGAGTTTATGTGATTTGATGTACGGAAGGTAGTTCGGAGTCCCGGATGAGATCGGGGACATGACGAGGAGTCTCGAAATGGTCGAGACGTGAAGATCGATATATTGGACGACTATATTCGGACATCGGAAAGGTTCCGAGTGGTTCGGGTATTTTTCGGAGTACCGGGGAGTTACGGGAATACGGGGGAAGAAGTATATGGGCCTTATTGGGCTTTAGGGGAGAGAGAGAGGCAGGCCCCCCCCCCAATGACTAGTCCGAATTGGACTAGGGGGAGGGGCGGCGCCCCCTCCTTCCTTCTCTTCCCTCTTCCCCTTCCTTGTCTCCTACTCCTACTACTTGGAAAGGGAGGAATCGTACTCCCGGTGGGAGTATGACTCCTCCAGGGCGCGCCATAGGGGCCGGCCCTCTCCCCCTCCTCCACTCCTTTATATACGTGGCCAGGGGGCACCCCATAGACACAAAAATTGATCTCTTGATCTCTTAGCCGTGTGCGGTGCCCCCTCCACCATATTCCACATCGATCATATCATAGCGCTGCTTAGGCGAAGCCCTGCGTCGGAAGCAACATCATCACCGTCATCACACCGTTGTGCTGACGGGACTCTCCCATGAAGCTCTACTAGATCGGAGTTCGCGGGACGTCATCAAGCTGAACGTGTGCTGAACTCGGAGGTGCCGTACGTTCGGTACTTGGATCGGTCGGATCGTGAAGACGTACAACTACATCAACCGCATTGTGCTAACGCTTCCGCTTTCGGACTACGAGGGTACATGGACAACACTCTCCCCTCTCGTTGCTATGCATCACCATGATCCTGTGTGTGCGTAGGATTTTTTTTGAAATTACTACGTTCCCCAGCAGTCTTGTGTCGTCCGCCTCGTGAGGCTTGGCCCCTCGCGTGGGTCTCGAGTGTCTGTTGGTGAAGATGGGTCGTACAGGGCCGCTGGTGGAGCCACGTTGTGGGCCGCAGGTAGGCAAGTCTGGGGACCCCCGTTCCCAGAATGCCGACAACGCCCTGCCCTCCGAACCTAGAATCGGACGACGGGCCTAAAAAGTCAGTTGATATCCCGGAGCCCGAGCTATTAAGTTCAGAAGTTTTTCAAACTCCGGATCCCAAATTGGGTCAGGGTTCAGATTTAAAGCCACCCACCCGCCCAGATATAAACGATCTCATGCACATATGACAATAGTCTCAGGAAACAATCCATCACTTTTGGGCCAGATTCCTCCTTGTCAAAGACAAGATTAAAGATTGCCGAGACGAAGACGCGATCTCAGTATTCAGCAACAATTGCACGGATGAAGGAATCCTCAACGCCAACAACCGTCGTCGCGTATTACACTTCGCTGACTTGGCAACCATAGTACCGAAGTAATGCGCAATGGAAAGCACCTCGAAAACTCAGGCAGCTCGCTGGGAACCACCTGTTTCCACTCAACCCCCCGTCCGGACAAAAAGGATGCACCCTCGTGGGGCGCCCGACCCAACAGTAAAGAAATCTAAGCCCATTACGGGGCGCGGAACTGTTCTGGAAGGATGGCTTGATAGGCCATGCAAAATACACACGACACCAGATACCATACCAACCCACAGCCTTAGAGCATGTTGGATACTCCGGCAAGTGGCCAAGAGCGGCGAGGAACTCCTCACCACAAATACCTCAGATCAACACCCCCCCCCCCGGAAGACGACGACCCCAGAGTATTGGCGGTCTTCGAAACCTTCGCTTCAAATAACAGGCGCAAAAGGGCACTCCGTGACCTCACCATGTCACAGCAATAAACCCTTGGAACGACACGGCCATAACTTTCAATGCCGGTGACGAACCAAAATTCAGGACAGTCTGGGCACCAGCCGCCTTGGTACTTAGTCCAATCGTGGACGGCTTTCGGCTTACCAAAGTGCTCATGGACGGTGGCAGCGGATTAAACCTCATCTACGAGGACACACTCAACAAAATGGAAATAGACAGGAGCCGCATCGAACAAAGTAGCACGGCCTTCCAAGGAATTATTCCCAGTCAGGAGGCGTGATGCGCGGGAAAAATCACACTCGACGTGGTATTCGGCACGCCGGAGAATTATCGGTCCGAAGAAATAACCTTCCAAGTGGCCCCTTTCAACAGTGGATATCACGCCCTATTGGGGCGAGATGCATATACACGCTTCCAAGCTATACCTCATTACGGGTATATGAAGCTCAAGATGCCCGGGCCCAATGGTATAATCACTCTTGCCAGTGATTCGGACATAGCACTCTGCGCCAAAAATAAAACCGCATCCCTAGCCCTCGAGGCATTGTCCGAAGCCCTCGCGGCCGAAGAATTAACCGCACTACGCTCCACGATGGATAAGGACGATGTAATCCTGGAAAAGCGACCCAAATCCACCTCCTTTAAACCAGCAGATGAAATAGTCAAATTTCAAGTCCACCCAACGGACCCCAAGAAGACAGCATCCATCGGGGCACAGCTGGACCCAATGGTCGACGCCGCGCTATGAGAGTTCCTGCGCGAGAATTGGGACATATTCCCTGGCACCCTTCTGATATGCCAGGAATCCCACGCAGGTTGGCCGAACACAGCCTCAATATATTGAAGGGATATAAACCGGTCAAGCAAACACTGCGGAGCTTTTTCGAACCCAAACGTCAAGCTATGGGGGAGGAGCTAGCCAAGTTAATCGAGGCCGGATTCATTAGAGAAATAAAACACCCGGACTAGCTAGCAAACCTGGTGATTGTGCCAAAGAAAGATAAATCCTGGCGCCTGTGCATCGATTTCAATGACCTTAATAAGGCCTGCCCTAAGGATCCCTTCCCCCTCCCCCGCATCGACCAGATTATCGATGCTACCGCAGGACACGACTCACTGTGTTTCCTCGATGCATATTCCGGATACCATCAAATCAAAATGAAGGAGTCCGACCAAGCCGCAACGGCATTCATTATGCCATATGGGCCATTCTGCTTCAACACTATGCCCTTCGGACTCAATAACGCCGAGGCCACCTTCCAACGCATGATTCAAACATGCCTGGAGAAACAGATCGGCAAGACAGTCGAAGCGTATGTGGATGACATCGTCATCAAAACTAGGCACGTCGAGTCATTGATAGATGACCTACGTCTCACATTCGACAACCTCCGTACATATGACATCAAGCTCAATCCGGAAAAGTGTGTTTTCGGCGTTCCCGCTGGAAAACTGCTGGGCTTCATCGTCTCTAATAGAGGAATTGAGGCAAATCCAGCCAAAATCCGAGCTTTGTCACAATTGGCTACACCAACAGACCTTAAACAGGTCCAAAAACTAGCCGGATGCGTGGCAGCTTTAAGCCACTTTATCTCCAGATTAGGAGAAAAAGCATTGCCACCTTATCGCCTTCTCCGACGCACCGACCACTTTGAGTGGATGGATGTGGCAACGGCCGGACTGGAAGAAATAAAGGCCCTTTTAGCAAGCAACCCAATCCTGGCTGCGCCGAACGTCGGCGAACCCATGTTATTATGCATATCGGCAACACACTAGGTGGTGAGTGCCGTGCTCGTCGTCGAGCGAGAGTAGGACGGACACAAGTTCCTGCTCCAGAAACCGGTATACTACGTATCCACCATTCTCACACCATGCAAATCCCGATACCCTCATTACCAAAAGATAGCATACGCGGTCTTCATGGCATCCCGTAAGCTGGGACACTACTTTCAAGAGTGCTCGATCACGGTGGCTTCCGAGGTACCACTCAACGACATAATAAACAACCGCGATGCTGCCACGGGCCGGATTGCCAAGTGGGCCATTGAGCTCCTCCCATTCGACATAACATATAAACCGCGCTGAGCCATTAAATCCCAAGTACTGGCTGACTTCGTCGCCGAATGGACAGAGGCCGAACTCCCTAAATAGTACGGCACATATTCCAACTGGGTTATGCACTTCGATGGTTCTAAAATGCTGGCGGGATTAGGGGCGGGCGTTGTCTTAACGTCCCCCACTGGAGATGCAGTTCAGTACGTACTCCAAATATTATACACAGACTCCAACAATGCAGCCGAATACGAGGCCTTATTGCATTGTCTTCGGATGGCTATCTTCATGGGAATACAATGCCTGGAAGTGCGCGGGGACTCAAACCTCGCAATACCTCAAATAAATGGAGATTTTGATGCCAAAGATCCGAAGATGGCGGCTTACCGTAACACTGTTCTCAAAATGTCGGCTCGGTTCGAGGGGCTCGAGTTTCATCATGTGGCTCGAGAAAGTAATCAAGCGGCGGATGTCCTTGCTCGCATCGGTGCCAAGCGCGACCCCGTCCCACCTAACATCTTTCTGGAAAGGCTTTTCAAGCCATCCGTGGTGTGGAAAGGGGAGAGCGGCAACACCAGTCCGGATCCGACCATAACCTCAGATTCCGAACACACCGATATCATCGGGGGCTCAGCCACCGAAATAACACCGTCGGCCCATCTTATCATGGCAGTCATTGCCCCATGGACCGAACCCTTCTTGGCCTACCTTAATAGGCGAGAACTCCCTGAGGATCAGAATGAGGCTCGCCGCATTGTCCGGTGCTCGAAAGCCTACAAGGTTCACGACGGCGAATTCTACAAGAAAAGCGCTACCGGAGTACTTCAAAGATGTATCTCCGAGGAAGAGGGGCAGCAGCTCTTGGCTGAAATTCATGCCGGTCTCGGTGGTCACCACGCCGCGGCTCGGGCCCTTGTAAGCAAGGCCTTCCATACAGGTTTCTATTGGCCGACGGCCCGAGCAGATGCACAGGACCTTGTCCAACGTTGCGTCGGATGCCAGCTTTTCGCCAACCAAAGCCATATGCCACCCACCGCTCTACAAACAATCCCCATCACTTGGCCTTTCGCGGTCTGGGGGCTTGATATGGTCGGACCCCTTAAAGGTGGAAGCCATAAGAAAAAGTATCTGCTGGTCATGGTGGATAAATTCACTAAGTGGATAGAGGCCAAACCAGTCAAAACGGCCGAAGCCGGACCAGTGATAGACTTCATATCCGGTGTTGTGCACCGTTATGGTGTTCCACACAACATCATCACCGATAACGGCTCCAATTTCACAGCCGGTGAGGTGAAAACCTGGTGTGCTAATCCGAGCATCAAGCTCAATTACGCCTCTGTCTGTCACCAGCAAACAAACGGTCAAGTCGAACGAGCCAATGGTCTTATTATGAGTGGCATTAAGCCCAAACTAGTGCGGTCTTTGAAAGAATCAGACACGCACTGGGTTGAGGAGCTCGACTCCGTACTCTGGGGGTTGCGGACCACGCCCAATCGCACTACCGGATATACACCTTTCTTCATGGTGTACGGCGCAGAGGCTGTGTTACCCTGCGACAATATTCATGACTCACCTCGAGTGCGCATGTACGAAGAGAGAGAGGCCGAGCTTGATCGGCAGGACAGCTTAGATGCCCTGGAGGAGGAGCATGACGTTGCAAAAGCATGTTCCGCATTTTATCAATAGCAGGCCCACAGATATCAAAGCAGAGAAGTGCGGGCCAGGACTTATAATGTTGGCGAACTCGTTCTACGCTTGCCGGAGAAGAAAAAGGACAAACTCAAGCCCAAGTGGGAGGGTCCCTTCATCATTGACGAAGTTCTCACTCGAGGAGCGTACCACCTGCGTGATGCATCAGACAATCGCCTAGAGCCGAACCCCTGGAACGCGGCCAGACTCCAAAGATTCTATGCCTAGTCCGAACTCTTTGTTCGTCTCCTTCTCCCTATTGTTTCCATTATTTTTTCCTCTCTTTTCGCTTTTTCTTTTTTTAGCCTTAAAGCTTTCGTGCGGCTAAACCGTGCACCTATGACGTACACATCCTCAAATATGTACGTCCATTATACCTGGGGGCTTCTTGCACATAAACTTATTATTGTTATTTTCCGAGCATCAAGCTCATCACATATGCGTTTTTCCTCATATGTACCTTTTCTTCGCCATTATATGCATCAATATGACTTAAGTTTTGGCCAAGCTGGGTTGCCTGGCTCCTGTGCTTATGCCCTATGTTACCGTTAGTTCGGCTAGGGCATAAAGGGAGCACCTCTGCGATTGTTACTGCCAGGTCATCCAGATGTGTACCTCAGACTGGGTGAAGCCGAAAGCTAGCATTCTTAAGGGAATATTTGGTCGGCGGACTAAAGATGTTTTTACATTCATTCCACTATGAACCCCCAGATGTTACGTATACTATGATTTTTTCAATCACAGTTCGGACATGCACATTAACGCATGTACACCCAGGGAAAGGAACCCTTAATGGAACTATTCTCTCTGGAAGATGTTTTTTACAATCACAATGTAATATAACATAGCTAGCCGGATACAACTTGTCTGTTCAAGCAACTATGACCCCTACACCTGGTTTCCACGCATACCCCGGTCTATTTTGCCGTTCAGGTATTCGGAAGCACTCCGCACCTTCGGCTCCAGAGGTCGAAGCGAAAAGGTCTGCCATGACAATCGTTTTACAATCCGGCTAGGGACAAATATGTCAAGGAAAGTACATAGTCACTTGGACTCAAAAATTTCCTCCTCTATACCGTCTAATAGGCTGTCTAACTTACAATCCTGTTGGGAATATTTAGCGGCTACTTCTACTTGGTCATATACCAAATTAACGGGAATTTCTTTCCCATCTGACCCTACAGGTCTAACCCGGGCCATATGATTTGGATCAAGCTTGGTATACCGTGTTTTCACCATGGCCCAGGCCTCTCGCGCACCTTCCCAGCAGGCCGATATCTTCCATAATCGGAAACGCCGTCGCGCTCCCTTGAAAAGCTGTACAAGCTCCTCCATACTTCCTGGAGGGGAGCCGGATGGCCATAAAGCCTTGGCAACACTTCGTATCGCCTGCCGAGCTTGCTCGTGCATTTGCGACAGCTCTTGTAGAAAATCACCCGAAGATCCGGACATCTCCTCTTCGGGACGGCCAGTCAGCATACCTACAGACATAACTCTGTCAGTTCCTTTCCTCGCCGAATTACACGGAGGTAAGTTTAAACACATACTAAATATGCCGCCTCGAAGCCTCTTATTTTCCTTCACGGAGTCAGCCAGCTGGGCCCGCACATCTTTCAGTTCTTCGCCCAGCTGGGTGTTGGAATCCTGGAGTTTGTTTTTCTCCTCCCTGACCCGTGTCAGTATACGTTCGCCCGCGGCCCATTGCCTTTTGGCTTCTTGTTCACCTGCTTGCGCGACTTCCAGTGCCTCCTTCAGTTTATCTGACGATCATGCCATGAGATATGCAACACTATTAGCATTGCTGGTATATAATTATATTTTCTCAGTGGAGGGAATATTACCAGGCGATGCCTTCTTGGATTTGTCCAGTTTGACGGTAGCAGCATTTAGCTCGGTCCGACACTTTTCCAGTTCTTGAGACAACAGGTTGTTCTTCTCCGTAAGCACCTAGTCATACAATGATCCTTAAATTAGTTGTATCAACTGCTTCAAGTCTCGAGGGCTACTGGTATATAATTATCATATTTGGACAAGGTAAACTTACCCGCATATCTTTCAAATGCTGGTTTGTGGATCTGGTAAGCCCGTCTTGAGCAGCTCGGATGTATGCATCAGCCGAGCTGAAGGCATTGAATGCCTCTTTTGTAAAGCTGGGGTCGCGTAGAAGGGCCCTCCAGCGCCGATGATTCACGGCGCTCTCCACTTCCGAGTTTGTGACGGATACATCATCTGAATCCTCTGCCAAAGGACAATCCGGCGTCACTCCCGTATCAGCCCCCGTCTTTATGGAAGGGTCTGGAACCTGGCTGTTGGGAGTGTGACCGGCAGGACCCTCGGACATAGCCCGGCGAACGATTTTCTTGATAAGGCACAAACGGACAATGTCACAGTTGGATGTGACTGCCAAGGGGCATATTTACAAAGCCATACCTCTTTGATGAAGGCTCGGTCGTGTCTTCGTTTGCCTTCCTCTTCGAAGGCTTGCCTAGCGTGGGCGCCGCTCTCTTTGGAGTTGCCTCTGGTGTAGCATGGCGCGCCGAATGCCTCCCCTTTGGAGCACGAGATAGTGCGGTGGGTGAGGTAGAATGAGGAAGCTCTTTCGGAGGAGATGTCTCCTGATTACTTACGTGTGAGGCAGGGAGAAGACCGGGATAGTCGGCGGTGATGGCCACTTTCGTGCCGTCATAGCTCGCCTGGTAGAACACCCCATCCTCGAGCTCCACGAATATGTCCGGATCCTCTTCGAATCTGGGGTCAAGGTCTCGGTTGTGGTCCTCTGGCTGTGGGGCGGGGCTATGGAGCCCCTTGGTGATCTTTCACCATTCCTGTTACAAATGGACGGATTAATGTTCATTAAAAGTAACTCAGGGAGTAGATTGAGTAGAGTAGTGGGATTGGAACTCACCCAGCTAGGAGGATTGTACATGGAAAATCCATCTCGACGTGTGATACGAGTGAACTCCTCTTTCTCCCCTTTGTACAATTGGCGTCATCTTCCCCATTATAGTGCCACATGGGAACCCTCTGTATTGGAGTGGCTGAACCCCCCGCGCTATGGAAGTCGCCATTACCTCGACTACTGATAATCTGGACTGGGCGAGCGTCTTTATCTTGCCCATCAATTGACGGACTTCAGCGTTGTCTTCCTCTTCGAGGCTCCGAGGGCGCCAGTTGTGGCGTTTCTTCAATGGAACACTTCAAAATTTTGGAAGACCCATTCGGACTGGGTCGGGAAGGGCGACGTCCTCGATATAGAACCATTCGGAAGGCCACTCTTCGGATGCCTTCTTCGGCGTGCCGGACAGGTATCCGGTCCCGGCGATGCGCCGTACCTCGGCTCCGCCCACTTCAAATATTGATCCCTCTTGGTTACGAGGGACGAGGCAGAATAGCTTCCTCCACAATTCAAAATGGGCCTCACAACCCAGGAATAGCTCACAAAGAGCAATGTAACCCGCGATGTGCAGGATGGAGGCAGGAGTGAAATTGTGCAGTTGGAGTCCATAATACTCCAGAAGTCCTCGGAGGAATGGGTGGATTGGAAATCCAACTCCTCTCAACAAGTAGGGAACGAAGCACACTCGTTCCCCCTGGATGGATTGGGGAAATTCTCCGCCTGAGCCCCGCCATTGAAGGAAGTCAATCCTGCTTGAACGGGGACTAGATCCGCGGAGGAAGAAATCCCTGTGTCTGCAGCTTCACTAGCCGACCATGGGATACAGAACATTTCTTCCAATCGCCTTTTTCGGGGCCGTGGGGTCGGGAGGAAGAGCTGGGAGCGCTAGCCATGTTGGAATGGTTTCTCCTAGCGAGCTCGGAGGATCCCTCGCTTGGTGTGGAATGGATCTGAAGATCCCAATCTCTTTAAATAGATGCCTTTCTTATATGGTCAGGGTGATATGTGCAAAAATACCCTGACCTCTCGTATTCGCTCGACACGTGGAAGCTGAAGTCATGAAGGCGTGGAAGCCGATGGGCACGACATTAAATGGAAAGCCGAATGCTGCTCTTTAAGTCAGGTACTTTGAAGTAATCGGAGGAGGAACCCGCCTTGCAATGCCGAAGACAATCTGCGCGCCGAACACATCGTCATTGAAAGACTTGTTCGGGGGCTACTGAGGGAGTCCTGGATTAAGGGGTCCTCGGGCGTCCGGCCTATTGAAATGGGCCGGACTGATGGGCTGTGAAGGTACAAGACCGAAGACTCTCTCCCGTGTCCGGATGGGACTCTCCTGGGCGTGGAAGGCAAGCTTGGCGCCCGGATATGAAGATTCATTTCTCTGTAACTGACTTTGTATAAACCTAGTCCCCTCCGGTGTCTATATAAACCGGAGGGCTTAGTCCGTAGAGACGATCATAATCATAGTGATACAGGCTAGACTTTTAGGGTTTTAGCCATTGCGATCTCGAGGTAGATCAACTCTTGTAATACTCACATTCATCAAGATCAATCAAGCAGGAAGTAGGGTATTACCTCCATAGAGAGGGCCCGAACCTGGGTAAACATCGTGTCCCCCGTCTCCTATTACCATCAACCTTAGACGCACAGTTCGGGACCCCCTACCCGAGATCCGCCGGTTTTGACACCGACCACCCCCCCCCCCCAAAACACTCACGAACCCACACACTATATCTCTGTACGTTTGTATCTCTCTCACACAACCCCACGTAGTTGGTGAACGTACACGAAGAGAATAGGTGCACGTACTCACGTTTCATGCCCAGCCACACCCGCGCGGGTACACGGTGGAGCTCATTTCTGCACGAAATGGCAGCCCACGTGCTAATTTGAGCGCGTGTAGTGGTTGTTTACCTACGGAGGTCATGTACCACGCGTGCACGAAACAAAGTTCGACTTGATGCGTAGGCGCGTTATTTTTAAATAAAGTTATATCGCTCAATGGCACGTACACAGAATATAAAATGATTTTTATGGAGAAAAAGGTAGTCCGCTCCACTATATACAATGGAGCCTGCCTGCCGGGGTTTGTCTCTCTTCAGAGTATCTCACACAAGGCGGCAGTGGCCTCTCTCGCTCTCTCACCGTTGGTCACTGATCCGGCCGCATCCCGTCGGCCGGCGGAAAGGGAGGATGTGCATCGTTTCTCTGTTCGACGGCGCCGAGGCAGCACGTCCCGATCTGTGGTACCCGCCATTCTCTCTAACCAAGCTCTGGCGCGGTAGGGCCTACGCCACTTGCTCGCTGCCGCAGTATGGGCAGATCCCGCCCGCCGCTGCTCTCTTAGTTACATCCCGATGACCCCCAGGTATCCCGTCCGGCCTTGCTCCACTGCTCGTCTTCGCACGTCGCTGCATGTGGAAAATCTTGCATGTGGATCTTCCATAGTTCTTTGCCAGCTCGTCCGGCGTACTTTCCGTATTGCAATCTCGTCCTCACACCGTTTTAGACAAACACTACCGTGTTGTTATCTTCCCTTAGGACAAGGAATATGCTTCTTTTTTATCGTCGTATGTGTCATCAACTGTTATTGGCCAGTAATTGTTTCCTTTCTACCTCTTTTTTGCAAATAGGGCTATCCATTTCACCTTGTTGCTATTGTGACCGTTTGGTGAACTGCACAAATCACTTTTTTCTTAAGAGTGTTTTGTGCAGTTGTACTAAAATGTCACACGGCAATGTCTCTACATTTCAGTGTGACTGCACAAAGGGAGATTGGTTTAGCTCTATCCTCCTCATCCAACTCCGAGCCTAATCTTCTCCAACTATTTGCTTAATCTTCTCCAACTAGTTAGTCTTAAGAGAGACTGCAAAGGTGACCGGCTTCTATTTGTGTGTTTATTGTTTCATCAACAGTCCTCCTTGTAATCACACTTAATATCTTTGGAATAGGGACGCTCAGCTCTATTTTAGTGGAACTGCACAAAATGATCGGAATGTTGCATGCTCCAGACAGCTACTTTTTTCCCAACATGCCTTGTTGGTTTAGACAGAGCTGGGGGGAGTTGCTGCCAATGAAAGCATGGATAAATTTTAATTTACCACCTTCTCACAACTTTGTCTTCAGTTGTGATGTAAATATTAGCTCTGATCTGCTAATCATTGAGATGCATCAGCAAGGAAGTTAGTTTTTTATTTTTTCCGAAAGAGCATGGATGGCAAGACATATGAAACAAAAGCTGAAAGCTCAGAGCATTGTACAATTTCATGTCGCTGGAAAATTATTTGTATAGTACGTCAATTATGTAAACAAATGCTAGAAGCTTGATAGCATTGCCAGAAGCCTCTTCAGCATCCGGGTCCATGTGCCATGCACAAAATTATACTCCCTCCGTTCCTAAATATTTATCTTTTTACAAATTTCAAATGGACATATTTTAGAGTGTAGATTAACTCATTTTGCTTCATATGTAGTCACTCGTTGAAATCTCTAGAAAGACAAATACTCCGTAGTATATTTAAGAACAGAGGGAGTAGTGCACAACCGCATGGGAGACTCAGCCCGGTCGTTGCGCCGCACTAATAGTGAGTAATGAGCAATCAAATCATAAGCCCACCTTTCCCACTAAGGCTAGCCATAGTGGGAGTAACTTGGATAGTAACATAACGCACCCCAAGATATATATGCCTATGTGGCATGGAGTTAATGAGGAGAGAGGTGCTTGTGGTAACATAATATGTTACCATAACATAACACACCCCAATGAAAAATGAGTCTACAACATAATAAATGAAGGCTTGCATGACACTACACTTATGTTACTACCCACTATAATGATAGTAACATAGACTAATAACATATGCATGTTACCAGTCTAAGTTACTACCCACTATGACTAGCCTAAGTTGCTCGGAAGAAGCAACCATCAATGCGCTCTTCTTTGAATCTGCTCATACTACTCCCTCCGTCACTGTTTATAGAGCGCGCTTCAAAAAAACAATCTCTGGGACCAAGGTGACTAGCGATCGGCCTAAAAAATAGCATTGGTAGTTATAGCACGACGTCTATTACTAGAGGAAATAATGCGTACAGACATGCATGCAGTCCTTCCACCGCGGGTACATACATGCATGCACTTACTCCACTCCGCGTACACACCTAGTACACCAAGAGAAAATTGTGGAGTTGATTGCGGTTACCACGCCCTAATTAATTGAGCATTAAACCAAACACGTCTAAAGTCTCTCTGGTGGTGGAAATGCATGGAGAGAAATGCATGAGAACGAAGCGCGCCCTGTAAACTGTGACGGAGGGAGGAGTAGTATGAAGGTGCAAAACCAAGTACGCGTATGGCCAGTCGATCAACGCACTTCCTCTTGGCATATCACTGACATGTGGGACCGGAGTGTGAGCAAACCGATCTCAATTGATGGCAAAATGGCCAACTTGCCGTTCCTTGAGAGAGACGAGGAGCGAGAACACACAGACGGGCTCGCACGGAGGCCAAGATATATTCGAGCATGGTTGATCGATATCATCATTACATGTTAGATGTTTTTTAATACTAGTATTGGGCTACCGTTTTCTGCACTTCTCCCGAATAAATATGTACTTTATCATAGATTAAAATAAAATAAGAGTACATACGCTCCACCATGCGGTTCTAGTAGTAGTACTACTCGTACTACTAAACATTGCGCTTGGCTCTTCGCCTCTTCATGAAGTCGAACAATGATGGTACTACAGTGTATGCCTCTGGCAATCTAACACCGAATGAACTGCTGCATATCCACCGCCTGGGCGAGGGTAGGTTGCATTAGTCAAAAGCTTCTCCTCGTCCTGCGAGCCACCAGGCTTGAGGTAGACGGAGTGGGCATAAGCGAGCTTCACCTTGTCCTGCAAGCTTCTCCTCGTTCTACGAGTTGATGGGACACACCAAAAAGTAGTGCTAGTCCATACTCCCTCCTTTCCAGTTAATATGTCTTAATCTTTTTTGCGGGTAAATGAGAGAGCTTTATTCATATATAAGCATTCTTAGGACGATCAGCCAAGAGACTGGTCACTAGGAAGCGAGGTACCCCGCAAAAAGAAGAAGAAGGAAGCGAGGTGTTTCATCAAGCCAACTCTCGGTCGCATTCAAAGTGCAGCAAGCACGGTTCGCACAAAGATGCGCCGCAAGGTTTGCTGACCTGTTTACATGCTGAATAACAAAAAAAGAGAAAATATTACCGAGCGCTCCTATTTGTAATAGGATATGAGCCAGAATTAAGCGAGAATTGTGGCGAGTGTTCCGTGCAATCAACTTCCATTATCACATGCGAGAACCCTCGTAGAGAACCAAATGTGTTGAAGATTGCTTTATCATAGTTTAAAATAAAATAAGAGTGCAGACGCTCCTCCATCCGGTTCCTAGTAGTAGTACATACTACCGCCTTTCCGGTTTATAGGGCTCAATTCAAAAATCTCATCAACCAAGGTAGATGGTGAGTGGTGGAATAATTTTTGTAGTTTGCAAAAACACTTAATTAATGCACTCGTTTTCCTCAAAAAATTATGTTTACCAATGCATTAATTGCAATGCATGCATGCATGAAGTCCATGCATTGGTTAATTTTCTCTTAATACTTGCATGCAATGATTTAATGCAGCTTGGAATCTGAACATGTGGTAGGGAAGCATCAAATTGAGACTTATAAAATGAGAAATCTAAAATTTTGAGATAAGCCCTATAAACCAAAAAGGAGGGAGTACCTCTATAGTAGTAGTACTAGTGCTAGTAAACTTTGTGCTTGGCTGTTCGCCTCTTCGGGAAGCCGAACAATAATGGTACTAGTACAGTGTATGCTTCTGGCAATCTGACACCAAATTAACTGTTGCACGTCCACCACCTGAGCAAGGGAGAGTTGCATTAGTCAAAGTTTTTCCTTGTCCTGTGAGCCACCGCGCGCAAGCTTCTCCCATCCTGCAAGCTTCTCCTCGTTCAGCAAGTTCACGGGACACACCAAAGTAATGCTAGCCCATACTGCCTCCTTTCCGGTTAATATGGCTTAATTTCAAACAAGATAAATGCACTGTCTATCACTGTATATTTGTAAAAATCCGGTCAGTGGACTTCATAATACGCTCATTGCGCTCAATATATACATTTCCGGTGTTTATACGGTCACTAGCTCACCCTGGTTGAGTATGTGTGTGCATGCACATGTAGGTTGAGCACTTGAGCGTGACCGTGTGTGTTCCGTCGTGTGCTCGGACATGCATGCATTAGCGCGTCGCGCGCGTTTTTGTGTCCATGTGTACGTGTGACTGTTGCATGCATGCACGAGGTTGTAGTCCCTCACATTCACATGTTCATAAGTCAATGCTTTGTCAAAATGTTGCATGCAAGGTTTAATCATTTGTTGTTCATGCATGCATTCCCGATATTAATACGTTGGTAAAGACAATTTCTTGAGGAAAACGAGCCCATGAATTGAGTACAAAGGGGACCAATAAGCCAGGACGGAGGGAGTACTACTGTAACATCCCAAAATTCTAAATTTTGGAATGTTAGAATAAATAGATAGATTTGATTGATTGTTTGGTTGTTATGTGATTGATTGACTGAAAGTGAGTGAAATTCGAAACTTTTGAAAGTTAAATGAGAGGGAATAAAAGGACTTTCCCAAACTTTCATTTTTGCTTTTATGATCTCCGTAAATTCAAATTCTTTTCACCACAAAACCCAAGAGAGAAGATGACATGACTTCTTCCATTTATTTAAATGGCAAGGGGTGTTGAAAATATTTGAATTTCATTTGAAAATATTTCCAATTCTGAAACTTTATGCAACTCAATGATTTTCACGAGAGAAGATAAAATGACTTCTTCAAAATATATGAAATATGAGTTGGGAGTTTCAAAGAAACTCAAATTTAAAATCCATTTTGAAATTATTTTCAATATTGGAGTTATTTGAGTTTTATTCAAATTATTTTTCTCCAAAATAAAAATTTATGGAAAATAGGGTAACATGATTCCCTACAATAGAAAATTGGAGAGAAATAAATTTGAATTCATTTTGGTATTTTTTTAAAATGATTTTTATTGGATTTTAGTAGAGCAGTAGCACTCTTTGATTTATTTGAATTTGTGTGGATTTTATTTAATGCTAGAAAAATGCCCATGCTGTAGGAAATCTTTTTCTGAAAATTTTGATATATTATATGCCTATATAATATTTTTTATTTATTTTTTATTTATTATTTTGTTTGTTTGTTTAAAAAAAACTTTCCACGCGCCAACTGGGCCGGCCCCGCCGAGCCAGCCCAGGCCCAAGATTCCGCCGCCGCCTTCCTCCTCCCGTGCTCCACCCGGACTCGCCGGAGTCCGAGCAAGCCACGCCGCCAGCCGCCCCTTTCCCCAAGGAAGCCGCAGCCCCTGGCCCCTTTAAAAGCCGCACCCCGCCGCCTTCTTCCCCTTCTCTCTCTCCCCTCGCGCCGCCGCCCTTGCGCCGCATCCCGCCGCCAGCGGCGAGATCCGCCGCCCCGCTCCGTCTCGTCGCCGTGGACCACCGTCGACGCCGCCATCCTCCTCGCCGCGCCGCCCCTCCCCGACCTCTCCGTTGCCCTCCTCGACCACCGGAGCCGCCGCCCCGGCCGAGACTGAAGCCGCCGCCATCGTCCTCCCCAACTCCGGCGATCGCCGCGGTAACCGCCGCCTCCCGTCCGTTGGATCTGCATCCAACGATCCAGATCGCGTCTTTGTTTTTTCTTTTCCCCCAAACGTTCTTTTTGCGAGCGCTCATTAGCTAGGGTTCGGCAGCGAACGGATTCGTTCGTTAGCATTCTGTAACGAACGTTCGGTATGTAGTATTTTCTTTTTCTTTTAATTTCCGCCAGGGACACGTTTGTGAATAAGTTATTTGCAGAATAGCCCATGTTCTTCAATCGGTCACAACTTTTTACTCATTTGTCCAAATCCAAGGAAACCAACGCCCACTTCTTCGTTATGATCCCCTCTATCCAGTAATCCAACTCAAACATGTTTTTGAAAATTTTAAAATTTGAATTAGATCAGATTTGAATTCAAACTTCGTTTGATCGTAACTTGAGTTTCGTAGCTCCGTTTGAGTTGATTCTTTTGCTAATCGAAGCTCTTGACCTAAACTTTCTGATAAGGCCAAATTCATATAATTTTGGTACTGTTAGAAATTGTTTTATGTTGCAAGAGTTATTTGCTTGGTTTTGATGTTTTCTGAATCGTCTTCTTCGTTCTTTTTGATCTTCTGAGTGATTGCTTATGTGTGGTTACTATTGCTTGCTTACGATAGATTGAAACGGAGTGTGACGAGTAGAACTATCAAGAGTTATAGTGCGAATCATCTTCATCAACATTGCAGGCAAGTTCACACTTTGATCATATCCCTTTATTACCCAGTTTTTATGCATTAGATCAACCCTCACACTATGCATGAGTAGGATCTCTTAACTTGTGGGTTTGGGAAGTAGTTGATGAGGTAGGAACCTATTGTCCTGCATTCAAACCTTGGGAGTTACTTCTACGTTTTGCTTATACTGCTATGCTATGCTCGTAGACGTGGATTGGGTTTGAGTGTATTCCATGACAGATGTGAGATTGTTAATTAATGGTTCAACTTAAGGTGGCTACTTAAATACACATCTGGGTGGATTGAGGCACCTGGGGTATCCAGTGATTGCCTTTTTTTGGAAATCCCAGGGTTCCGTGTGATTCTCCTATGGACCGCCACCCAGGCTCAAAGGGATCATAAGATTATTCATGCTCGAAACTTTCGTGTGCAGCCACAAGCTATTATGGGCTCTAGCATAGTTGAGTATGTTGCATGACCTCTTCCAGTGGTAGGCTAGCAGATGTAGGGGATGTAGGTTGGTACTGTCTACCCGGGGTTAGAGTTAATGCTTCTGAAAGACTGTGTCTCGGTCGTCCGTTTCTCAAACACCATGTAGTGCGAGAATCCCAACGGAGGAGATTGAGTCTTGTGGGGAAAAGTGCACAAACCTCTGCAGAGTGTACAAACTAATCATGGTTAGCCGTGTCCCCGGTTATGGACAATTTTGAGTCTCTGGTCTTTGGATATTCATATTGATCTCATCATGTTACTTTAATTAATCTTGTTGGGTTAATGATGATACTTAATTGGGATTGAGATGCTGTCAACCATCTCAATGTTTAACAACCACCATGATAGTCAAATAAAATTTATTCCTTTGCAGTAGGGAAAAATTGGCTTTTCGCAAAAACATTATAACCATAGAGCTCTTCCACCAGCCATATATGCATGTAGTGATAGCCTTTGTTCATCATTTCTCTATGGTATGAATTTGCCAGCATATTCCATGTGCTGACCCGTTTTCGGGCTGCAACGTTTCATGTTGCAGGATATCTACGACGAGTAAGTGATACGTTAGGGTTATGATTTCTACACTCAACTTTGCCGTTGGTGTTGATGGGAATCCACAACCTTGTTACTTCTGCTATTTGGATTGAGGTAATAGTATTTACGTTACTTTATACATGCGATTTACCTCTGTTATAAATCCTCGAGTAATGTGCGTGTCAGCATACCGATCCAGGGATGACACTTAAGCACAGAGACTTGATCCATTCGGGTCGGGTCGCTACAACTAGTAGTGAACTGGGACGAGGGAGTAGGTACTAGTAGTACTATGTAACAACGTGCAGTAACAAAATTCCTCTATGCACATCCTGTTTACGTGTCATGCAAGAAAATAGAGATAAGTACAAGTGAGACTCAGGAACGGTCATACACGTAGGGGGAGTACGTGTAGGGGCCACTAAGGAGCAGTCAAATCACACAGTAAGTTAGTCGGAAGAAGCAACCATCATTTCACTCTTCAATGACACGTACGCAATATAAAATGGTTGATATGGAGAGAAAAAGAAAACCACTATATATACACTAGCAGGAGCCTAAGCTACAAGCCTACTTGCTTGAGTTGCTCTCTTCACAAGCATAGAACGACGGTGGCCACACCGCTGGTCACAGATCCGGCCTGATCCTGCCGCTGGGGGAAGGGGACGATGTTCTGCGTAGACGCAGTCGACATCGGCGAGGGAGAAAACCCACTATCAGTGCGTCCCAATCGGGGGTCCTCGCGGTATGGGATGATGCCGCCTCCCAACTGCCCTTCTAGCTACAGCCCGACGTCCCAGGTACAACTTCCTTTTAGAACCGGCTTGCTCCACTGTCGCAGCTCCCCACATAGCTCCATCTCCATGTCGATATTTCTCTACTTCTGCCGGCTTCTATTTTTGATGAGTTTATGTCTCATGAACTAGTGCCAGTACTATTATTCTAATCACACTTCTTCAATATCTTTGCCATCAGGGATGCTCAACTCGATTTTAGTGGAACTGCAAAAATCATCGTATGATCCGAGGGTGCCAGCCGTCTTTCCTTCGACAGGTTCTACCTAGCTAGGAAATTAAATCTTGTTTAGGGTTTAGGGTTTGAGTCGTAGTGACCCCATAAGTAGTTTTTCTTTTGTACACACTCTCACAACATTTGTCTTTAGTTGTGAAGTAAATATTGGCTATGATCTGTGAATCATTGAGATGCATCAGCAGGCGTGTTAGTTTTCCATTGTATTTGATGGAATGTTGTAACGAGGCAACCCTGGAGTAGGAATGAAATGGAGTGGAAAGTTTTTGTTTTTCCGGAGAAAAAATGGAAACGGAGAGAAACCAACGTTTTGTTTCCTTGGATCACGCCATCGAGCAAAACCAACGTTTAAATCACGGCTGTCGTGTTCGTGTCTCACCCTCCTCCACAGCTCCACCCCACACGGTCGCTCGGCATGCCACTCACCGCAAACTGAGTATACGATAACTTTCCTGCCTGCTTGTCGATGGATCACGCCATGGAGTACTAGCACTACTGGAAGAGATTGACGAGGAGGGGGAGGACAACTAGCTGTAGCACGGACTCCCAAGAACTTTTTACATGCATGTTGTGGCCGGCTATTGCGACCTTTGAACGCGGAGCAGTTGCGTGCACCGGGAAGCAGTGTGGGCGACACTCTCTTGGCCGGCATGCCGCTTCAATGCCGGCGCCAGTGAGAGGTCGCGTCCGCTCTGGTCGGGCATGAATGCGGCACTAACCGTTTCGGGCGGGAAGCACACGCAGGTGATGAAGAGGGTTTGGGTTGGTCAAGAGCGGGCGTGGCAGTGGTCCGGACGCCCGCAAACAAGAGATGATGTACGTTAATATTGTTGCCTATATAATTAACAACGTAAATAATGTGCCAGTTGGACAAATATGATTGGAGATGGAATTTTACGTAAACACGGATATGCATGTCTATGTGTGTGTGTGTGTGTGCGTGACGACTCTCGCGACCTGGAAGCGGGGGCGTGTTTTTGATCGAGTTTTCTTTCTTGGTACGTTAAAAAATTGTCCGCCAGTTTTCGTTTCTTTTTTCCAGGAACGCGCGTATTCTATTTAAAACCACTGCTATGGAGATTTTTTTACTCCATTGTATATGTAGCCTCTTGTTTGATAGGGTTTCTCACGTATCGCTCTCTCACCCTCTCCATATCTAAACAAGATGACAATGTCCACTCTATCTCTCTCCTCACCGATGGTCACAGATGCGGCTGAATCCCGTCCGCTGCGGGAGGTGAGGAGGTGCAGCGTTGACGTTGTCGCCGTCGGTGATGGAGGAAGCCGATGCATACCGTCCTCTCGGAGCCGGCGTTGGCACAGACAAAGGTCCTCCGCGCCCTTGTTCGCTGCCGTCGTGTGGGCATATCCCGCCCGCCCGCCTAAGCGACATCTCGCCCACCTGAGGTATAACTTCTTGTACTGGTCCAGCTCCCCAGGTCACTGCATGCGGGTTTTCTTCTATGCCACTACTCCCCAGCTCCCCATGTACAGTAGCTAGGGTTCATCGGCTAGTCCAACATCACCTATTTTTTACTATTATAGAGGAGATGCCACTCGAAAAGTTGTCCTAGTTTATGCCTCGGTGGAGGTATACATGTTGTTTCGACAAAAAGTACATGGTGGTTGTGCGGTCATTGTCCATATGCTCTTATTGTTGCTGTTAATCTAATACTATCACTGGTTAAATGAAGTAATGCTTTTTTTCTCGGGTATCCTGGTTTAGTTCCCATCAAGATAATCATGATGCTTCTATTTGTTGGTGTACTTTTCATTAACTCTTATTGACAATTGAGATGTCGCAGTTAATCTTGTACCACTGCCAAAACAAAGTAACAACACTATATCCCTTTTTTATATTTTTGCAAATAGCGATGCGTATCTCCATACCCGGGCATGTCTTCCTCAATTTTAGTGGAACTGCACAAAATTGGATGGCCATTGTTGTTCCAGCTCATTGTCCTCTGCCACGTGGTTCTTCCTTCCTCGAGCTTGATTACCGAGAAGAAACAGACCACAGTGAGGATTTGTCGAACTTCATTGGTGCCTCACCCAAACTTGATGCCAAATGGATGATGCATCACCATGATGACCTATCGATGCTCATGGTTGCGCCTCATGGTTGCATTGGCTGGTGAAGCTGATCGATTTTCAACGAAAAACAAGTTGTCTTCCATCTGTGCTCTTTCCTTGTTACCCACAAAGATGATATCATTCATCAGTTCACCTTGGTTGCATTGGAGACGCAGTCGTCTTTCACGTTGGTGCAATTTTATCACCCAATTGGCTATGAACCAAATGTTTCCTCGAAGAAGGATCTACGTTGGCACTAAGAGCATAAGTTTTGTATTGATTTCTAAGCCTTCTCACAACTTTGTCTTTGGCTCCCCTGTAATTTTATTTGTCCAGCTATTAACTAAACATGTGGTCAGACTTTGATTAAAAAATGGTGTGGACTAAAAACCCGGATGGACGTAGTAGCCCTCCATTTTTATTTACTCTACATATTAGATTTGACTGAAGTCAAACTTTGTAAAGTTTGACCAAGTTTAGGACGAACACAACAAACCATAATTATTGAGACAGGCAAACTGCACATACTCTCAAACCTTTCTGTAATTGAAATTGAAATTTTTTATTTGTACACACTCTCACACGTTTCCGATAATTTGGCGCATGTGTGGTTGTTCACTTAACGGAGGGTGGTGTGCCGCACATGAAGGACAGGAAGTACGACCAGGACGCGTGGATCGTTAGCTCATCGTAAGTAGTTTTCTTCACTGGTATGTTAAATAAGGAGTTTCGTTTCGTACTTACACAATTTAAAACGGTTGTTATGGGGAGAAAAAGAAAACCACTCCACTATATATTAGTAGTATACATGAGCACTAGTACTGTACTATATAAACTGGAACCTCAGCGCTTGTTCGCTAGGGTTTGCAGTCTCCACACTCTCGCCGCACTACATATATATACACGCTGGAGGCTCAGCGTTCCTTTGCTAGGGTTTGCTATATTCACAGCCTCTCACCCTCTTCACCAGATCTAAACAAGACTGCGTTGGCCTCTGTCTCTCTCTCCCCCTCACAGCTGATAAAGCAGCCGTCTGGATCTCGTCGCATCGGGAAGGGGAGGAGGTGTAGTGTTCACTCTATCACCATCGGCGAGGGAGGCAATCCACTACCGGCTGCGCTGTTCTCTTTCACCCAGCGCCTGTGCGGGAGGGTGAAATGATCGATATAGGTGACTAGAGGGGGGTGAATAGGCAACTAACAATTTTTAGCTTTTCTTTACCAATTTAAACTTTGCATCAAAGTAGATTGTCTAGAAATGCAACTAGGTTAAAGTCGTCGGCTTTGTTGAAAGGGGTGGCATTGTCCTTCTTGACGCCACCACCCTTCACATTGTTCTTCTTCTCCTTGGAAGCACCCTCTCCCTCCTTCACAAAGGTTTGCTTGAGAGGAGGAGGTCGTTTGGTCTTGTCATTCTTCTTCTTGTTCTTGGACACGGGTGCGAACCCAATCCCTTCCTTGGCCACAACTTCCTTTTGATTGCTCAAAAGGTCGTTGAGGTTCTTCTCTCCTTGTATGCACGACACAAGGCCTTTCTCAAGTTGCTCCTTCAACTTAGCATTCTCCTCAACAAGATGCACATGCTCACAACATGGGTTAGTAGCATTTGCATTATCAATTAAAACCATGTGGGGAAAAGCGGCTTTCTCCTTGGTTAGCTTCACTTGGAGTTGATCATGAGACTCTTTGAGGCTAGCATGAACACTTTTCAAGGCCTTGTGAGCCTTGTCAAGTGTATCAAAATCCTACATGATTCTAGCAAGATCAATCCCAAGTTTGGCCTTCTCGGAATTTAGCACACGAGATACAACAAGATCATGATCAAGATCTTTCTTTAATTTAGCGTGATCAACATTGTATGACTTCTCAAGAGCCAAACGATGACCGCGCTCTTCCTCAAGGGCATTAGAGAGATTCGATATCTCATCGGCATAGTCACGGCTATGACCCTTCATCTTAGAGATGGTTTGTTCATGAGCCTCGATCATGTCATTGGCTTCACCAAGTTGTTCCAAGAGAGCAACGAAGTGCTTCTTGGATTTACCCTTGAGCTTACTCATAAAAGACTCAAATTCATTAACCTCCTCATTAGGCACCTCATGTTCATCAATGCAATCCGTCAAAGAAGGATTATTAATGATGGTAGTTTTGATGTTGGGGGTTACCTTGTTGGTGGCTTTAGCCATGAGGCACTTGGCGATGATGTTCTCACTGGGTGAGTCGAATAGAGACACTCGTGGAGTTGTCGTAATGGCAACGGAGGCCATGGAAACCGACTCACCATCTTCATCATCATCATCCTCATGGTACTCTTCTTGGGCCACCAACCCCTTGGCAGGAGTCTTCTTGGTGAAGTTGCTCTTGTTGGGGAAAGACTTGGCCTTGTCTTTTCGGGTGAGCTTGCCACCATTGTCTTCCCTCTTCTCATAAGGACATTCCGCAACAAAGTGGCTCACATTGCCACAATTATAGCAAGTCCTCACTCGTTGCTTGACCTTTGCGCCACTTGAGTTGGTCTTGTTGAAGTTGGGCCTTGAGTTCTTCTTGCTCCAAAATTGCCATGAAGCAAGCGCCATGTGTTCATGATAGTCATACTTTGTATCTTCGGGGTTGCTGTCCTATTCATCCTCTTCGTCCTCTTCTTCCACACTAACCTTGGCCTTCAATGCAAGGTTGGGCTTCTTTGCTCTTTGTGCACGTAACACCGCATTGTCGGCGGTCTTGTCCAAGATGCTCATAGCCACAAACTCATCCAACACTTCACTTGAGGACAAGGTGTGGAAGTCCGGCCTTTGACGAATGACGGGGTACATGGCCTTGCGGTAAGGCATCATGGCCTTGAGGAATTTGCGCTTGATCCAATTGTCATCCGTATCCTTGCTCCCATGGTCTCGGAGTGAGACCGCGAGGGTAGTCAGTCTCCGATAAAGCTGACAAGGTTCTTCATCTTCTTTCATTGCAAACTCATCGGCCTCATCTTGAACCACTTCATAGTTGGAGCGTTGAATGCTTGCGCTTCCTCGGTAGAGGGACACAACGTGGCGCCATGCATCCTTGGCCACGGTGAATGGCCGGAGGTGAGCAAGATCTTCGGGAGGAATTGCATCTTGGATGATGAAGAGAGCATTCTCATTGAATTGATTATCCGTGGCTTCTCTTGGGGTGAAGTTGCTTCGGTCATGTGGATAAAAACCTTCTTCAATGATTCTCCAAAGGTTAGTATTAACATGGTTCAAATGACGCTTAAAACGATAAACCCAAGAATCAAAGTCCTCATTTTTCACAATCTTAGGGGGAGGACCGGCATGATTCAAATGAGTGGAAGGAATCAGTCCACCATAAACAAGTGGAGGTTCACATGGGCGGAGATGCCGGTGCCATTTTTACCACATGAAGAAGGAGCCTTTTCACTAGTAGCTTCCCCCTTGTCGGAGTTAGCATCCGTCACCTTGTTAGTGGGATCACCCACTTTCAACGGTGCGGTGGATAATTTAAGCCCTTCTAAGAAGTTATTAAACATGCTTTCAACCTCGGTCGTCATGGAGGTCTTCAATGTGTCCAAAGCCACATTGAATTCCTCACGAGAAACCGCGGTTACCCCATCAGCCGTAGACGAGACCGGATTCACACGGGAGTGCTCCTCCACACCGTCTACGATGTCAACCATACTCTTCAGACGGCAAAGTCCTTAATAAAGAGATGAGGCTGTGATACCAATTGAAAGGATCGATAGAGTTGACTAGAGGGGGGTGAATAGGCAACTAACAATTTTTAGCTTTTCTTTACCAATTTAAACTTTGCATCAAAGTAGGTTGTCTAGAAATGCAACTAGGTGAGCAACCTATATGATGCAACAACAACAAGCACACAAGCAAGCAAGGGATATAACACAAATAAGCTTGCACAAGTAAAGGCACGAAATAACCAAGAGTGGAGCCGGTGAAGACGAGGATGTGTTACCGAAGTTCCTTCCTTTTGAGGGGAAGTACATCTCCGTTGGAGCGGTGTGGAGGCACAATGCTCCCCAAGAAGCCACTAGTGCCACCGTATTCTCCTCACGCCCTCACACGATGCGAGATGCCGTGATTCCACTATTGGTGCCCTTGGAGGCGGCGACCGGACCTTTACAAACAAGGTTGGGGCTCTCTGCACAACCGAATTGGAGGCTCCCAATGAAACCACGGAGCTTCACCACAATGGAATATGGCTCCGAGGTGACCTCAACCGTCTAGGGTTCTCAAACACCCAAGAGTAACAAGATCCGCAAGGGATGAGTGGGGGGAATCAAATTTCTCTTGGTGGAAGTGTAGATCTGGGCCTTCTCAACCAATCCCTAGAAAATCAACAAGTCTGATTGGCTAGGGAGAGAGATCGGGCGGAAATGAGCTTGTGGAGCAACAATGGAGTTTTGGGGGATAAGAGGTAAGTCTTCTTGGAGAAGAAGACCCCTTTATATAGTGGGGAATCACATCCAACCGTTATGCATCCCGCAGCCCGCATCTGGGCGGTACTACCGCTGCCACAAGCAGGCACAGGGCAACCAGGGCTGAGGAAGGAGAAGTACACGCACTAGGGTGGTACTACCGCCACCTGGGCGGTACTACCGCCAATGAGCGGTACTGCCGCTCCTACAGCCGCTGGAAAACAGAGGAGGGCAGCGAGCAGAGCGGCAGCAGGAGCGGTACTACCGCACCCTACTGCCGTCCCTACTACCGCTCCCCTGCATGGTCTTTTACGAAACCCGACACGAAAAATCGAGACCACAGCAGGGGCGGTAGTACCAGCGGCACTAACAAGCGGTACTACTGCCAATAGGCGGTACTACCGTCCTGGCCGCGGTACTACCGCTTAGCACACATCACCCCCTTGTTTTGCACCGCGCGGATATTCCAAAGAAGCAGGAAGAAGGTGAGGGTGCAAGGAAAGTGTGGACGATGATTCCACCCATAGTCTTCCAAAACGGATCCCCTCTTGATAGTACGGTTATCCCTATGACTCAATTCCACCGAAAAGAAAGGAGGGAAAATAATCCGTCTAACGTGAAGTCCTCGAGGGGAAACAATCACAAAGTGCCCTTATATTAGATAACCTGGAAAGCTTAAAGCACACGATTAGTCCGCAAAAGTATTGTCATCAATCACCAAAACAAACTAGGGCAAATAATGCCCTAACAATCTCCCCCTTTTTGGTGGATTGATGACAACACGGGATTTGCACAAAATAGTAATTGGAAACTAAGCAACTCAACTCCCTACAAAATATAGACGGGCTCCCCCTGGATGTGTGCACCACGGAGAATTTAGCATGAAAGGCTATGTGCACAACTCTAGGAACAAGCTCCCCTATATTTTATAGACAGGCAACATCCTTGCATATAAGAGTAATAACAAGTACAGCTAAGCAAGGATAAGTATGCTAAGCAAGGATAAGTATAAGAGCAAAAATATACGAGGAGGAAGTGATGCATCTCTCAAGATAACAGAGTACTAAGACTTAAGTAGATAGGATAGGGTAGTTCACATATGTCTTACACCATATGGTCTCACTCACAGCCGAACAGAGTTCAAAACCAGAAAGCGAACGAACACAACGAACACGAACAAACACGCAAACACACAACCCAACGCAAATCCCTAACTCTCCCCCTTTGGCAGCAAGACACCAAAGGGAAAGGGGCAACATGAAACACGGTGGTAGTAGATCTCCATGGCATCACCAGTCATGCTCCTCCTCTTCAGAGTCCTCTGCAGCACGGGGAGAAGCGTGAACTCCGGTGTCCTCCTCAGTGTCAGACCACGGGCAGTGCACTCTAATCCAAGACTCCTCATCAGTGATCCGCTCCTCAGAGCCATCAGCAGCCTCAAGCCCAACCTGTCTCATAATGGCCTTGTCACGACGATGAGCCATCTTGGCCTCCTTGTGAGCCTTGTACTGGCCCTTGGCCTGAAGGCAGAACAACCGCTTCATCTTCTCCTTGAGTTTCTTCGCCCAAGAGGGCTCCTCTGATGGGGGTACATACTCCTGCCCATCCTCATCATCTGCATCAGAAAAGACAGTCTCCTGCACAGGAGGAGCCGGAGTGGACGAACTCCACTTCTACTTATGACGCGGCTCGATAGTATCATGAGAAACCATATTGTCTGTGACTAGCTCCTCATCTGGAAACTTGGCTGCCCAGGTGTCCTCGATAAGCTGCATAAGATAGGGTCCATAAATGATGCACTTGCGCTCCATGATAGCAAAGTAAAGCTCAGACCACATCACATGTGACACATCTAGCACCAGGGGAGAGTCCTGCTCTTCTTGACAGAATAGAAGCAAGTCAACTAGGTAAGAGTGCACCTGATCCAAGTTGCCGACCCGAGGAAACAGACTGTTCCGGAAGATACGATGCATGATGTCAAGGAAGGGCCAGAGCTCATATGTAACCTTCCCAGTCTCTGACACATTCCTGGTAGAATAGGGCCAAAGCTTCTCCTTATGAGTAGCAGCAATCGCCTTATGAGGGCGAACCCCAAGTGGGGTCTGGGCACCCTCATCATCATACGATAAGCTGACCATGAAGTCCTTCCATGGGGAAGACAGAAGACGGCCATTGGTCATCCAAGTCAGAGTGCGGGCCGGATAAGGATGGCAATTTTACCCACGAGTACGGGTACCCGCGGGCCGCAGGTCCCGTACCCGCACGGGCAGGGTATGGGCAGACTTTTATACCCATGGGTAGTACCCATACCCTACCTGTTAAGTCATGGGTAGGGTACGGGTATAGCCTTGTGCCCGCGGGTATACACATACCCTGCCCACTTGTGAACTAATGTTAACTTGTCGTCAATTAGTCATTAATTTGTCATGTGACTTATCTACTTCTATTGACTTATGAGTATGTTGTGATTTCTATATTTGGAGAGTGGTAATGTACTCATCTGCCTTGTTATTGAGCTAAGATAATTGATTTTTTTGTCAAATGTGCTATCAATGAGTGTAAAATTGTGAACATCTTGTGTACTATTTATTCTACCCGTTGGGTACCCAATGGGTACAGGTACCTGTCGGGTATGGGTATGGGTAAAGTTTCATACCCATGGGTACGGGTATGGGTAGAATTTTGTACCCACTGACTATACGGGTATAGGTATGGTATTGCTCTACCCTACCCATACCCTACCCATTGCCATCCGGCCGGATCATGCCCAAAGTGAACGGTGGCAAAGAACTGGGCCACGAGCTTGGCATCAAAGTCCTTGTTGAAGGAAATGATCCTCTTGATATCCAACTCCTCACACCTCTCCAAAGCATGCCCAAAATATTGCAAGTCCTTCTCCATGTGCGAGAGATCGACAGACTTGACCTTCACAAACAAGTTCTTCTTTTGCTTCAAGACATCGTGATAGATGGACTGCTGAAACCTGTTCCAGAATGGATGGCGCAGAAGTGCAGGCTCCTGGTCCGCATGGTAGGGATTGAGCTTCCTCTTGGTACAGAACTCCATTCCAGACATCTGATTGGCAGGCTTGCGCAAAGCGGAGGTCTTCGACGCTGGAACCTTTGCCTTGCGTTTTGGTGGCTCAGTTGAGCCACCCTCAGCAACAGTAGCAGCAGGCCCTGGTTCACCTGAAGAGCGATAACGCTTGGAACCTGCTGCACGTTCTGCATTCTTGCGGCGAGCCTGATGCCCGGAGCTACTACCACCTGAAACACACACACACACACAAGAACCACAAGAGCAAGAGTGCATAAGCCAAGGAAATGAAACACCAAAGATGGAAAATTAGGAAGAGAAACATGGGTATTGGCATCTCAGAGCGGTAGTACCGCGCACCAGAGCGGTAGTACCGCGTATAAGCGGTAGTACCGCTGGAGCGGATGTCAGCGGGCTGACACCTACCGCGGAAAGATCCGGTACTACCGGAGATGCAAATGTCCATATTTCAATGCCTAATCAACAATCTACCTAGTCGAGCAGTCTCCCAAGTCCTTCCTAAGCCTCGATTCAACAAAAGAATCTATGAATGTAACAAATATAGCCCAAAACCTAGATTCAAGAAAGAGAACCAAGGGAGAGGAGAACGGGGGCAATACCGGCATCCATGGCAAGAGGAGAAGGTGGGGAACGATCCCACTGGTTGGAACCGAGGGAGACGGCCTGGATCCGGCGGCCCGGCGGCGGACCTCCGGTGCTTGGGGAGTCGCCTGAGAGAGGAGAGGACGAGGGGATGGGGCTGATACGTCTCCAACGTATCTATAATTTTTTATTGTTCCATGCTATATTATATTCTGTTTTGGACATTATTGGGCTTTATTATACACTTTTATATTATTTTTGGGACTAACCTATTAACCGGAGGCCCAGCCCAGAATTGTTGTTTTTTGCCTATTTAAGAGTTTCACAGAAAAAGAATATCAAACGGAGTCCAAACAGAATGAAACCTTCGGGAATGTGATTTTCGGAACGAACGTGATCCAAAGGACTTGGACCCTACGTCAAGACATCAAACAGGAGGCCACGAGGTAGGGGGCGCGCCTACCCCCCCCCCCCCTCCCGGCGCACCCTCCACCCTCGTGGGCCCCCTCTTGTTCCACCGACGTACTCCTTCCTCCTATATATACCTACATACCCCCAAACTACCAGATACGGAGCCAAACCTAATTCACCACCGCAACCTTCTGTACCTGTGAGATCCCATCTTGGGGCCTGTTTCGGAGCTCCGCCGGAGGGGCATCGATCACGGAGGGCTTCTACATCACCACCATAGCCTCTCCGATGAAGTGTGAGTAGTTTACCTCAGACCTTCGGGTCCATAGTTATCAGCTAGATGGCTTCTTCTATCTTTTTGGATCTCAATACAATGTTCTCCCCCTCTCTTGTGGAGATCTATTCGATGTAATCTTCTTTCGCGGTGTGTTTGTTGAGACCGATGAATTGTGGGTTTATGATCAAGTTTATCTATGAACAATATTTGAATCTTCTGAATTCTTTTATGTATGATTGGCTTCGAATTATCAGTTTGGTTTGGCCTACTAGATTGATCTTTCTTGCAATGGGAGAAGTGCTTAGCTTTGGGTTCAATCTTGCGGTGTCCTTTCCCAATGACAGTAGGGGCAGCAAGGCACGTATTGTAGCGTTGCCATCGAGGATAACAAGATGGGGTTTATATCATATTGCATGAGTTTATCCCTCTACATCATGTCATCTTGCTTAAAGCGTTACTCTGTTCTTATGAACTTACTACTCTAGATGCATGCTGGATAGCGGTCGATGTGTGGAGTAATAGTAGTAGATGCAGGCAGGAGTCGGTCTACTTGTCTCGGACGTGATGCCTATATACATGATCATACCTAGATATTCTCATAACTATGCTCAATTCTGTCAATTGCTCAACAATAATTTTTTCACCCACCGTAAATACTTATGCTCTCAAGAGAAGCCACTAGTGAAACCTATGGCCCCCGAGTCTATTTTCCATCATCTTAATCTCCCGACAACAAGCTATTTCTAGCGCCGTTTTTAATTTACTTTCTTTACTTTGCATCTTTATCATAAAAATACCAAAAATATTATCTTATCATATCTATCAGATCTCACTCTCGTAAGTGACCGTGTAGGTATTGACAACCCCTTATCGTGTTGGTTGCGAGGATTTATTTGTTTGTGTAGGTGCAAGGGACTCGTGCGTGGCCTCCTACTGTATTGATACCTTGGTTCTCAAAAACTGAGGGAAATACTTACGCTACTTTGCTGCATCACCCTTTCCTCTTCAAGGGAAAACCAACGCAGTGCTCAAGAGGTAGCAAGAAGGATTTCTGGCGCCGTTGCCGGGGAGTCTACAAAAAAAGTCAAGATACCAAGTACCCATCACAAACCCTTATCTCCCGCATTACATTATTTGCCATTTGCCTCTCGTTTTCCTCTCCCCCACTTCACCCTTGCCGTTTTATTCGCCCTCTCTATTTTCCTTTTGCCTTTTTTTCACTCGCTTCTTGTTTGCTCGTGTGTTGGATTGCTTGCTTGTCACGATGGCCCAAGATACTACCAAATTATGTGACTTTACCAATACCAACAATAATGATTTCCTTAGCACTCCGATTGCTCCTCTTACTGATACTGAATCTTGTGAAATCAATGCTGCTTTGTTGAATCTTGTCATGAAAGATCAATTCGCCGGCCTTCCTAGTGACGCTACCCATCTAAATAGCTTCTCTGATTTGTGTGATATGCAAAAGAAGAAAGATGTGGACAATGATATTGTTAAATTGAAGCTATTTCCTTTTACGCTTAGAGATCGTGCTAAAGCTTGGTTTTCATCTTTGCCTAAAAATAGTATTGATTCATGGAATAAGTGCAAAGATGCTTTTATCTCTAAGTATTTTCCTCCCACTAAGATCATCTCTCTTAGAAACGATATTATGAATTTTAAGCAACTTGATCATGAACATGTTGCACAAGCTTGGGAGAGGATGAAATTAATGATACATAATTGCCCTACGCATGGTTTGAATTTGTGGATGATTATACAAAAAATTTATGCCGGATTGAATTTTGCTTCTAGAAATCTTTTAGATTCGGCCGCGGGAGGTACTTTTATGGAAATCACTTTAGGAGAAGCTAATAAACTCCTAGATAATATTATGGTTAATTATTCTCAATGGCACACTGAAAGATCTACTAATAAAAAAGTGCATGCGATAGAAGAAATTAATGTTTTGAGTGGAAAGATGGATGAACTTATGAAATTATTTGCTACTAAGAGTGTTTCTTCTGATCCTAATGATATGCCTTTGTCTACTTTGATTGAGAATAATAATGAACCTATGGATGTGAATTTTGTTGGTAGGAATAATTTTGGTAACAACGCGTATAGAGGAAACTTTAATCCTAGGCCTTATCCTAGTAATTCCTCTAATAATTATGGTAATTCCTACAACAATTATTATTGAAATTTTAATAAGATGCCCTCTGAATTTTAGACTAGTGTTAAGGAATTTATGAATTCGCAAAAGAATTTCAATGCTTTGCTTGAAGAAAAATTGCTTAAAGTTGATGAATTGGCTAGGAACTTTGATAGAATTCTCTTGATGTTGATTCTTTGAAACTTAGATCTATTCCTCCTAAGCATGGTATCAATGAGTCTCTCAAAGCCATGAGAATTTCCATTGATGAGTGCAAAGAAAGAACCGCTAGGATGCGTGCTAAGAAAGATTGCTTTGTGAAATTGTGTTCTTCAAATTTCTATGAAAATAAAGATGAAGATCTAAAAGTTATTGATGTGTCCCCTATTAAATCTTTGTTTTGCAATATGAATATTGATAATGATGGGACTGAATATGATCCACCTTTACCTAGAAGGCGTTCCAAAAATTCAGAGTTTTTAGATCTTGATGCTAAAATTGATAAAAGTGGGATTGAAGAGATCAAAACATTAGATATTAATGAACCCACTATTTTGGATTTCAAGGAATTTAATTATGATAATTGCTCTTTGATTGATTGTATTTCCTTGTTGCAATCCGTGCTAAATTCTCCTCATGCTTATAGTCAAAATAAAGCCTTTACCAAACATATCGTTGATGCTTTGATGCAATCTTATGAAGAAAAACTGGAGTTGGAAGTTTCTATCCCTAGGAAACTTTATGATGAGTGGGAACCTACTAGTAAAATTAAAATTAAAGATCATGAATGCTATGCTTTGTGTGATTTGGGTGCTAGTGTTTCAACGATTCCACATACTTTGTGCGATTTGCTAGGTTTCCGTGATTTTGATGATTGCTCCTTAAACTTGCACCTTGCGGATTCCACTATTAAGAAACCTATGGGAAGAATTAATGATGTTCTTATTGTTTCAAATAGGAACTATGTGCCCGTAGACTTTATTGTTCTTGACATAGATTGCAATCCTTCATGTCATATTATTCTTGGTAGACCTTTCCTTAGAACGATTGGTGCAATTATTGATATGAAGGAAAGGAATATTAGATTCCAATTTCCATTAAAGAAAGGCATGGAACACTTCCCTAGAAAGAAAATAAAATTACCTTATGAATCTATTATGAGGCCACTTATGGATTGCCTACCAAAGATGGCAATACCTAGATCTATCCTTGCTTTTATGCCTAGCTAGGGGCGTTAAACGATAACGCTTGTTGGGAGGCAACCCAATTTTATTTTTAGTTTTTTGATTTTTGCTTCTGTTTAGGAATAAATTTTTGTTCTAGCCTCTGTTTAGATGTGTTTTTATGTTTTAACTAGTGTTTGTGCCAAGTTTAACCTATAGGATCTTCTTGGATGATAGTTATTTGATCTTGCTGTAAATTCCAGAAACTTTCTGTTCACGAAAATAATTGTTAAAAATCACCAGAACGTGATAAAATATTGATTACACTTGCTGCTGATCAATAAACAAATTTTCTAGGTCGTCCTATTTTGTCTGAATTTTTGGAGTTCCAGAAGTTTGCGTTAGTTACAGATTACTACAGACTGTTCTGTTTTTGACAGATTCTGTTTTTCGTGTGTTGTTTGCTTATTTTGATGAATCTATGGCTAGTAAAATAGTTTATAAACCATAGAGAAGTTGGGATACAGTAGGTTTAACACCAATATAAATAAATAATGAGTTCATTACAGTACCTTGAAGTGGTCTTTTGTTTTCTTTCGCTAACGGAGCTCACGAGATTTTCTGCTGAGTTTTGTGTTGTGAAGTTTTCAAGTTTTGGGTAAAAGATTTGATGGATTATGGAACAAGGAGTGGCAAGAGCCTAAGCTTGGGGATTCCCATGGCACCCCCAAGATAATCTAAGGACACCTAAAAGCCAAAGCTTGGGTATGCCCCGGAAGGCATCCCCTCTTTCGTCTACTTCCATCGGTAACTTTACTTGGAGCTATATTTTTATTCACCACATGATATGTGTTTTGCTTGGAGCGTCTTGTATGATTTGAGTCTTTGCTTTTTAGTTTACCACAATCATCTTTTGTGTACACACCTTTTGAGAGAGACACACATGATTCAGAAATTATTAGAATACTCTATGTGCTTCACTTATATCTTTTGAGTTATATAGTTTTTGCTCTAGTACTTCACTTATATATTTTAGAGCACGGTGGTGGATTTGTTTTAAAGAAACTATTGATCTCTCATGCTTCACTTAGATTATTTTGAGAGTCTTAAATAGCATGGTAATTTGCTTAAATAATCTTAATATGCTAGGTATTCAAGACTAGTAAAAACTTTCTTATGAGTGTGTTGAATACTAAGAGAAGTTTGATGCTTGATGATTGTTTTGAGACATGGAGGTAGTGATATCAAATTTGTGCTAGTTGAGTAGTTGTGAATTTGAGAAATGCTTGTGTTGAAGTTTGCAAGTCCCGTAGCATGCACGTATGGTAAACGTTATGTAACAAATTTGAAACATGAGGTGTTCTTTGAGTGTCTTCCTTATGAGTGGCGGTCGGGGACGAGCGATGGTCTTTTCCTACCAATCTATCCCCCTAGGAGCATGCGCGTAGTGCTTGGTTTTTGATGACTTGTAGATTTTTGCAATAAGTATGTGAGTTCTTTATGACTAATGTTGAGTCCATGGATTATACGCACTCTCGCCTTTCCATCATTGCTAGCCTCTTCGGTACCGTGCATTGCCCTTTCTCACATTGAGAGTTGGTGCAAACTTCGCCGGTGCATCCAAACCCCGTGATATGATATGCTCTTTCACACATAAACCTCCTTATATCTTCCTCAAAACAGCCACCATACCTACCTATTATGGCATTTCCATAGCCATTCCGAGATATATTGGCATGCAACTTTCCACCGTTCCGTTTATCATGACACGTTCATCATTGTCATATTGCTTTGCATGATCATGTAGTTGACATCGTATTTGTGGCAAAGCCACCATTAATAATTCTTTCATACATGTCACTCTTGGTTCATTGCATATCCCGGTACACCGCCGGAGGCATTCATATAGAGTCATACTTTGTTCTAGTATCGAGTTGTAATCATTGAGTTGTAAATAAATAGAAGTGTGATGATCATCATTTTCTAGAGCATTGTCCCAAGTGAGGAATAAAAAAAGAGAGAAAGGCCATAAAAAAAGAAGAGAAGGACCAAAAAAATGAGAGAAAAAGAGAGAAGGGACAATGCTACTATCCTTTCACCACACTTGTGCTTCAAAGTAGCACCATAATCTTCATGATAGAGAGTCTCTTGTTTTGTCACTTTCATATACTAGTGGGAATTTTTCATTATAGAACTTGGCTTGTATATTCCAACAATGGGCCTCCTCAAGTGCCCTAGGTCTTCGTGAGCAAGCAAGTTGGATGCACACCCACTTAGTTTCTTTTGTTGAGCTTTCATATATTTATAGCTCTAGTGCATCCGTTGCATCGCAATCCCTACTCCTTGCATTAACATCAATCGATGGGCATCTCCATAGCTCATTGATTAGCCTCGGTTATGTGATACTTTCTCCTTTTTTGTCTTCTCCACATAACCCCCATCATTAAGTCTATTCCACCCATAGTGCTATATCCATGGCTCACGCTCATGTATTGTGTGAAGGTTGAAAAAGTTTGAGATTACTAAAGTATGAAACAATTGCTTGGCTTGTCATCGGGGTTGTGCATGATGAGAGCATTCTTGTGTAACAAAAATGGAGCATGACTAAACTATATGATTTTGTAGGGATGAACTTTCTTTGGCCATGTTATTTTGAGAAAACATAATTGCTTAGTTAGTATGCTTGAAGTATTATTATTTTTATGTCAATATTGAACTTTTATCTTGAATCTTTCGGATCTGAATATTCATACCACAATTAAGAAGAATTACATTGAAATTATGACTAGTAGCATTCCACATCAAAAATTCTGTTTTTATCATTTACCTACTCGAGGACGAGTAGGAATTAAGCTTGGGGATGCTTGATACGTCTCCAACGTATCTATAATTTTTTATTGTTCCATGCTATATTATATTCTGTTTTGGACATTATTGGGCTTTATTATACACTTTTATATTATTTTTGGGACTAACCTATTAACCGGAGGCCCAACCCAGAATTGTTGTTTTTTGCCTATTTCAGAGATTCGCAGAAAAAGAATATCAAACGGAGTCCAAACGGAATGAAACCTTCGGGGACGTGATTTTCGGAACGAACGTGATCGAGAGGACTTGGACCCTACGTCAAGACATCAAACAGGAGGCCACGAGGTAGGGGGGCGCGCCTACCCCTCCCCCCCCAGGCGCGCCCTCCACCCTTGTGGGCCCCCTGTTGCTCCACCGACGTACTCCTTCCTCCTATATATACCTACGTACCCCCAAACTACCAGATACGGAGCCAAAAACCTAATTCCACCGCCGCAACCTTCTGTACCCGTGAGATCCCATCTTGGGGCCTGTTCCGGAGCTCCGCCGGAGGGGGCATCGATCACGGAGGGCTTCTACATCAACACCATAGCCTCTCCGATGAAGTGTGAGTAGTTTACCTCAGACCTTCGGGTCCATAGTTATTAGCTAGATGGCTTCTTCTATCTTTTTGGATCTCAATACAATGTTCTCCCCCTCTCTTTTGGAGATCTATTCGATGTAATCTTCTTTTGCGGTGTGTTTGTGGAGACCGATGAATTGTGGGTTTATGATCAAGTTTATCTATGAACAATATTTGAATCTTCTGAATTCTTTTACGTATGATTGGTTATCTTTGCAAGTCTCTTCGAATTATCAGTTTGGTTTGGCCTACTAGATTGATCTTTCTTGCAATGGGAGAAGTGCTTAGCTTTGGGTTCAATCTTGCGGTGTCCTTTCCCAGTAACAGTAGGGGCAGCAAGGCACGTATTGTATTGTTGCCATCGAGGATAACAAGATGGGGTTTATATCATATTGCATGAGTTTATCCCTCTACATCATGTCATCTTACTTAAAGCGTTACTCTGTTCTTATGAACTTAATACTCTAGATGCATGCTGATAGCGGTCGATGTGTGGAGTAATAGTAGTAGATGCAGGCAGGAGTCGGTCTACTTGTCTCGGACGTGATGCCTATATACATGATCATACCTAGATATTCTCATAACTATGCTCAATTCTGTCAATTGCTCAACATTAATTTGTTCACCCACCGTAAATACTTATGCTCTTGAGAGAAGCCACTAGTGAAACCTATGGCCCCCGGGTCTATTTCCATCATATTAATCTCCCGACAACAAGCTATTTCTAGCGCCATTTTTATTTTACTTTCTTTACTTTGCAAGGGTTCAAGCCACATTGCTTGAATCAATGATATTTAGCTCATGCCTTAACTCGCGAAATCTTGCTTCATCCAAAGGCTTCGTGAAAATATCTGCAAGGTTATCATGAGTGTTGACATAGTTGAGCTCGATCTCCCCTCGCCTAATGTGATCCCGGATGAAGTGATACCGAATCTCAATATGCTTCGTCTTGAAGTGTTGAACCGGGTTGAGAGAAATCTTGATGGCACTTTCATTGTCACACCAAAGAGGCACTTTGTCACAAATGACACCGTAATCCTTTAAAGTTTGCCTCATCCATAGAAGTTGTGCACAACAACTACCGACCGCCACATACTCCGCTTCGGTGGACGAAAGAGACACACAACTTTGCTTCTTAGAAGACCAACTTACCAAAGAGCAACCAAGGAATTGGCACCCTCCGGAAGTGGACTTCCTATCCACTTTGTCTCCCGCCTAATCCGAGTCCGAATAACCTACAAGCTTGAAGTTTGCTCCTCTTGGGTACCATAAGCCAAAGTTTGGGGTATGAGCCAAATATTAAAAGATTTGCTTCACTGCCACAAAGTGGCTTTCCTTAGGTGCGGCTTGAAACCGTGCACAAATTCCCACACTCAACATGATATCTGGTCTAGATGCACAAAGGTAAAGCAAGGAGCCAATCATGGAGCGATATACCTTTTGATCCACCGCTTTACCATTGGGATCAATGTCAAGTTGGCACTTGGTGGGCATTGGAGTGGAAGCCGGCTTGACATCACTTAGCTTGAATCTCTTTAGCATGTCTTGAGTGTATTTGGCTTGGTTGAGGAAGGTTCCTTCTCTTCTTTGTTTGACTTTGAATCCAAGGAAGAACTTCAACTCTCCCATCGAAGACATCTTGAACTTAGAGGTCATGAGAGCGGCAAATTCCTCATTGAAAGCTTTGTTAGGGGAACCAAAGATAATATCATCAACATATAGTTGGCACACAAACAACTCCCCTTTGACCTTCTTAGTAAAAAGACTGGGGTCGATTTTCCCAACTTCAAATCCACGATCTTGCAACAACTTGGTAAGGTGGTCATACCACGCACGTGGGGCTTGTTTAAGGCCATAGAGTGCCTTATCGAGTTGATACACATGATCGGGGAAGTAGGGATCCTCGAACCCGGGGGGTTGCTTGACATATACCAACTCATTAATAGGACCATTAAGAAAAGCACTCTTCACATCCATTTGTTGTAACTTAAAGTTATGATGAGAAGCATAAGCAATCAACAAACGAATGGATTCAAGGCAAGCAACGGGAGCAAAGGTTTCACCATAGTCGATACCCTCGACTTGGGAGTAGCCTTGTGCTACCAATCTTTCCTTGTTGCGAACTATTGTCCCATGAGCATCTTGCTTGTTCTTGAATATCCACTTGGTTCCAATGACATTGTGGTTCCCCGTTGGCCTTGGCACCAATCTCCACACCTTGTTGTACTCGAAGTTGTTGAGTTCTTCATGCATGGCATTGAGCCAATCCGGATCTTCGAGCGCCTCATAGACCTTTTAGGGTTCAACACAAGAGACAAATGCGGGATGTTCACAATAGTTTGCCAATTTTCTACGAGTGCTTACCCCCTTTTGAATGCTTCCAAGCACATTATTCATGAGATGACCCTTGGTGGAGAGCTTGGATGCAATCTTGGCGGCACGACGCTCCAGTTCCTCCTCAGGGGTGAGTCGAGGAGCGGTCACTTGATCATCTTGAGCGTCGTCTTGAGATTGTTCTTGATCTTGAGGGTGCTCTTGATCTTGAACTTACTCGGAGGAGAGAACTTGACCTTGGGAATCACTTGGTGATTCGACACCGTCTTGAGATTGATCTTGCCCTTGGTCTTGTTCATGAGGTTGAGGGCCTTCACTTTGTTCTTCAGAAGCGTGTGGGCCTTGGGTTGGTGATGGCTCCACTTGAGTGGAGCATTGTCCTTCTCCTTCGGCCACAAGGGGTTCCTCAATGGGTAGGATGAAACCAACTCCCATTCTTCTTATGGCTTGAGGAGGAATTTCATCACCTACATCACAAGTGCCACTTTGCTCCACTTGGGAGCTGTTATTCTCATCAAACTCCACGTTACACGTCTCCTCAATAAGTCCCGTGGACTTATTGAGGACACGGTAAGCATGAGAGTTTGTAGCATAACCAACAAAAATGCCCTCATAAGCTCTAGCCTCAAATTTAGACAACTGAACACCTTTCTTGAGAATGAAACACTTACACCTGAACACCCAAAAGTACTTGAGGTTGGGCTTGTTACCGGTGAGTATCTCATATGGAGTCTTGTTCAAGCCCTTGCGGAGGTAGAGCCGATTGTATGCATGACAAGCGGTGTTGATGGCTTCGGCCCAAAAGTTGTACGGAGACTTGAACTCCGCAATCATGGTCCTTGCCGTGTCCATCAACGTCCGGTTCTTCCTCTCCGCAACACCATTTTGTTGAGGGGTGTATGGTGCAGAATATTAATGCTTGATCCCCTCATCACTAAGAAACTCATCCAAGGTGTAGTTCTTGAACTCGGTGCCATTGTCACTTCTTAATGTCAAGATCTTTGCATTCTGTTGACGTTGGGCTTCATTTGCAAAGTCAATGACGGTTTGTTGGGTCTCGCTCTTCCTCTTGAAGAAATATACCCAAGTGTATCTTGAATAATCATCCACAATCACCAAGCAATACTTTCTACCTCCAAGGCTATCAAAGGATGGAGGCTCAAAGAGATCCAAGTGAAGGAGCTCCAAAGGCCTCTTCGAATAAATGATAGTCGTGGGAGGGTGAGCCTTTTCATGTAGCTTTCCTTCGATACAAGCACTGCAAGCACGATCTTTAGTAAAACTAACATTTGTTAGTCCACGGACATGGTCCCTCTTGAGAAGGCTTTGCAAAGATCTCATATTGACATGGGCTAAACGGCGATGCCAAAGCCATCCCACGTCAACTTAGCCATTAGGCATGTCGCGGTCTTAGTGGGTCGCTCCGAAAAGTTGATCACATAGAGACTGTTCTCGACATGCCCAACAAAGGCTACTTTAAGAGTCTTGCTCCACAAGAGGGCCATGGTACCAATATCAAAGAAAGTGGCAAAGCCCATGAGTGCAAGTTGACGAACGGAAAGTAAATTGTATGCAAGGGACTCAACAAGCATGACCTTCTCGATCGTGAGATCATGAGAAATGACAACCTTGCCAAGTCCCAATACCTTAGAGGACGAGGCATCACCCCACTCGACATTGGGGGGCATAGATGGAATCTTGTGAACATCCACCACCAAGTCCTTGCTTCCGGTCATATGATTTGTAGCTCCACTATCGAGCAACCATGATCCCCCACCGGAAGCAAACACCTACAATAGATCAATGCTTGGTTTTAGGTACCCATTTTGTAATGGGTCCTTTGATGTTAGTGACAAGGGTCTTAGGAACCCAAATAGACCATTCAATGTACTCATAAGGGGAACCAACAAATTTGGCATAAACATGCCCATCACTAGCACGACACAACACATAAGAAGGGTTAAAGTCGCCGGCTTTGTTGAAAGGGGTGGCATTGTCCTTCTTGACGCCACCACCCTTCACATTGTTCTTATTCTCCTTGGAAGCACCCTCTCCCTCCTTCACAAAGGTTTGCTTGAGAGGAGGAGGTCGTTTGGTCTTGTCATTCTTCTTCTTGTTCTTGGACACGGGTGCGAACCCAATCCCTTCCTTGGCCACAACTTCCTTTTGATTGCTCAAAAGGTCGTTGAGGTTCTTCTCTCCTTGTATGCACGACACAAGGCCTTTCTCAAAATGCTCCTTCAACTTAGCATTCTCCTCAACAAGATGCACATGCTCACAACATGGGTTAGTAGCACTTGCATTATTAATTAAAACCATGTGGGGAAAAGCGGCTTTCTCCTTGGTTAGCTTCACTTGGAGTTGATCATGAGACTCTTTGAGGCTAGCATGAAAACTTTTCAAGGCCTTGTAAGCCTTGTCAAGTGTATCAAACTCCTCCTTGAGCCTAGCAAGATCAATCCCAAGTTTGGCCTTCTCGGAATTTAGCACACGAGATACAACAAGAGCATGATCAAGATCTTTCTTTAATTTAGCGTGATCAACGTTGTATGACTCCTCAAGAGCCAAACGATGATCGGGCTCTTCCTCAAGGGCATTAGAGAGATCTGATATCTCATCAGCATAGTCATTGGCTTCACCAAGTTGTTCCAAGAGAGCAACGAAGTGCTTCTTAGATTTACCCTTGAGCTTACTCATAAAAGACTCAAATTCATTAACCTCCTCATTAGGCACCTCATGTTCATCAATGCAATCAGTCAAAGAAGGATTATTAATGATGGTAGTTTTGATGTTGGGGGTTACCTTGTTGGTGGCTTTAGCCATGAGGCACTTGGCGGTGATGTTCTCATTGGGTGAGTCGAATAGAGACACCCGTGGAGTTGTCGTAATGGCAACGGAGGCCATGGCAACCGACTCACCATCTTCATCATCATCATCCTCATGGTACTCTTCTTGGGCCACCAACCCCTTGGGAGGAGTCTTCTTGGTGAAGTTGCTCTTGTTGGGGAAAGAATTGGCCTTGTCTTTTCGGATGAGCTTGCCACCATTGTCTTCCCTCTTCTCATAAGGACATTCCGCAACAAAGTGGCTCACATTGCCACAATTATAGCAAGTCCTCACTCGTTGCTTGACCTTTGCGCCACTTGAGTTGGTCTTGTTGAAGTTGGGCCTTGAGTTCTTCTTGCTCCAAAATTGCCTTGAAGCAAGCGCCATGTGTTCATGATAGTCATACTTTGTATCTTCGTGATTGCTCTCCTCTTCATCCTCTTCGTCCTCTTCTTCCACACTAACCTTGGCCTTTAATGCAAGGTTGGGCTTCTTTGCTCTTTGTGCACGTAACACCGCATTGTCGGCGGTCTTGTCCAAGATGCTCATAGCCACAAACTCATCCAACACTTCACTTGAGGACAAGGTGTGGAAGTCCGGCCTTTGACGAATGACGGAGAACATGGCCTTATGGTAAGGCATCATGGCCTTGAGGAATTTGCACTTGATCCAATTGTCATCCGTGTCCTTGCTCCCATGGTCTCGGAGTGAGACCGCGAGGGTAGTCAGTCTCCGATAAAGCTCACGAGGTTCTTCATCTTCTTTCATTGCAAACTCATCGGCCTCATCTTGAACCACTTCATAGTTGGAGCGTTGAATGCTTGCGCTTCCCCGGTAGAGGGACACAACGTGGCGCCATGCATCCTTGGCCACGGTGAATGGCTGGAGGTGAGCAAGATCTTCGGGAGGAATTGCATCTTGGATGATGAAGAGAGCATTCTCATTGAATTGATTATCCGTGCCTTCTCTAGGGGTGAAGTTGCCTCGGTCATGTGGATAAAAACCTTCTTCAATGATTCTCGAAAGGTTAGTATTAACATGGTTCAAATAACGCTTAAAACGATAAACCCAAGAATCAAAGTCCTCATTTTTCACAATCTTAGGGGGAGGACCGGCATGATTCAAATGAGTGGAAGGAATCGGTCCACCATAAACAAGTGGAGGTTCCACATGGGCGAAGATGCCGGTGCCATTTTTACCACTAGAAGAAGGAGCCTTTTCACTAGTAGCTTCCCCCTTGTCGGAGTTAGCATCCGTCACCTTGTTAGTGGGATCACCCGCTTTCAACGGTGCGGTGGATAATTTAAGCCCTTCTAAGAATTTATTAAACATGCTTTCAACCTCGGTCGTCATGGAGGTCTTCAATGGGTCCAAAGCCACATTGAATTCCTCACGAGAGACCGCGGTTGCCCCATCGGCCGTAGATGAGACCGGATTCACACCGGAGTGCTCCTCCACACCGTTTACAGTGTCAACCATACTCTTCGGACGACAAAGTCCTTAATAAAGAGATGAGGCTGTGATACCAATTGAAAGGATCGATATAGTTGACTAGAGGGGGGTGAATAGGCAACTAACAATTTTTAGCTTTTCTTTACCAATTTAAACTTTGCATCGAAGTAGGTTGTCTAGAAATGCAACTAGGTGAGCAACCTATATGATGCAACAACAACAAGCACACAAGCAAGCAAGGGATACAACACAAATAAGCTTGCACAAGTAAAGGCACGAAATAACCAAGAGTGGAGCCGGTGAAGACGAGGATGTATTACCGAAGTTCCTTCCTTTTGAGGGGAAGTACGTCTCCGTTGGAGCGGTGTGGAGGCACAATGGTCCCCAAGAAGCCACTAGGCCCACCATATTCTCCTCACACCCTCACACGATGCGAGATGTCGTGATTCCACTATTGGTGCCCTTGGAGGCGGCGGCCGGACCTTTACAAACAAGGTTGGGGCTCTCTGCACAACCGAATTGGAGGCTCCCAACGAAACCATTGAGCTTCACCACAATGGAATATGGCTCCGAGGTGACCTCAACTGTCTAGGGTGCTCAAACACCCAAGAGTAACAAGATCCGCAAGGGATGAGTGGGGGGAATCAAATTTCTCTTGGTGGAAGTGTAGATCTGGGCCTTCTCAACCAATCCCTAGAAAATCAACAAGTTTGATTGGCTAGGGAGAGAGATCGGGCGGAAATGAGCTTGTGGAGCAACAATGGAGTTTGGGGGGAGAAGAGGTAAGTCTTCTTGGAGAAGAAGACCCCTTTATATAGTGGGGAAACACATCCAACCGTTATGCATCCCGCAGCCCGCATCAGGGCGGTACTACCGCTGCCACAAGCAGGCACAGGGCAACCAGGGCTGAGGAAGGAGAAGTACACGCACTAGGGCGGTACTACCGCCAATGAGCGGTACTGCCGCTCCCTACAGCCGCTGGAAAACAGAGGAGGGCAGCGAGCAGAGCGGTAGCAGGAGCGGACGTAGGAGCGGTACTACCGCACCCTACTGTCGTCCTTACTACCGCTCCCCTGTGTGGTCTTTTACGAAACCCAACACGAAAAATCGAGACCACAGCAGGGGCGGTAGTACCAGCGGCACTAGCAAGCGGTACTACCGCCAATAGGCGGTACTACCGCCCTGGCCGCGGTACTACCGCTTAGCACACATCACCCCCTTGTTTTGCACCGTGCGGGTACTCCAAAGAAGCAGGAAGAAGGTGAGGGTGCAAGGAAAGTGTGAACGACGATTCCACCCATACTCTTCCGAAACGGATCCCCTCTTGATAGTACGGTTATCCCTACGACTCAATTCCACCGAAAAGAAAGGAGGGAAAATAATCCGTCTAACGTGAAGTCCTTGAGGGGAAACAATCGCAAAGTGCCCTTATATTAGATAACCTGGAAAGCTTAAAGCACACGATTAGTCCGCAAAAGTATTGTCATCCATCACCAAAACAAACTAGGGCAAATAATGCCCTAACAGAGGGCCACCGACCCCTTCTTCATCGCTGTCGTACGTAGTGAGGGTAGATTCGTCCTCCCGCCGCACGCCTAGCCACATCCCGACAACCCTAAGGTATAACTTTCTTTGAAACCGTCATTGCTCTAGCTGCATGCGGATCTTTTTCGATTCTGTAGTCGAATCTAGGTCTTGGTTCAAAGAGGAAAGAAGGGTGCGGTGGGGTGGAGCATGAATCTAGGACGTGTTTCAATGAGGAAAGGATGGAGGGAAAGTAGTATAGACTGGCTATCTAGCCGCTTTGTTGGTCGAAAAGGGGAAAAGGGGGTAACCCAGTACACACATTTGTAAGGAACCGATCTCTTTGTTGAAAAAGGAAAGAAACTGGGGGGTCGGGTAGTTTGTGCAGGACTAGATTTGCTGCCCTCACATAGGAAAATGGTTCAAAGAGAACAAATATGGGACCAACGCAGATATGCTGCTTGGCAACATACTCTGCATCACCCATTTATACGTGTGGACGCACATGGTGCTGACATGTCCCATGTCCCATACAACTATTTTGTTGTTGTTAATCTAAGAATGCCGCTGGAAAATTGAAGCGATGCCACTGTTAAAAGTAAATTACATTTTTAAGGAATGTTGTTTTAAGAGAATGTCTCTGTTAATATGAATCAATGCAACAGTTTTAGAAATGCTACTGTCCTACTTTGTTTTCCATCAAGATAAGTTAGATGCTTCTTTTTGTCGCCGTATGTTTCATCCTGCTTTATTGGCCAGTAATTGTTTCCTTTTTTGTCTCTGTTAAAACAGGGATATCTATTCAACTTGTTGCTATAGCGAACTTAAATGTCACACCGGTGACTTTGCTTGATTTCAGTGCCATTGCACAAAACGAGATTGGATTTCCTATTCGTGTTGGCAGATTCGTACGTGATCTTGTGTGCGTCATGAAAGGTTGGTACCTGCCTTCATCTACATGATCGTGCAGTGTGCTTTGAGATGCTGTGCTACTTGTATTGGTACAGTTTTAAATAAATGTTGAATTGAAGCTATTGAATTGTTGTCTTTTCCCATTAAGTAGTGAACAAAAATGGGACCAACCCAGACATGATGCTTGTTGCTTTGTTACAACAAACTCTGCATCACCCCCTTTATAAGTAGACGGAAGCACACGGTGTTGTTGCGCCCACCCTCCCCTGGTACTTTTTATGCTTTTTTGTTAATCTAATGCCGCTGGTAAAATTAAGCAATGCCACTCTCAGAATTAACTACTGAATCTTAGTGCAAAACTGCAACACTTGTTAGGGATCGGCGGCAGTACCATTTCTGTTCGGGGTCGGCCGGAGTACATGTTTAAGAAATGTATTGTTGAGATAATGTCTTTGTTATTATATATCAGTTACAGTGTTTTACAAATGGTACTATCCCGCTTTGTAGTTCTTTCTACATGTTTAACCAAGGTAATGTTAAGATAATGTCTTTGTTAATATGAATCAGTTGCATTGTTTTAGGAATGGTACTTTCTGCTTTGTCGTTCTTTATACATGTTGAAACAAGGCACTGTTAAGCTAATGTCTCAGTTAATATGAATGAATCACACTGATTGAGAATTGCTACTCTCCTGCTTTGTTTCCCATTAAGATAAGGTAGATCAGTAGATGTTTTTCTTCTGGGAGTATAATTCATCAACCGTTATTTATCAGTAATTGTTTCCCTTATAACTATTGTCGCATAGGAAAGAGGTTCAAAGAGAACAAACATGGGACCAATACAGATATGCTGCTTGGCAACATACTCTGCATCACCCATTTATGCGTGTGGAGGCACATGGTGCTGGCATGTCCCATGTTCCATACAACTATTTTGCTGTTGTAAATCTAAGAATGTCGCTGGAAAATGGAAGCAATGCCACTGTTAAAAGTAAATTACATTTTTAACGAATTTTATTTTAAGAGACTTTCTCTGTTAATATGAATCAATGCAACCGTTTTAGAAATGCTATTGTCCTATACTTTGTTTTCCATCAAGATAAGGTAGATGCTTCTTTTTGTGGCCGCATGTTTCATCCTCCTTTATTGGCCAGTAATTGATTTCTTTTTTGCCTCTATTAAAACAAGGATATCTATTCAACTTGTTGCTATTGCGACATTTTGCGTCGCTACGCGAAACACTTTTGTTTTAAGAGTGTTTTGTGCAGTTCAACTTGAATGTCACACCGGCGACTTTGCTTAATTTTGGTGGAACTGCACAAAAGGAGATCGGATTTCCATATATGTGTTGAGATTTGTTTCAAGTCCTCCTCGCGAGTTGTTTCAAATCTTGGTCAAGAAAGGTCAGTACCGACTTTCATCCACATGATGCTGCAGTGTGCTTTGAGATGTTGTGCTACTTGTATTGGTACTGTTTTGGATAAACGTTGAATTGAAGCTATTGAATTGCTGTCTTTTACCATTAAGTGAGCAAAAAATGTTCCAACCTAGACATGATGCTTGTTTCTTTGTTACAAAAAAACTCTGCATCACACCCTTTATAAGTAGATGGAAGCACATGGTGTTGTTGCGCCCACTCTCCCTGGAACTGTTTATACTTTTTGTTAATCTAATGTCGCTGGTAAAATTAAGCAATGCCACTCTCAGAATTATCTACTGAATCTTAGTTCAAAACTGGAACACTTGTTAGGGATCGGCGGGAGTACCATTTCTGTTAGGGATCGGCCGGAGTACATGTTTAAGAAATGTATTATTGAGATAATGTCTCTATTATTATGTATCAGTTACAGTGTTTTACAAATGGTACTATCCTGCTTTGTAGTTCTTTCTACATGTTTAACCAAGGTATTGTTAAGATAATGTCTCTGTTAATATGAATCAGTCGCATTGTTTTAGGAATGGTACTTTCTGCTTTGTCGTTCTTTATACATGTTGAAACAAGGCATTGTTAAGATAATGTCTCAGTTAATATGAATGAATCACACTGATTGAGAATTGCTACTCTCCTGCTTTGTTCCCCATTAAGATAAGGTAGATCAGTAGATGTTTTTCTTCTGGGAGTATAAGTCATCAATCGTTATTTCTCAGTATTTGTTTCCCTTATACCTATTGTTGCATACAGGGATATCAAAACTTCTGCTCGGTTTTATTTCGACTTTGATTTTAGTTGAACTGCACAAAAGGAGCAAATGTGTTTAAGGCAAACTACTGCATTAGTGGGTCCAGTTGGTCTTACCACTTTGCAGAAAGAAGCAGTCACTGTTTGCACTACATTACAGAAGGAATGATCGAGAAGCTTTACAGAGTATTAGTAGACGCTGGTGACATGACTAGTCTGCAGAGAGCATGGGCAACTCAACAACATGTGGAATGCAAAATTCACTCCACAAGGAAAGGTATGACCAAGTCAGTTGCCGACGCATCTGTAGCAAACAAGGTCAGTATCGGCCTTCATCCACATGATTGTGCTTTGTTATGTTGTGCTACTTATATTGTTGTATTGTTTTCAATAAATGTTTAATTCAACCTATTGTATTGCTATCTTTTCCTGTTAAGATAATGAAGATGATTATAGTTGTAAGCGTATGTTTAATCAAGTAGTACCACTATTATATTCATCACGCTTTTTCTGTATTTATGCACACAGGGGCTTGATTTTAGTGGAATTGCACAAAACGTTCAGATGGTTCGTGTCCTCCATAATACTTCATCATACACAATACATCGAATGGTTCTCTAATCATTCGTCGTCACCTTGAGCCACCGGACTATATGTTTGAATGGAGCTGCCAATGTGTTTAACGCTTTGCAACATATAAATACAAAATCCACCATGCTACTCAAGACATTGTTTGACTTCAGTGGAACTACACAAAAAGATACGCTGGTTAATCTGGCTCCATGTGACATTTCAATGTGCAAACTGATGACATACCATGCCCGTCTGAATGGAGCTACCAACGTCTTCAAGGCAGAAGAATTCCCACAAGTTCAAGGGAAAGAACTCTGTCCAGTAGAATACTACCTTTAAGAAGGGTAAGAAGAAAGACAAAAAGAGAGATGGCTGCTTTACTTGTGGTTCGGAGGAACACTGGGCAAACAAGTGCCCAAACAAGTACAAGAAGCCAGGACAGGACTCCAAGTCTGTCAATGTCACTCTAAGCAACAATGATGGGGCATCTGGGTATGGTAATCTGTTCACCGTACTTTCAGTTTGCCAGTCCACTGATTGGTGGGTTGACACTCGGGCCAATATTCATGTGTGTGCTGATGTGTCTTTGTTTTCTTGCAGCATATAAATACGAAATCCACAGGGATGCTCAGCTTGATTTTAGTGGAACTACACAAAATGTTCAGATGGTTCATGTCCTCCATAATACTTCATCATGCACAATACATCGAATGGTTCTCTAATCATTCATCGTCACCCTTGAGCCACCGGACTATCAGATGACACACTGATGACAAACCCAGCTCGTTCCACAATCATAGGCATTACATATTTTGAATGGGAAAAGCTTGTCAAAGTTTAATCATTGATGTTAGAAACAAGACATTAGTTTAATATATTGGAATTGGAAAACCTTGTCAAATTTTGCTCATTGATGTTAGCCAGAAGACATGCATTTGATATTTTTGAGTGGGACGCCCTTTGCTGTGAGCAGCGTCGATCGTTTTTTCCTATTCTTGTCTTCAGTTCAGAAGTAAATATTTACTCTGCTTAGATGTTTATTCACATGAATGTTGACTTATGTAAGGTATTTTAAGAGTTTGTTCTGAAGGTTATCTATGTAATGCCAGGCCTTGTGAGTTTAATTGCAAAGTTGAGCTTCGAATGTTGTGGCATGCGGCATCATGAGCTGTTCACCGTGCCTCCTGAGAATAATGCTTCATATGTTTTGCATGTTGATCTAATGCCTGTGATTTGCATGTTAAGAAAATCATCCTCTTCTGTTGTTTCTGTGCTTAAGAAGTTCATTGTCTTATGTTTCATTCATATCCTATACGACAACTCGGGTAGGTTAGAGGTGAAACCATATGACCTTCTGATCAACTCATCATCTTAGGATGTGATTGGATCGTTGTTTTCCAACCAAAACCGCTTGTAAAACTGACGCTTGTAAATAAAAGCAGATAGTCTTGGGCGAAGCGCTTGGTTGGTCAATTTTGACTAGTAAAATATACACTGGTCTCTCAAATTACACGTGCAACTCGCCGGTTTTCATTACAGACCTCGGGCCCTTGGTTTCATTACGCCTGTATTTTACGTGTTGTTTCCGATGACGATTAAATTACACTTGTATCTTAATACAGGTGTGAAACAATCCAGAGCTCCCAAGCGCGGCCTTACCGTTTCATGCCGTCTCAGTCTCTCAAAGGTGCTCATAGGTTTCCGATGATCCCGGCTTACTGAATGAGCAGCGGGCGCTGTATCAGACCATACGTAGGGCCCGTGAGGCCCTCTCCGTTGTCCTCCGAGTTGTTGCGCTCGCCGTGGCGCCGAGCATTGTCAACATGATCAACGAACATGAGGAATCAGGAGATGACTTTATTTGGAGAGGATGACAGTAGGGACCCACTAGGGCCATAGCCCTACATACGCAAGTTCCTCCTTATTATATACAACTTTAATTTTTTTGCTTCCTCCTGATTTCCTGACATCACAGTCCCACACCATCGTCAACCTATATAGTCAATAAACGCGATAATTGCACAAGGAGCGGCCGACAGTTGGGACCCATCAGCTCGAGCAGTATTTGTTTTTTTAGGTGTAAGCGGAGTTTTTCTTGAGCAATGTTTTTGTTGTTGTTCAGAGGAGCAGGGTATCAACTAGGCGGGCTGTGGCCCGTCTAGCCCAGGCTATTATTTTATGTCGACCAAATATCCAGCCCACATATTATTTTTTCAAGGTGAAAATGGCTAGCCCGGCTATACTTTTTTTGTGGAATACCCAACCCAGGTCAACTTGTTATTCTCCGCCCCGCTGGGCTGTAAATCTTTCCTATCAGGGATGCATTAGGCCTAACAAGAAATGGGCTTTAATAAATAATAAATGTGATGTAATTATAAAAACTAGGCTGTAAATATAAAACGCACCAAAAAGGTAATTAGTTTCAAAAATATTATTGTTTGAATTTGGAAATTTTAATTTCATTACTTATTGCGTGTGCAATATTTCTTTAGATTTTTACCTAATACAAATTCATTTTGAAATTATATTTAATCTGACTCGTAATTTCGGGATAAAATATTTTGGATCCCATCAAAATATGGGATTTTTGGTTGAATTATGTTTTGAGAGGTTGGTTGAAATTATTAATCGTTGTCCTGGCTAGAAAATGGGATGTAATTTTAATAGACTGTAAATGGGTTTGTAGTAAATTCCATTAGAATTCAAAAATAGGTTGTACATTATTATGAATCGCAAATGGGCTATATGTTCTCTGCCACAGATGTGATGCTCACTTGTGGGCCTACTATTTTTTTGAGAATTATAGTCAGTGACGCGTACGGAAGGCTTGTGGGCCTACTAAGGCGTACGGAAGGCTTTGTAAACTTATAATCAAGACACTCCCTCAAAAAAAAACTTATAGTCAAGACAAAATTCTAGCAGCAGTGGCCGTTGGATGTCCATCCAATGGTTGTAGTGCTTCTTCAATCTTGGATATTCTTGCTTCAGCCGCCCAAACCACCGCCGATAGTACCGCCTGCTATCGCCTCCCGTGGCCGGCTGTGCTGCCGCGCAGGCTTCACCGGCCCACTCTAATCCCAAACGCCGTCCAGGCCATTCCTCTACTCACCAACACCTCATGTTCTTCTCTGGCGACGACAGCCTCACACCGCAGCCGAACCAGTGAACCCTCGTACTCCCCTCCGCGTGGGCATCCACTACTATGTCTTCGCCGGCTCCAGGTCATTCCCTTCGTAATACTCGCCATCGTTCACTGTGTTCGTTCTCTCGACGCGGCGTGGTCAACTTTGTCAACAAATGACAGCCATCGTATGAGGCATGTACGTGCGTTGGCTGATAGTAGGGACCCACATGGCCCATGGCCGCATGCAGCAAGTGCCCCCGTATTATGCAAAACAAATAATTTCTCACCCTGACAGGTTTGACCCACCAGCTACATCTTCGCACGCAAGGAAGTGCTTCCTTTATTACGCGGAAATAAAAAGTTTCCTCTCCCTGACAGCTGGGACCCACAAGCTTTATTATGATCCTTTTCGTGAAAATATAGATTGTAACGAAGATGTTAAATTGTTTCCTTTTTATTCTAACTCAAAAAAAAATAAATAAAAAAACCAGAAAACATCTTCGCACGCAAGGAAGTGCCACCTTATTATGCGGAAAAAAATTGATTCCCCCTGCTAGCTAGGACCCACCAAATTTGAAGGCTGACTTGTGGGCCTACTAAGTTAATGCGTACGCAGGGCTTTGTCAACTTAGTCAATAAACGATTCTAGCTGCACTGACCGTTGGATGTTAATCCAAAGGCCAAGCTGCGTTTTCAACCTCTGGTCTTGTTGCTCCAGCCGCCCAAACCTACGCCCGCCATACCGCCTACTCCAGCCTCCCGTGGCCAGTTGTGCTGCCGCGCAGACCTCACCGCCTGACCATACTACTACTGGCCAGGCCTTCCCTCTACTCACCCACACCCCTTGTTATTCTCCGAAGATGGCAGCCTCCAACCGCAGCCGAAGCAGTCAACCCTCATACTCCCCTCCGCATGGGCATCCACTGCTGCGTATTCCCCGGCTCCGGGTTGTTCCCTTCCTAGGTCGCGTTGTCGTCCACCACCTTGGTGCTCTCGGGCAGTACGACGTCATCAACGCGGTCAACGAACGATAGCCATCAGAAGAGGACTGTAAGTGGAGAGGCTGACAGCTGGGTCCATGGCCGCACGCAAGGAAGTGCCTCCTTATTACGCGCAAAATAATGATTCCTCCACCTGACACCTCGGACCTACCGGAAGGGCCTCTGTATTTCGCGAAAAAAACGTTCCCCCTGACAGCTGGGACATCGGCTTTATCTTCGCACGGAAGGAACTGCCTTCTTACCCCCTGACAGCTGGGACCCACCAGGTTGAAGTGAAGGTAGCGTTATCTGTCCGGCCGTGAACGTGTACATACATAGCGGTCGATCGGTGTCTCTGCAGCGACGTACCGTGGACGACTAAGGAGAGGCACGTGTTGAAGTAGAGGCGCCGACGTAGCATGTCATGCAGTCCCGTCTATATCGTGTACATGTACGTACGCCATGCTGTAAGATAGTAAATACGGCTACCTACGTACATACGGGCGAGGTCTCTAACACATACAGAGACTAATCTTGTTCGTGGGAAGCCAACCGGCTGGGTCGGAACAAAGAAACTACGGCGTCGTGTTTATGGGGAGGCAACAGAATGCATCGTGTTCATCCGGAGGCAACGGAATACGTCGTGTTCATCAAGAGCCAACCGGCTTGGACGGAACAGCCGAAACGAGGTCTAGCATACCGCAGAACGGAGGAAACTGGCCTTCTGTTCGACCGCGTACGGTCAAAACGGGGTCATGTTCATCGAGAAGGGTCTGGCATACCGCAAAATGGAGGAAACGGACTTGTGTTCGACCGCGTACGGTCGAAACGGGGTCTTGTTGATCGGGAGGGGTGTGGCGTACCGCAAAACGGAGGAAACAGACTTCTCTTCGACCACCTATGGCCGAAACGGGGTCTTGTTCATCGGGAGGGGTGTGGCGTACCGCAAAACGGGACTCCACGGGCTACTGTTCATCCATCGTCGACTTCCTCCAGCCTCCACCTGCTACTGTTCATCCACCGTCGACTTCCTCCAGCCTCCACCAGCTACTGTTCATCCACGGGGTCCTGTTCATCCAGCCTCCACCGGCTACTGTTCATCCAGCCCTCCACGGGGTCCTGTTCATCCAGCCTCCACCAGCTACTGTTCAACCAGCCCTCCACGGGGCCCTGTTCAACCAGCCCTCCACGGGGCCCTGTTCAACCAGCCACTCCACGGGGTCCTGTTCAACCAGCCCCTCCACGGGGTCCTATTCAACCAGCCCTCCACGTACGGGGTCCCTCTACCAGTTACTGTTCATCCACCCCCACGCCTCCTTGATCGGGGTCCTGTTCATCCAGCGGCAACGGCCTCTACTACCATGGGATCATGTTCATCCAACCCCCATCGGGAACTGTTCATCAAGAGGCAGCTTCAATCAGCTTCAGTTAGCAGCAGTAGCGAAGGAATCACTCGGGTTCAGTTAAAAGCAAGGGATCGATCGGGGTTCAGTAACGTAGCTAGTGCAATCGCTCGGGTTCAGTTAGAGTGCAACGCCTTGCACACACACGCGTACGTGTATGAGAGGAACGCGCAAACCTCCGTGCATCGCTCGGCCCCGACCACCCACCGTAACCGGGAACTGCCCGATATTTTCCTCGCCCTCGCTTCTACCATGATTTTTTCCGTCATGGACGGCCCAAAGAATGTCATGCAACTGCGTCTCCGGCCCGCCCAGGACGAAAAGCCCATTTTCTGTTATGATTTTTTGTCATAGAAGTAGGAGCCCACCACATCTATGATGATACCGGGTTTTGTCACAATTATCGTCATAGAAGTGTCATAAGCATGACAGAAAAAATTCGTTCGGCCCAAAATGTCACAGATGTGTCTTTATTTTGTAGTGCATGTTGTAGTAAACATGCCTAACACGTCTTAGCTATTTTCCCTACCTTTTTATAGATAACTGGGTCATTCTCTGCTCTGGCAGCACCTACTTTGCGATGTTTAACTCTACCAATTGCATTTTTATCAGGACCAGTTTCAATGGCTATACTAGGTTGGCTGTAGTTAAAGGTGCCTTGTTATTTTTAGTACTGCACACTGTGTGATGTTAAGTATGAATTGTCCAGCTCAATTTCACCAATAGCAGTTACAAACTTACAAAACATGACTTAGGATGTTTTTAAGCCTGTTGCAATTAACAGTTGTATCCATTTTTTTAATCTGTCCCTTTGCTACCGTGCTACTCTCTGCAATGAAGATATACTAGAGATGCCGCCCATTTGCTATTTTTGGTGGATGCTAACCCTGTTGTAGTTAACATGCCTTTCCATGTACTTACGCAGGGCCATAACAGGCGACAATGTTGTTTGTCATCGAGGTTAGCTGCATCCCATGTCTTACAGTATTTTTACATAATTTGTGCAATTGCAGTTTGGCTTCTAACATTTACTTGCTTCTTGTAGGTACACATGTCAGCGGCACTGATCCACGCTTCGACCCGGAGGAACACCTCGCCTCCACTCCGGCCGAATTGGGGCGGGCTCTTGTCCATATGAAGTTCCCCAGCTGTTGGTGCAATATCTACCTACCTGTGTTTTGGAGATTATTGACAGAAAAAGGTGTGGACTGATTTGTTTGCTAGTGCATATAGAGAGAAATAGTCCATACAAAACCGAACAGAATGCTGTCTCCGGTGCTAAGTTCGAGGAACTTCACCGAAGTATCTGCGCTGCAGAGAAGAATGAGCTACATTTGTTGAAGATATGTGTGCGAGAGGATTGGTGTGAAGGAATTAACCCCTCGAAAGTTTAATACTGAAGCGAAGCATTTGGTTCGGTGCCGTCCGAAGAATTGACTACAGTGAACGGAAGTCGAAGACAAATTGAAGACGTAGTATTCTTTTCGTTGTTCTTCTTTCGTTCATTTGAGTCATAAGACCTCCGTACTATTAAGAGGGGTATAGGTTCTCGAAGCTTAGATCCGATGTGATGCTTAGCCCAAAACCTGTGAAAGATACGAGAGAAATCTCTTTGTGCTCCGAATGATTACCTGGTAGCAGTACCCTTGTTCTTTGTGCTGCAGGAGATATCTTTCGGACCGAGGAGTTAGCATTACTTGCTCCACAAGTAATGTTACCATTGTGCTCAAATTTCCGACCTTTGGACTCGTGTCGTTTGGTCATTGGTTGATTCACATGTCCAATTTGGTCATTTCCCTTCAGGGAATGCTGCGGCTATAAATAACCACCCCGCTCCAACGTTGTCCGTTGGCTGCTCCGCTTGAGATTTCTGAGAAGATTGATTTGAGCAACCCCTCTCCGAGTGATTTGAGTTTAAGATCCACCGAGAGAAAAATCAAGAGCCCAAACTTAGACAGTGGTTTAGCATTATAGTAGTTCTGAGTTAGGGTTCTTGTACCTATTACTCTTGAGAGCTGAGCACTCTCTAGATGGATAGGTTTCCGCCCGAGTGTTGAAGAGTTGTTGACTTCACCGAGCTAGATCTTCAGCAGCCAAGAGTAATTGTGGTTTGCGAAGGTCAACCGAAGGTTTGGAGATCGCCGACAAGGATCTACCACAAGTGAAATCAACTGGAGTCTGGTCAGCTTTGAGTTGAAGGAGAATAGGGTGAAGAGAGTTTATCTTCCGTGTTAAGTCACAGCCCCTCCAACCAGACGTAGCCCTTTGGAAGGAGGGTGAACTGGTCTACCAAATCTCTCTGTCACCATCGAGCACCACTGGTTCAATCTACTTTACTGCAATTCCTTTAGCAGTTTAATTTTGTGCTCTGTGTCGATAGTTATCCTGATCATTATCATCTATTGTATTTCCCTTATTGCATCATTCTATCCTGTTGTCTACCCCGTATATCATTGTGTTCATTCCGTTTCATTCTCATCACTTGTTTTCATTCGTCCCTGTCACATTCCTCAGTTCATCTGTGATCTCTTACTATAGTTTCATTTCTCTATGCGTGATAATCCCCAAGTGCAAGGAATCGTCGTAGCAATTTCCAAAGCTGGAAGTGATAAGTATGGAGTGTCAAACCCACAAGGAGCTAAAGGTAAGATTAATATTCTCACAAGTCCTATCTGCCACTGATACGACTCTACGTACACCGAACGTTTGCTTCCATCTAGAAATGAGAAATAAAACTATGTTGTGGGTATGAAGAGGATAGCTTTGCATGATATCGGAGAACTAAAATATAAAACTAGGTGTTGTTAACATAAAGTTAGAATATATTATAAATAGCAAGTGTGGAATAATGATGAGTCGTTGTGCGAAATTGTCCTAGGCAATTGTTAACAAGATCGGTAATCATTATTGCAATTTCATATGAGGGAGAGGCATAAGCTAACATACTTTCTCTACTTGGATCATATGCAATTATGATTGGAACTCTAGCAAGCATCCGCAAATACTAAAGATCATTAAGGTAAAACCCAACCATAGCATTAAAGTATCAAGTTCCCTTTATCCCATACGCAACAAACCCCTTACTCGGGTTTAAACTTCTATTACTCTAGCAACCCACTATAAGCGAATGATGAACGTATTGCAACACCCTACAGCGGGAATCCTTCACGTGTGCGCGGCACGGAAGGCACCATAGGACAACACCAAAATAAAACATACAACTCAAACCAATCTAGATCATCAATCAACCCAAAAGACAAAAGAAATCTACTCAAAACATCATAGGATGACAACACATCATCGGATCATAATATGTGGCATAAAGCACCATGTTCAAGTAGGGGATTACAACGGGGTGCGGGAGAGTGGACCACCGAGAAGACGAGGAAGGTGATGAAGATGGTGATGTTGATGAAGACGATCACCGCGGCGATGATTCCCCCGGTGGCACTCCGGCGCCACTGTGAGAGAGGGGGAGAGTCTCCCCCTTGTGCTTACTCCTCCATGGCCTCCCCCCTAGATGGGGACAGGTTCTCCCTCTGGTCCTTGGCCTCCATGGTGATGATAGCCCCCTCCGGCTTCCTCCTCCATGGCCTCCGGTGAAGATGGCCCCCTCCGGCAGGGTACCGGAGAGGGCCCAGATTGATTTTTCGTGGCTACAGAGGCTTGCGGCGGCAAAACTTTTGATCTAGGTTTCTTTCTATGGGTTTTGGTATTTATAGGAATTTTTGGCGTCGGTCTCACATCAAGGGGGTCCACAAGGCAGCGGCAAGCCAGGAGCACCCTCCCAGGGGGTAGGGTGCGCCCCCCTACCTTTTCGTCGCCTCGGGACTCTTTTGGCCTAACTTCGATGCCTCGGGGGTCTCTTTTGGTCCAAAAAAATCACCATAAATTTTCAGCCCATTCCGAGAACTTTTATTTCTACACAAAAAATGACACCATGGTAGTTCTGCTAAAAACAATGTTACTCCGGGTTAGTTCTAATCAAATCATACCAAAATCATATAAAATTGTTGTAAACATGGCATGAATACTTCATAAATTATAGATACGTTGGAGACGTACCAACATCCCCAAGCTTAATTCCTGCTCATCCTCGAGTAGGTAAATGATAAAAGAAATAATTTATGAAATGTGAATGCTAGCAAGTGCACAAGTTTGATCAATGATAATTCCAATCACTTTTTCTAGCATCATTATATATCATAAACAGTAGCTCATCTCATAAAACTTCTCATGATCAAGTAACAAGCTATTCACATGTTAAAGTACAGACCATAAAGTTTCTTGAAAACTAGGAAACTATGTTCTCAGTCACCAAACAATTGCAATTCATCTTACTTTCAGGAAGGGTCTATGTAAGAGCTTTGATTTAGCAAATTCCACATACTCAACTATCATATAGTCTTCCATGATTGCTAACACTCAAAGCATATTTTTAGGACAAATAGCATCCGTCGAACACAGAGAAAGATAGGGGCTTAATGTTTCACCTCCCAACTTACTTATCATATAGATAATTTTCAACAATAATAATTCATGATCAAATATATTTGAATGGCAATATATGCTTGGATCTTTCCCCACCACATGATGCTTGCCAACTAAAGAATAATTGAGGATGAAATAAGAAGGAATACTACTGACTCTTGCATAAAAGTAAATACATGAAAGTAAAAGATAGGCTCTTCGCAGAGGGAAGCAGAGGTTGTCATGCGCTTTTTAATTTTGGATGTGCAAACCCTTAATGCAAAGGAACATCATGTTGTATTTCCCTTTGTGATAGCAACCTTTATTATGCAGTCCGTCGCTTTTATTTCTTTACCATCACAAGTTCGTACAACGCTCATTTTCCCTTACAATAAAAGGTCATACATATACAGGAGCAATTTTTATTGCTTTTTGCACCGATGACAACTTACTTGAAGGATCTTATTCAAGCCATAGGTAGATATGGTGGACACTCATGACATGAAACGGGGTTTAAGGGTTTTGGATGCACAAGTAGTATCTCTACTTAGTACAAAATTTTGGCTAGCAAAAGATCCTAAGCAAGCACCACATGTTAGAGGATCCATAACAATATAACTTCTATGCAAATATACCCAAACATAACTCATTACGTTGTCTTCCTTGTCCAACTTCAACTAATTTGCTCAAGTTTGAAAATAATTAATGAGGCTCACAATCATAGAAGATGTCCAAGATATTATATTTATATGTGAAATCTCTCTTCCTTCAATATTCTTTCATGAATTGTTCAAGTGACCAATGTTGTGTTTGCTAACTTTCAATAAATTTTACCACCTATACTTCATAAATGTGAAGTAATTACTCCCCATGGGATAAGCATATGAATCATATATAATTTTAGATTTATGATATTCAATTCGTTTAACCATTTACTCATAGGATATAAGTGAAGCACGAGAGTAAATGACAAAACTACTCCAGAAAGATATAAGTGAAGATCAATGAGTAGTCAAATAGTTAAATAGCCATGGGAGGGCTCTCTCTCATTCAAGATTTTAGATCTAATGATTTTGTTCAAACAACAAGTAAAATGAAAATACACCCCAAGCAAAACACATATCATGTGACGAATAAAAATATAGCTCCGAGTAAGGTATACCGATAGTTTTGAAGACGAAAGAGGGGATGCCTTCCGGGGCATCCCCAAGCTTAGGCGCCTGAGTATTCCTTGAATATTACCTAGGGGTGCCTTGGGAATCCCCAAGCTTAGGGTATTTCCACTCCTTGTTCTCCTCATATCGATATCTGACCCAAAACTTGAAAACTTCAATCACACAAAACTTAACGGAACTTCATGAGATGGGTTAGTATGATAAAGAGCAAATCATTCACTTTGGTACTGTCAAGATAAGATTCGTAATTGTTTTCACACAATGCCTATTGTACCATATCATTTCTACAATTTATATTGAGCAATATAAGCCATAGAAACTAGAAAACAAGCAAACTATGCATTGAAAACAGAATCTGTCAAAAACAGAACAATCTGTAATGATCTGAACAACAACCATACTTTTATTACTCCAAAAATTCTCAAAAATTAGGGAAACCTGGGCAATTTGTATATAAATCTTGAGTAAAAAATTCAGATCAAAAGCACACTTCTATGATTTTCGAAAATTATTTTACTGGGCGCAAAAGTTTCTGTTTTTCAGCAAGATCGAATCAACTATCAAAGTAAGCCATCCCAAAGGCCTTACTTGGCCCAAACACTAATTAAAACACCAAAAAAATTACTACAGATGTAATAATGTGTATTTATTGATAAACTGGACCAAAAACCAAATACATAAAAATAAAATTGGGTTGCCTCCAACAAGCGCTATTGTTTAACGCCCCTAGCTAGGCATGATATTTTAATGATACTCTTCCAAGGCTAATTTCGATGATAGTCTTATTCATACTCCAAAATATATAAGTGAAGTTCATGGAGCATTCTACAATTAATATAGATTTACCAACATCCAAGCTCAAAATATATAAGTGAAGCACACAAAGCGTTCTATAAAGCCATACTCAAAAGATTTAAGTGAAGCACAAAGAGCATTCTGTAAAGCCATACTCAAAAGATTTAAGTGAAGCACAAAGAGCATTCTATAAATCAATGAAGGACTATCTCATACTAGCATGGTTCATAAAGGAAAATAAAAATAAATAAACACAAAAAAGACGCATATCATGTGAACAAAACAAAAACTGAGATATACCGATAATTGTTGAAGAAGAAAGATGGGATGCCAACCGGGGCATCCCCAAGCTTAGATGCTTGAGTATCCTTGAAATATTTACTTGGGGTGCCTTGGGCATCCCCAAGTTTGAACTCTTGCCTCTCCTTATTCTTCTCATACCGATAACTTCTCGACATTCGAACACTTCATCCACACAAAACTTAACAAAAAACCTTGTGAGATCCGTTAGTATAATAAAGCAAATCACTACTTTTAGGTATTGTTGTAAACTCATTCCAATTTCATATTAGCATTATATCTACTGTATTCCAACTTCACCATGGTTCATACCCCCCGATACAACCCATAGATTCATCAAAATAAGCAAACAACACATAGAAAACAGAATCTGTTAAAAACAGGACAGTCTGTAGCAATCTGGAAACTTCGTATACTTATGTAATTCCAAAAAGACTAAAAAATTAGGACAAAATAAACAATTTTCATAGCAGTACTATGCAAAAATTTCAGAAACTTTTGACGTTCTAGTAAAAAATGTAAATTCACGCACTACAGCCAAAGTTTCTGTTTTTGCACCACATGTAGCAAACAATCTAATCATCCTAAAACCAAAACTTGGTACATTATTTTTATCATACAATGGATATATACAAGGGGATAATTATTTTTGAGAAACTTCCATGAAAAATTCTACATTATTTCCATGAGCATGAACACGAGTGTTCAAGGTCGACCCTCACTTCAACAATGCATAACCTTCCAATCACTTCTCTTATTGAAAAAGTTTTTAGGCATAAGAGGCAAGTAATTTTTTTTGTATTTTCATTTTTTTTATTTTTTTGGTATCTTTCACCCACAACTAAAGAAAACAAAAACAGAAGGGAAAACAAAATCTACTTAGTGAAGGAAGCAAACAAGCACATACGAGAATATCAACCCCACGCTATTGCTCCCCGGCAACGGCGGCACAAAAGAGCTTGATAATCCCCAAGTTCAAGGAATCGTCGTAGCAATTTCCAAAGGTGGAAGTGATAAGTATGGAGTGTCGAACCCACAAGGATCTAAAGGTAAGATCAATATTCTCTCAAGTCCTATCTGCCACTGATACGACTCTACGTACACCGAACGTTTGCTTCCATCTAGAAACGAGAAATAAAACTACGTTGTGGGTATGAAGAGGATGTTTTTGCATGATATCGGAGAGCTAAAATATAAAAATAGGCGTTGATAACATAAAGTTAGAATATATTATAATATATTATAAATAGCGAGTGTGGAATAATGATGGGTCGGTGTGCGGAATTGTCCTAGGCAATTGTTAACAAGATCGGTAATCATTATTGCAATTTCATATGAGGGAGAGGCATAAGCTAACATACTTTCTCTACTTGCATCATATGCACTTATGATTGGAATTCTAGCAAGCATCCGCAACTACTAAAGATCATTAAGGTAAAACCCAACCATAGCATTAAAGTATCAAGTCTCCTTTATCCCATACGCAACAACCCCCTTACTCGGGTTTAACCTTCTGTCACTCTAGCAACCCACTATAAGCGAATCATGAACGTATTGCAACACCATACAGCGGGAATCCTTCATGTGTGCGCGGCACAGAAGGCACCATAGGACAGCACCAAAATAAAACATACAACTCTAACCAATCTAGATCATCAATCAACCCAAAAGACAAAAGAAATCTACTCAAAACATCATAGGATGGCAACACATCATTGGATCATAACATGTGGCATAAAGCACCATGTTCAAGTAGGGGATTACAGCAGGGTGCGGGAGAGTGGACCACCGAAAAGAGATGAGGAAGGTGATGAAGATGGTGATGTTGATGAAGACGATCACTGTGACGATGATTCCCCCGGTGGCACTCCGGCGCCACCGAGAGAGAGGGGGGAGAGAGTCTCCCCATTGTGCTTCCTCCTCCATGGCCTCCCCCCTAGATGGGAAGAGGTTCTCCCTCTGGTCCTTGGCCTCCATGGTGATGATGGCCCCTCCGGCTTCCTCCTCCATGGCCTCCGGTTAAGATGCCCCCCTCCAGCAGGGTGTCGAAGAGGGCCTAGATTGATTTTTCGTGGTTATAGAGGCTTGCGGCGGTGGAACTTCCGATCTAGGGTTCTGCTATTTATAGGAATTTTTGGCGTCGGTCTCACGTCAAGGGGGTCCATGAGGCAGCGGCAAGCTGGGAGCACCCTCTCGGGGGGGTAGGGCGCGCCCCCCTACCTTGGCATCTCCTCGGGGCTCTTCTGGCCCAACTCTGATGCCTCGGGGGTCTCTCTTGGTCCAAAAAAAATCACCATAAATTTTCAGCCCATTCCGAGAACTTTTATTTCTGCACAAAAAACGACACCACGGTGGTTCTGCTGAAAACAGCGTCAGTCTGGGTTAGTTCTAATCAAATCATACCAAAATCATATAAAATTGTTGTAAACATGGCATGAATACTTCATAAATTATAGATACGTTGGAGACGTGTGCGTATCATGTTGTGTCTCATTCTACTGCATCTGTTTGCATGTTGTATCACTCTCAACGTAGTTAAACCTGTGATTTCCCAAGCTCGTACTGTTATCACTTCTTTCATCGAGGAATATGCTTCTGAAGATGAAGATTGATTTAGTTCATTTCCCTCTTTCCATTATTTTGCTGCTGTGATTTGGATCGGTTTCAAAACATTCAAAAGAATTTTTGAATCTCCCATTCATGCCCCCTCTGGTCGATATACTCTCGGTCAGCAACTACCCCTCAGGACTTACCAAGTATGAACTGGCCAGTTGAATCTTACCAATACCAGTTGCAATGGCCATGTTTTGTATGGTTCATGTATTAAGCATATTGTAGTAAACACGCCTAGCCCGTCTTATCTATTTTCCCTACCTTTTTATAGACAATAGGGCCATTCTCTGCTCTAGCAGCACCTGCCTTGCAATGTTTAACTATGTCAATTTCATTTCTATTAGTACCAGTTTCAATGGCTATACTAGTTTGTCTGTTGTAGTAAACAATTCTATCCATTTTTTAATCCTTCCCTTTTCTACTGTGCTACTTTTTCACAATGAAGATATCACTACAGATGCTGCCGTTTTATTACCATTTGCTATTTTTGGTGGATGTTAACCCTGTTGTAGTTAACATTCCCTTTCCATGTACTTACACAGGGCTACAATGGGCGATGCTGTTGTTTGCCGTCGAGGTTAGCTGCATCCCATGTCTTATACACCATCTGTTCCTGAATATAAGTATTTTTAGAGATTCCAATATAGACTACATACGGAGCAATATGAGTGAATCTAGATTCTAATCTAAACTATGTCTATATACATCTGTATGTAGTTCATATTGAAATGTATAAAAAATACTTGTACTTAGGAACGTAGGTAGTTGTATTTTACATCATATGTGCAATCTCAGTTTAGCTTCTAACATTTACTGGTTGCTTGTAGGTACATATATGAGCGGTACTGATCCACGCTTTGATCCCTTTTGCGTATGGGGCAATGAGATATTCATGAACAAGCATCATGTGAGAAAACTAAGAAAGATTGTTAGGCTAAAGAGACGGGTGATGGGAATTAAGCTCTTTATTTACCCTTTGTCCAAGACAACAGTGAATATTAGGATGGTAAGTAATGTGTTGCCTTTTCCCCCTGCCCACAACAAGTTACTCTATTAAACCTAAGTATCTGAAAGTTTTCTCTTTTCAGTGGTTTCCGAAGCAATTTACGGATGATTACCTTGCAAACTACATGACCAGAGTGGAGGCAACTAAGGTTAAAGTATATAATTCATGCTACCATGATAATGCTCTAGAATTCTTCGTGAAGGCGGTGAAGGATGAGCGGGCGATCATCACAAGGGGTTGGACAAAAGTTGTTAGTGCCTATGGCATGCAGGAGGGCACATTATGGGCATTTCACTTCTTCAACACCATCGGCAGCCAAAATGATTTACACTTGTCTCTTCACCTTTACCGCCTCTAAATATTGTGGTTCATCATAGTTAATTGCTGCCTAATCCTGTAATTACTGAACATATTGTACTGAGAATTTTATTTATGGATTGGTTGTTGAACCAGTGTGCTGAGAATTTGAATTCCACGTTTCATATTTTAAAATTTCCAATTCAAATAATAAATTATAGGGGAAAATAAAATTAAACAGGAGCGAATAACATAACATACACACGGTTATAAAGAAAACAGGGTGTGCGATGAAAAATAGAGAACAGACAGTTCTTTGACGTGAAACATTTGCTATGCCCGACGGACGCACACACGGTTTCGTCTCATATGCGTGTGTGATTCATGATAGTACGACAAACATTTCAAACATGTGTGCGTGTGTGATAGGAATACCTATCGCACACAGTTATGGAAATGGACACGTTGGCGTTAGTAGAGGCACCACACACATTTTACATTCTTGAACTATGTGCGATAACATACCTATCCCAAACATATCAATAGATTAAATGTTTGTGATGTCCACCTTTTTCACACGACTATAGCGGCGTAATCGTTTTGGATGTCTCTCGGATCAGAAACGTAACGTCGAGACGTAACGTGTGGGACTGGGGCGACTTCTCATACGTTTATTCTATGGTGATCGTCAGTAGCCGCTCGCCTATCCCCGACGATTTTTCGGTCGTGTGGGAAGGACCCCCTATCGCACACACTCACTTGGCGACAATTCAGAATGTCGTCGCGGAAAGGGGTTAAAAACTGTTTGTATAGCACATTACGGTACCAGTGCACGCATCATCAGAAGGCAGCAAGGATGGCGTAGAAGCCCTTCGTGATCGATTCCCCCTCCGGTAGAGTACTGGAAAAGGCCTTCAGATGGGATCGCGGAAGAACAAAAGCTTGCGGCGGCGAAAAAAGTGTTTTGTGTGGGTTTCTGGTATATTTGGAATCAGATTTCGGGCACGCCTACGATCTTGTCGCTCCCCCGTGGCTCTTTTGGTCTTCTCCTGAACCTTCATGTGTCCCTTCTGGTCCAGAAAAAATTAATCCAAAGATTATTCTCTGTTTGGACTTCGTTTGATATTGATTTCTAAAAATAAAAAAACAAGCAAAAAACAGTAACTTGCACTAGGTTAATAGGTTAGTCTCAAAAAATGATATAAAATATCACATAATTGCATACAAAACATTCAGGATTGATGGCATGGAACAATCAAAAATTATAGATACGTTGGAGACGTATTAAGTATCTCCAAGCTTAATTCCTGCTCATCCTCGAGTAGGTAAATGGTAAAAACAGAACTTTTGATGTGGAATGCTGCCTAACATATTCATCATGTACTCTTTCTTTTAGGATATGAATATTAAGATGTGAATGATTCAATGCAATTGTCTACAATTTGATATAAAGACATCAATATGCAGGCGTACCAACAAACAATCATGCCTTTCAAAATACAAATGCTAAAGAACGATATCCCTATAAAATCATATAGTGATGTCATGCTCGGTCTTCCTAACACAAAGTATTAATCATGTACAACCCCGATGACAAGCCAAGCAATTGGTTCATACTTTTTAACGCGCTTCAGCTTTTTCAACCCTCACACAGTACATGAGCGTGAGCCATGGATATAGCACTATGGATAGCATAGAATGCGATGATAGAGATCAATAAGGGGAAGTCAGAAAAGGAAGATAGTGCCACATATACGTGGCTAATCAACGGGCTATGGGATGCCCATCAATTGATGTCAATGCGAGGAGTAGGGATTGTCATGCAACAGATGCACTAAGAGCTATAAGTCTATGAAAGCTCAACATGAAAACCAAGTGAGTGTGCATCCAACTTGCTTGCTCATGAAGACCCCATCGCAGTCAGAATTCTGTGGTTTTACCTTATACCAGGCGCAGTCCAGGCACGTACCAAACTAGCTCTATGTTTATGATGCGCGCCACATCACAAACAATTCATGATTATAAAGCGTGTACGATAAGGCGACAATCACACACACACCGTTTGTGATATTGTCTGACATTACACACGCTTAGCAAATGGCAACTGTGTGCATGGTTACACACGTTTCCTCTCTGTGAACCATGTCAAATTATGATGTATATCACACACGTTGTGCTTTATAGACCGTGTGCGCCGTAATGACCTGTAGAGTGTATTTTCACCCTAATTTATTTGCTGCTATGTAAAATTGTACCAAATTTCAATTTGAAACTAGGCTATAACTTCATTCATATCCATTAGGTTCAACAACCAATGCATTATTCGATTCACAGGTACATATGTTCAAGAATTACATCAAAAAAGAATTACATAAGCACCAAACAAAGAATGATGAACCAGAGTTGTATACTTGTACTATTAAAGATGGTAAAGAAAGAGGCGAGAGACATTTTGGTTGCTGAACAAGGTGAAGCGGAATGCCCCTATTGTGCTCTCCTCCATGCAGAAGGCACGCACGATTCTATCTTTGACAAAGGGATGACAGTAAGGAAGAGAAAATCTACAAAAGATCAAAGTGCCCAACCTAGCTTAGAGGAGCAGTTATCTGGTGTCGAGCCTCTTGCCCTTTGTCATTGCTAACATAGTGGAACTATAATTTCTTCCAGGGACATTGTTGTAGATGAATCAAATAAGAAACAGAGAACGACCCCTATTTGACTGGCGGATCCGGTGGCAGTTGTGGAACAGCCCCGCCAGACACAATGAGTACCTTAGGCCAGCATTGTCGAGGCGGGGTCGGACTCAACAGTTGGCAAGCTTCATTGGTAGTGAAGCTTCACCGACCATTCCCCCTTTTGCTCTCGCAAACGAAGACGAGGGATTCTCGTGTCAAAACTTTCATGTGGTCTTTGGGTTTCACCAATTGTTATGTTGTCGACTCTGATGGTCTCAGTGGGGGCTGGCCTTTTTTGGATGACATTTGTGAGTGTCACTCTAAAGGCGTATAATGATTGTTGCATTGATGTTCATGTCACTTCGGAAGAGGGGCAACTTGGCGTGTGACTTTCGTGTATGGTGAGCCCAGAAGATAGGATAGAGCTTAGTTTTGGGAGTTTCTCAAATTATGAAGGCACAATGACAAGGCCAGTGGATTTTTGTGGGGACTTCAATGAGGTTCTATCCCAGGATGAGCATTGTGGACATCGGGTTTGTCCGGAAGCTCAAATTGATGCCTTTCGTGATTGTCTTATGGATTGTGAGTTGATGGACCTTGGTTTCTCAAGTCCAAAGTTCACATGGTGTAATCGTCAAGATCCACAATTCCATGTTAAGGTTCATCTCGATAGAGATGTGGTTAATGGCAATTTTATTAATATTCATGATGACTATGATGTTGAACATTTGACAATGACATCTTTGGATCACTATGTTGTACTGATTTTTTATCTCGGTTATCTACGGTGAAGCGCCAAGTGCCACGAACAAGGGTTCAAATATGAAGATATGTGGTTGCGTGATGCTGGTTATAGATAGCATCTTGAGCGTGTTTGGTATGATGCTCTGTGAACTTTTTGAGCGAGAGGAGATTATGGTGATGCAACGGTCTAGGGTGGATTGTCTCCATGAGGGAGACCGGAATACAAGATTCTTCTATCCTCGAGCTACAGTTCAGAAATGTACTAACAAAATTCACTGTCTGGCCCGAGATGATGGTTCTCTTTGCAATTCACAAGTGGCGATTAAAGGTATGGTTCGTAAATTTTAAGATAACCTTTTCACTTTCGATCCTTGTGATGATGTTGAAGTTGTTCTTGACGGTATTCTGCACAAAATTACTAGTTAGATCTTGGAGAGGCATCCTCGTTGGTCACAAGTTACTGAAACATGGTGTTTAGTTTTGTGATGGTAAGCAAGTGCATATTTTTATCATATCACCGGATTCCTTCCTTCCCTCCACATGTTCTTCAACCCACTTCACCCATCCCTGCAAATGCTAAAGTCCATTGTCTTCCGGATGATACATGATGCACCCGCAATGAGGAGATGGAGGTTTTTTTTGAGAAAATGATGCCTTAGAGATTCTACTCATACCAATCTTTACACATGTTGGGGATGATTTTGTGAGATGGTCATTCACTAAGTACAGTGATTATTCTGTTCGGTCAGAGTACAACATGGCACATACTGCTCAATTTTTTTTGAGAAAAGTGCTATTCGTGGCCTTGATCAAAGTTCCAACCGATCTGATGATGGAAGACGCTGGAAGTCGATCTGGGCAGTTAAAGCACCTAGTAAGATGATGGTTGTTTTATGGTGTTTTACTCGGGATATTCTCCCGAAGGGTGCCAGGTTCATTTCTCTAAACTTTTCTATTTTTGCAATATATTAGAATTTGTGGAGCATGCTCTTCTCTTTTGTCCTCATGCTAGAGATGTATGAGATGTGATCAAGGATATTATAGGATCTATATACAATGCCATAACATTATATCCTTAAAAAGTGCCTTTTTGATTTCCTTGGTCGATCCACGGACCAGAATTGTACTGTGCTGACAGTGACTATATGGTACGTTTGGGAAGCCAGAAACTATGCTAGAATAATCTAGAGGCTCTCCATCATCAACGTAAGCCCAAAAAAATCAAGGCACTTGTGGGACCACTTTGTAGCATATTTAAACCTGATATTGAACACATGCATGATACCAACATCTCCGGTATAACTTGGTCTCCGTCGTCGTCTGATACCATTGTATTCAATTCCTCTGTCACCATCCTTCCCGAGCTTGACAAATCATGCATAGGGGTCATCGCTCGGGCCATGAGGCACGTTTTGTAGTGGCCTGCAGCGACCCAGTTATTGGTGTTCTCGAGCCGGAGATGGCCGAGGCCATAGCTCTTCGGTGAGCTATTCATTTGGCATTGGAAAAGAAAGAAGTTGATGTTATCTTTGCCACAACATGCCTATCTGTGGTGCAGAAGATCCATTCTTCAGCGATGATCATTCTTCTATTTGTGTGATGGTTTCTGATATTAAAATTGCTTCTGGTGCCTTCAATTCGGTGATCTTCAAGCACGCTCATTTGTTAGCTAGAGTTTGTATGCATTCAGTTAGTCATTTCTATTCTGTTCCAGATTGCATCCGGGGAACTCTGTGTAATATTGTTGAAAAACCAATAAAGTTGTCGGCCTCCAAAAAAGATGTCGTTCTTTTATTAAAACCCATAACATAAATAAATATTTTGGAATATGAATCTAATGACATAAATTTTTGACCAGACAAAATATTTGCTAATAGGGCAATTATTGGTTAAAAATAAACATTTTTCCTGGCAAAATCTCTTTTTTAGATACCTGACGAAATCATTTTTTAGCAGAAACCCGACGAAATGTATTTTTTTATTTGATGACGAAATCTGATATATATTTTTTGAGCTTTTTTTTCGAGAATCATTTTTTAGCTTTTTTTTAGACAATCATTTTTTAAGCTTTTTTTAGGGGTTCATTTTTTTAGCTAAGATGACGAAATCTGATTTGCGATGTATTTTGGAGCGGGCTGGGTTGTGCTAGTGTTCACGCACGCTAGGCCCTTTGTCTTCGAACCGACCCAAGTGGCCCATCTGCGAAGCATACAGGCAGGAGAGGGGGGCGAACCGGCGAACTCGAGCAGGAAAAAGCAGCAGAAGACCAGAAAATCTCTTGCCGCACACCGCGTCCGCGACCGTGACCTCCCTGTCCGACGAGCGCTCTACGATGGCATCTCAGGATTCCAAGCCCGCGCAAGTCCCGGCCGCCGCCGAGCTGACGGCCCCGCCGGCTGCTGCCGCAGGGGAGGCGACGAATCCCACTTCCCCGACAGCAGCCCAAAACCCTAGCCCTGCCGCGGCCGCCGCCGCCGGTGGGGCAGCCACGGATCTAGAGAAGAAGATGCGCCGCGCGGAGCGGTTTGGGACGCAGGTGGTGATGTCCGAGGACGAGAAGCGAAGCAGCCGCGCCGAGAGGTGATTGTTCTATCAAATCCCTTTTCCTAGGGTTTAGAGATTTTTTTTCCCCTCTCTTACAAGTCTGAGAGATTTGTGGTCCCTAACTCTCTAGGGGAGTCATGTTGGAAGTTATGGAGTACTTTTCTAGTTTCCGGAATTTTGATGCATTAGCCTATTATGATTGTTGTTGGCTAGCGGTTTATCTCCAGTGATAGGATAATAGTGTGCTCACCTTAGAGTTTTTTAGTTACATTGTTTTCGGTAAGCATGGATTTGATGGTATTTACGCAGGTATGAGAAATTAAGCATCACATCATTGAGTGGCTTCTGGATGTTTAGGAGTATTAGATTAAAAAAAACTATTACAACATAATGGATTATTATCAAACCGCGAAATCTTTGTTGTAAAGGTTTCCTTAAGCAAAAGAAACAAAAAAAAAACAAAACAAAGAAACAAGCGACTTAGTTGGTATATCTCCAACGGTCCAGGAGACAAGGGTGCTCATGTTTGTTGCATGTGAACTGTCCTGTAATGTTAGGCTGCTTTAGTCTAGATCGCGATGTCAAGGCCCTATCGTGAACTATAGTTAATGCCAAGTATTTTACCTGCTGAATTCTTTTCTAACCTTTCTACTCCCTCCGTTCCTAAATATAAGTCTTTCTAGAGATTTCACTAGTGACTACATACGAAACAAAATGAGTGAATCTACACTCTAAAGTGGTCTATATACATCCGTATGTAGTTTGTAGTGGAATCTCTAAAAGGACTTATATTTAGGAACGGAGGGAGTATTGTAGTTGACTACTGTAGTACAATGATTATCTTTTTTTTTACTCTATAGTCTTGACTTTAAGGTTTATTACATTGACTGCCATGGTGTTAGGATTTTAGAACCCCAATACATCCCATCTCTAATGAAACATTTGCAAATTCTCCTACTATGGTATTTACATCTACTCCCTCTATCCATATATATAGGGCCTAATGCGTTTTTCGAGGCTAACTTTGACCGCATGTTAGAGCAATAATATATGACATGCAAGTTACACAAGGCATACCGTCAAATTCGTACGTGAAAGAAGCTTCCAATGATATAATTTTCACATTATACATCTCATATACTATTAATCTTATCAATAGTCAAAGGCAGTCTTGAAAACGCATTACGCCCTGCTAATCAATGAAAACACACACATATCTGGAACTAAGCAGACAAGATTTGCAAATATGGATATTCATTTTTTTGTGGTAAACTATGCTGTAACTTTATTAACAGTTAAGTTCAGGCGTGTCATATTTATTTTGTTGTTTATGTTGGTATAAGAGTTAAGACCCGTATGGTGAATTATGTTATTATTGTACACCTTTTGTATCTATATATGGTGAAAGAATGTTACCGTTCATCACTTCTTTCTCCATTGTGTATGCTTGTGTTCCAAATATCTATGAAACATTGTGCATGTCTTATGCATACATCTGGAATGACTGGACCATTTTTTATAGTTAATGGGCTCGATTCCAACACAATTCGTTGAACTGATTGACAATCGTTATACATGCTGCATTATTTAAACTGATCGATAGTACATGAACTGGTTAGCAACGTCATTTTTATTTTTATTTTTGTTACAGTGGAAACTCAGCGTCAGTCTAGTTAAGGGAATCCTTCAATATTAGTGTGTTATCTTAATTTGATGAAAACTGAATGAGGTGTTCCCATGCTAACTAATTCTGTCTTCTCCATCACTTCTGTGGTTCCTATTTGGTTGATCTGTTGTACGCTTTTGTTATTTTAAATACTAAGAAATGTGGCTGCCAATTATCTTGTTTACAAGGTTTGGGACCGGATCTTCCAATGAAAAGATGGAGGAGCAGAAGAAGAAGTCCAGGGCTGAGAGGTGTGTGATATACACTTAATTACCTGTGATGCACTTGTATGTTCTTTACCACCCCAAATTGTGAACTGATACATACTTCCATTAATTTGTAGGTTTGGCCTTCCCACGCCCTCCTCTGATGATACCGAGGCTAAGAAAAAAGCCCGCTTAGAGCGATTTGGTCAGAGCACAGAAGTTGGCAAGGCGGAAGAAGAGAAGCGAAAGGCACGGGCCCTTAGGTAGATGAATGCGGCAGTGCCATGTCTTTTGACCGGAACCCAAATCTAACAAGTAACAGCAAGCTATATCTAACATCTCTTAACTACCATGCCAGGTTTGCAGGAGCACCTAGTGGGTCATCTGAAGGAAAGGACAAAGACACCTCCAAGCCGGTATGTCCTCCACTCTATGGCATGTTTTTGTGTAGAACTTGTGCTTCATGTTTGTTGTTGTAATTCGTTTGTCTTCCTCCTGCCCTCTGTATAAATGTGTAACACAGGATGCGGCTACCATAGCTGGCACGGCATGATGGAAAACAGTCCCTGCCTTTTTGAGGTTAGATAAAATTCGCTCTTATCATCATACAATAGCATTTGTTTCCATGATGTGGTACTGGCCGCTGTTATATATCCCATAACATGAAGATAATCAATTCCATCTTCTCGCAGGGTCGTCTCATATACGCCCCTCGAGACGTCGGTGAAGCCGTAGTTTGTACAAGACTAACAACGCCAATGGCGTCGATGCTGTCGGAGCCATTCGTGTGCTGTTTACTGTGTAGCGCTTGATGACTTCTTGCTGTACTCCGCTGGGAGCCATTTGAGTGCTGTTTACCGTGTAGCACTCGAGGACTTCCTTGCTGTACTCGTTGGCATAGTCTGTTTGCTGCTCGGTCTGGGGACACCTGTGTACTACAGTACTTCGTTTCCCTTTGTAGTGATACTACTTATTAGCCATGTACTCGTGTCTGTTTAGTTTCTGTGCTTGTATTGTTCGTTTCAGATGCGTGCTATATGCGTCCACGGTATCTGAATGTCTGGTAAGCGCATCTCCAGCAGCAACCCACAAAAATCTTTCTGCATCCGTACGCGGACAAAGGGATCAATCCACGGACGCGGATGCGGGAGGACGACATCCAAAACTAATGGCATGCATTTCAAACTTTTTACAACAAACGGACGAAATTTGTGCGAACACGATTGGATTTTACAAAATCATGATGGATTCATACAAACATCGCGGATTTCATTACATTTAAAAAAAATAGACCCGCCCCTAAACATATCCTATGGCGGCGGCACCCGACGTCCAAGCCTGTGTTGTCCTCCATCTGCCGTCTCCATTTGCATTGACGATAATTTATAAAGTGAAAGTGCGGGGAGACAGACTGGCCCACATGGGAAACAAGGCACCGTTGCCTCCCGTGGCCTACTCATCCTCGGAGGAGTCCACGACCTGTTTGTCGTTGGTGGACGTGAAGTCCACGATGGAAATGGTGGCGCCAGTGTTGTCTTCGTCCCACTGGTCCGGTTGATGGTTCGTCGACAGCGCGTAGGAGGCGCAGCTCGCGTTGTTCTCCTCTGCGATCACCTGCAACTGCGACTACGCGGCGGCCGCTTCCCGGTGAGTGGCAGCTTGAGCGCGGAAGACATTATAGATGGCACGCTGCTTCGCCACGGCCTCCTCGCTCGCGCTCACGATAGATCTGGCCCTTCGCTAGTCGGTGCTGCTCCAGGAGGAACAGGTTGTACCGATGTTTCTCCTGCGCCTGCTGGAACACCGACAGAGGCACCGGCGCAGGCTGCACCTCCGCAATGGCGGCGTTGAAGTGCGTCTGCGCCTGCTCCATGGTGAAGCCGGCGTGCACAAGAGGTGCAGGAACCGGGGCGGAGTCGCGGAGCCCGTCTCCATCGTGGTGTCGTCCTCGTCGTCAGAGACCTCGGGTGAGCTGGCCGGCAAGCTGGCCTCGATCCGCCTGGCACGGCGGCAAGGCCGACCACTGCGTGCTTCATCTCCGGCGACAGACTGTCCCACAGTGCTTTCCCGCTGGCGGTCATGGCGGATGTGGAGGAAAGTAGGAGGATGTGGAGCGGATGTGCTGTGTCATGGAGATAGCCGGGAGTGGTTGCCCTTAAATAGCGGATTCCGGTGAGGCCACACGGCGGGACGCCGAAGTGGGTTTCTCGACCGGCGAGCCTGCTAATGGTGGCATACGGACGAACGCGGCATTGAATGGGCGTGGTAGATTTCCTTCCCGTTTCCTCCAGTCACGCGTCTCCGGCATTGAACAGGCGCGACAACGGAAACGCATTGGGGGCGACGCCCTCGGCCGACGCGCCGTTTCAAAGGCGGAGGCAGTGAGAGGTCATGCCGCCCTGAGCCGTCTTCAATTTGAGTGACACGCTCTACAGTGGCATGAATGCGGGCAGCTGGCACCGGGCAGGAATGCGTGCGGGCGAGGGATGAGGGTTTTTGATGGGTCAGGGCGGTCAGAAGCGGGCTTGAGATCAGTCCGGACTCCTGCAAACCTCCTCACGTTTGTCTCCGGTTTGCGAAAAAATCGCGTCCGAACTGCTCCGCGGATCGATAGGACCGCGTTGAATGGCTTTCATGGTCCCGACAGCTCGGTACGAACGATTATCGGAGGTTTGCGGATTTGGCTTGAAGATGCCCTAAGTGCGCATCCAGTGCATAAATGGCCCGCCATAGAAAAGCTCTGGGGAGACGGCCAGGTTAATTGCTACTCCCGTTGTTCACAAATATAAGATGTTTTACATATATTTTAATATGGGCTACATGCGGGAACAAGTACACTAAAATGTATCCAAAATTAAAAATAATAATTACTACTCTAGGACATATTATATTTGTGAGCAGGGTGTATTAGCCATCCCTTTGCTTTCCAGTGGAGAAATGCATCCCCGAACGAGATAAGCCACGTGAGTCGTTTTTCATGCCGCGAGGCAACTAGAAAACCCTAGCCGTCGCCAACGAGTTTCTTCCACCGCGTTTCTTCGGCGGCTCCCCTCCGCAGATGACCTTGATCGTCGGCGGTGAGGAGGGTCACCGGATTCACATGTGTGGATAGTTTTAGGCTAAAGTAGCTTCGTTTTTAGGCTGTTCATCGTCTTGGTTTAGACGGCGGCGATGACGGCGCTGAATAAAGATTCTTCAGATCCTTTTTCGACAAGGCGACCGGTCCTATGGTTGGGGATGGTTTTAAAAACCAGTTTGTTCAAGCAAGGATGGTGTGGCGACGACGTCATCCTCGTGGTGGACACGTGTCCTCGGGCTGCGCCGTTGCAACGGCGTCTGCTCCACGTCGACGCGGAGCTTGGGAGATAGTACAGGAGCGGATGCAGATTGTGGTCAGTATCGACGACATCTGGAAGACGAAACGTGTGTTGGGTTCCTGGTTGATGGATGACAGGTGTGGTTTCCGCCATCGGCGTCTTAGTCGTGGTGGGGCGCCAGATCTGGAGTTTGATGGCGTGTCCGAGGTGTTGCCCCAGTCTGATTCGTTCAATGCCAATGGCTTCACTTCTGGTGAGCCACCTTGAAGGTCCGCAAAGCTGCATATCAGCAATGAAGCCGCGTCAAGCTCGGGTGAGGAGGTGATCCGTCAATCTTTTCTTCGGTAGCTGCTATGGTGGTGCCGGAGGCATGTGACGGGCGTTGATGTCGAGCTCAGTGTGGTGGTGCTGGAGGCATGTGACGGACGTTGGTGTCAAGCTCAGAGATGTTCTGCTATCTTTTCAGTTTTATCATGTCGGTCCTTACGTGACTTGTAATTTAAAATTTATGATATAAATGAGACAACTATTACCATGAAAAAAAAAGAAACAACACAGGGAATTCACTTTTCATATAAATATATGCAACCACTACAACGTCTCACAAGAGTAAAACCTTATTCCAGCATATATACTCCCAACGTTGTAGATAAATACACCAGTGCAAGTGAAAGTGCAAGTGCAACACACTTGAGCTTCCGCTTCCCGGGATGCTTTTGAGACCATCGCAACAACAACAAAAGATGCTTTTGAGAACAGAACAGGCTCGGTCAGTGGCCGTATAGCTCTCGGTGCGCGACAAGCCCCTCCGACCTCCTCTGGATGGTGTAGCGCAGCTGCTCCTTGACCTGCCGCAGCGCCAGCAGGACCGACTGCACGTCGCTCGTCGCTCTCGGCTGGGGGTCCGCCAGGACCACGGCGAGCTCGTCGTTCCCTTCTTTCTCATCCTCCTTCTCCTTGGTCTCGGCCGGCTCTGCGCTGTAGTGCGGGTTGTCTACCAGCACCAGCGCGAGCCTGTCGTCGTCCTCGTCGCGGTAGCTCGCTTCGGATTTTGACGAGCCGCTGGACGCTCCAGGCTGCTCTTCTCTCCTGCTGCCGCAGAGAAATTCCGTTAGTTTGGCACAGCACAATCGGTATGATGGCGCGAAAACATAGTGGGTGCTATAAAAAGAGATGCACAGACGCATCTACTGTAAGAATCAATGGAGCGGCATAACAAATTACGCAACGGCTTCCTATCCTGGTAAAAAGGTGCGGAACACACAAAGAGGGATGCTGAAGTACAGATGTGCACGACGCCGACAATACGTCCGTCTCCTTTTCTGTCCTAAACACAATTATTCCGCTAAGTGAGGCATGCAGTACATATTGTTCCCTTCAAACCTAACATTAACAACATGATGAAACACACATGTAAAAAAAGAGGAAACGTAGCCCCCTAATTCCTGTCGGAGAAAAGTAAAAACTCTGCATAAACCAGGAGTAATCTGGAAACGCCTATGCATGCAAAACAGCCTAATAATCCATAGAGCAATGAACCAATCAACTGTTATCAACTCTTAATTAATACTTCCTCCATCCCAAAATAAGTGTTTCAAACTTAGTACTAGTATAACTTTGTACTAGAGTCGAGACACTTATTTTGGGACGGAGGAAGTACTAACCAGTAAAAAGGCACTCATTGTTAACCTGCACGCCGCGTACCTCTCTGAATCACGATCAACGTCACCGGCACTGTCACCGGAACCGCACTTCTCGGCGTCGTCAGAGTCCTCCGCGCGACTCTCCTCCTCCTTGCAGACTCCAGAGCCGGACTGCTCGGACACGACGGAGAACCAGCTCCCGTCCTGGGAGGAGTTGGCCTGAGTGCAGGAACCGGCCGAGGAGCCCTTCACGCTCTCGCCGTCCCATCCCTTGTCCTCGCGAGGGCCGGACCGCACGGAATCGACGGTGCTCAGCGAGCTCGCCGGACCGTCCATCTCCGGCGCCGCCTGTTGGCCGGAGCAGGCGTTGGAGTTGGAGGAGAGCGAGCCGATGGAGCTCCCCACATCCAGAATCTTGAGGGACTCGAGCCTCCTGATGGCCCTCCTCAGCCTCCGCTCCGCCCTGTCCCTGATCTTGACCTCGTTGGAGAGCCGCTTCTCAAGCTCGTCCAACTGTCACCGAATCACAGAACAAAATTAAAGCTATACCGAACCAACAGTAGCAATAAAAGGGGTTGACGTATAGGTATGGAATGTGGATAGAGGAGAAGTGGTACCCTGGCGGCGAGCTGGTCGGCCTCCTCCTTGGCCGCCTTGGACGCCACCCTCTCGGCGAGCAGCCTCCCTCTGAGGCACTCCACCGTCCTCATGCCGCCGGCACCGCCCTCGCCGCCGCCGCCGCCATTTCCCCTGCGATCCACACAAATGAGAGAAAAAGGGCTCAGGAACTGATCCTCCTAGGATCCCCATTAACACGCCATCAACACGCAGCTCGAGAGCAGAGACAGCGCCGAGACCAAGGCGGCATCCGCGGATAAACAATCAAAGAATCTGTCCTGGAAACCGAGCAAGCATCGAGCAATCCAAGAAGGTGGCTGGCGAGTAGCGACCGACCTGCATTGCGTGGCTGGTTCAGACATTCCTCCCGGCCACCCTTGTGGACGCCACGATCTCGCAGCGTACCCGAGCTCGGCAATGGCAGGGGAAGGGGAGAGAAGAGGTGTGCGTCCGCCCGCTAGATAGCGGCAACAAGCAGCATGTGGCGGCGGCGGCTTTAGGCGCTTCTGCTAGCTGCACTGAATCTGCATGCACGCCGCTGCTTTTGAGGTGAATGGCTCGGCAGGGTATGGCGGGGTGGAGCGGCGGTTGCTGAATTCGGAGGAGGAGGCTTGAAGCGGAAGGTGTCTCCCTCCCTCTCTATACGTCTGTTGCCGGCGTGAGAAGCGTCGAGAGGCTAGTAGGAGGCAGGGGATTTGACGGAGGATTTGAGATGACCACAGTGACGGCCGGCCGGCTCTGTCCGTGACTGCCACCCGTGAGGCGCGTTACTGGCGTCACCAGAGGCCCTCTTTCACTCTACTGTAGTAGTAGTAGTATACATTCTTTTCACAGTTTTCTCCAACGTAGGAGAATTTGCAAATCGAGAAGCATAATGATCCCATGGTTCACGTTCATAAATAGAACTCCGAATGCAGGAGTCACATGGGAGGCGGTGTCGAAACCATAATACTATACAGTTGGCGTCAGCCAAGTGCCATGGCAACTCGACTCAACAAGTCAATTGTATAGTGGCAGCACACACAAGCTCAGCCCTTGACTAGCTAACGGAGCTTGCAAAGCGCATGCATGTGGGACTGAGATGGTAACACTCACTGATTCCACTGATAAAAGAAAAGAAAACTGGATTAACAAAGAGATGGCCACAGGAGGGGACATGTGGGGTCTTGGCCTGGGGCCTCGTAATCTGCAATGTGGCAAGACTGATAACATAACAGAGGGAGGGCAGAAAGAAAGCCACGTGAAGGGCAGCGCTGCTCGCTCATTCAACCCGCTTGCGCTTGCTGTTGCTCGGCCCCATCACCTCACTCACCTTTGCCGCTCTTTTGCCCGTGGGTTTTAGCAGTTCGTAGCAGCGCCCTCAATTCTGTGCACCGACCTCTCCGTGTTGTTGTTGTTATGCATGTGAACATACGTGATAATGCAAGAAAATTCAGGACGAGGACAAAGGCCAAAACGCTTGGGGCGTCCTTGTCGCGGTGCCTCACGAGCGGCCTGTGCTCCAGCCGAACTGAATCGGAGAGGTAACCGACAAGATGCGCTAGTGTTAACAATGACACCTGAGCTGTCCTCTCGCATATTATTAGCTCTAACTACGAGCATCAGAGGAGCATGGTTGCTCCTAACTACTCCCTCTGTTCACTATTATAAAATGTTTTAACTTTTTTTTTTCTAAATTAGGTGTATGTAGATAGTACATTTTAGTGCATTTATTAAGTTATTTCAATCCATCCAAAACATCTTATAATAATGACGGAGGGTACTGGTGACTAGGGAGGTGTGAGTGGTCTTAGTGAAAAATGCACCTACCTTTGGTTTGTTTGATTCCCCTGCTACTGCTCACGCTTCTGCTCTTCTTGGTACAACAATTCCTCACCCAGGCCATCCCAGGAGGGCAAATTTGACCATTTTGATCTGTGGATAAAGTCATTTCACAAAATGAACTGTTTTTAAGAAAAATCACTCAGCTGACCTTTTTGAGTGGCGCCCGACATGAAGGCACCACACTACACTGTGCAACGCCTGACTGACAGGCACTACACGCCTGTCCAGCGTCGCATCCAGGACTGCCTAAAAATTATAAGTCAATGTGCAGCACCTAGCCTCTAGGCGTTGCACTAGTGGTTGCATACAAAATGAAGCAACCACTAGTGCAACGCCTAGACGTTAGGCACTACACTGTATAGTGTGGTGCCTAGCTCTCAAGCGTTGCACACTGACTTAGTAATTTTCGGATCACCCGGGTGCGACGCTGGCTAGGCGTGCAGCGCCTGACCTGTCAGTCAGGCGCTGCACAGTGTAGTGTGACGCCTTCGTGTCGGGCGTCACTCAAAAAGGTCAGCTGAGTGAAATTTTTTTAGGAACAGTTTATTTCGTGAAATGATTTCATCCATATGTCAAAATTGTTAAATTTGCCCCACAGAAGCTTCACATACAGCCATGAACGAATGTACTGCCTCCGTAAACTAATATAAAAGCGTTTAGAATACTAAAATAGTGATCTAAACGCTTTTATATTAGTTTACGGAGGGACTACCTGGTTAGTAGTACATAGTACGTATACAGAAAGCACTCATGAATGTACCTGAACAATGGGCAGGAGATGGACAGTGAGCTGGGGGCATTATTCATGGATGTCAGGGTCCGTACCGTGCGCTGCATCCTGCACAGAGTCTTTGGATTCGGAGTGCTGCCGCCGCCCCCTCAACCATGTTTTGACACCTTGCATGGGAAGACAGACACTTGGACTAGAGCTCTATACTATTCAGTAAAAAAATTATGCTTTGACACGACGGTCAGACTGGATTTTGGCCGGTCAAGAAAAAGGAGAAAAGGGTTGGAAAGCCAGTACAGTAGCGGTTAAAGTGTAAAGAGACCAAAGTAGAAGAATAAAGATCACAGGATGGAGGCTCTACAGTCTGTACCTGTCTTGTTCCAAGAATTTAACCGTCCGGCAATGTACTGTATGTATTCTTCTACAACCGGTCCAACCTCCTCCCATCATTTCCGATCTTGGAGTGGAAGCTTTTGCCAGAGGCAGATGGACGATGATGATGCTGGGCTTCTCCGGCAAGTGATTGCAGACACGCATAGCCCATGCCACATGCCATGCTTTGCTCGCCTACACAGCCAACGCACAGAGGACACATATACTGATATACGCTTTCTCTTACCGTTGGCCATTACCGTGATCCGGGAGGTGCATCACGTGCACAAGAGTATATGTACTCCGTCCGCACGCACGCATGCATGCATAATACTCCCTCCGTTCCTAAATACTTGTCTTTCTAGGCATTTCAAATGACTATCACATACGGATGTATGTAGACATATTTTAGAGTGTAGATTCACTCATTTTACTCCGTATGTAGTCACTTGTTGAAATGCCTAGAAAAACAAGTATTTAGGAGCGGAGGGAGTACAGTAGTAGCACCAAGACAAAAATTCTGACCATTTTGAAACTCCAGATTTGGATCGAGACACGGGAACGGACAAGACGCAGAGTAATTAACCACCTGCCAAGTTTCAAATTCAAAAGTTGTCAAGAAATGCATGCTGACGGTGGGGATATCTCTATCTCTACTACTATAGTACATTTGAATTCAGATTAGCTGTCCATCAAGATTCATGAGCAACTGTGAGCCACCGTTTATCAGTAATTAACCACCTGCCAACATGACTCCATGATCTTTCTGGAACACTCACGGCACCGAATGCTACGACACACCACACGTGCTGGTGCAAATTAAAGTCTGCTATTTTGGATCTTTTGTGGCTATTTTGAACTTCATTGCTCAATGACGGGAGGTCTGGAATATTTAGCAAACAACTAACATTTGTCAAATCAATGGGTGAACATATACTCCCTTCGTCTTAAAATATAAGACATTAAGCTTTTACAAATCAAAGCACTCGACGTCGTTTGTATCCACCGAATTCCAAATGCAGCACCTTGACAATCCTTTATCAAAATCCAACAAATTAAATGATGAAGTCACTTTTTCGCAAAAAAAAGGTGAAAAACACGCGCGTTCCTTCTACTAGTATACATAATGCCAAAATGGAAATGAAGTGACAACAGCCCCTCTGATATAGTGATATGCCTTGTTGCTTGAGTGCTTGTTGTTGTGTGGTAATTTTTTCACCGCACTACTACGCGTGTGTGTGCGTGCTATGATCCAAATTATCGAGTGTTCCACTTCCACCCGGACCACCTCCATGCATGATGCATCGTCTTATGCTCTCATCGCATATATGCTGAGATGGAGGTGCGTGGCTAGCTGTACACTATGTATGATTAAAGAGATGCATTTCTTCACAAATCTAAAAAAGAAACATGATTGTAGTGATGGGGATGATTATACTCACTTGGCTTCACTTGAACTCCAAGCTAGGCTCCGGGGTGTCTTGCACCGCCACGCATCGATTGCAGGCTGTTGTTTTCGCCTCATCAAAGTTCCCACCGGTAACATTGTGTCCTTTCCTCGTTTGGGCGGCCTTTCGGCCTGTGAAGTTTTAGCATGTGAGCAGTGTGGCCACACAACGAAATAACAGGCATATATGCTTTCCTGGTAGTGAGTCCAGAATAAGTTAGGTAACCAACCTGGGAGCAGCTTGCGTGCTGTTCTTCTTCTGGACTTCATGAGCTGGGAAATGGAGAAGTAGAATGATCCAAGCATGTGAACCATAATCAACCCCAAAAGGCAGATCTTGTTGTGCAATCTCTTTGCAGACCTAACTTAGGTATTTCTACATATGCGGACAATGTTTCGAAAACAGGAACTTCACGTAAAATTTACAGGAATCAGTTTATTTTCTGCAGGAAGAAAAAAGTTTTAAATGATATTTTAACAGTGCAAATACCAAGTACACACAAAGATGCACATCTGAATCATGGGTGCACATGATCCTAACTCCTAAGAGTAGCTTTACTTTTCCATATTAATGCGACAAGGAAAAGCCATTATTCATTCGATCTAGGGTGTGGAAGCAACTTTTCTTCATGAAATCGATTCTTCTCATCTAGCCACATCTTAGTATTACATCCAGAAGGAACATGCCATGCTTGACATCCTGAAGCTTAGAATACGGTTGCTCTTGCTTCTAAGAAACTATGATCATGAAATTATATGTTGCTTCAGTAACCGATGTATTGAAATAACAAATAAAAATAAGAGAAGTATTGTCAGCTCACAGTACAAAAGGTTCAGATGAGAATATCATGGAAGCAATGCTCTCATTATTCATTGGATCTAGGGTATGAAAGGAACTTTTTCTTTATGGAATCGATTCTTCTGCACCTTGATATTAGTATTTCATAAAGAAACAGATCAGGCTTGGCATCCTGAAGCTTAAAACTAGACTGCTCTTGGTTCTAAGAAACTATGGTCATGAAATTATCTGTTCCTTTGGTAATTGGTGTCATTGAAATAGCAAATAAAGATAAGAAAAGTATCATCAGCTCATAGTACAAAAGGTTTAGAAAAGAATATCATGGAAGCAATGCTCTCATTGGCTGTCGTCCAAGAATTTGTTGCTCAATCAAATCAATATGATTGACCATCAGGTTCTGAATAAGATGGTCCATGTAAATCCAAAAGGCTGGTACCTATCAGGCTTGAAAATTACATCTCAACTGTTGGATCTATTGAATGTCATCACTATAAATTGTCTCCATTCAACAGTTAGGTCGATGCCATGCTCTTGTCTATAATTGAATCCGATTAATCAACCAACAACCAAATTAAGTTTCTGTTGCCCGCTTTGCTAACAATATATCTGCAGCAACCATTTCTAGCAGACTATAGAACCCCTCAATTCCAGCTACACCCAGGAACCTTCTCCAATCCAACTCCCCACAACATGCTCCTTATGATTTCAGCTTCTTCCCATTTGCCAGCATTTGAGTACAGATTAGCCATCACAACATAGTTACCTGTGTTCTTAGGCTCTATTATGAACAGTCGATCAAACACAAACCGACCAAGCTCAACATCACCAACTGCTGCTGCTCCATTAAGCAGTGCACCCCAGACCTTTGCATTTGGCTCAAAAGGCATCTTGTTTACAAGGTCAAGTGCATCTTTAAGCATACCAGCACGGCTGAGTACAGAAACCATGCAAGCATACTGCTCCATCACAGGACTGATACCAAACATAGCTTGCATGGAGTGAAAAAATTCACGAGCTTCGGTTACCTTGCCCGCATGAGCACATGCAGTAAGCACAACAGTGAAAGTTACAGTATCAGGCCTAGTGCCAGCACTGACCATCTGATTGAACAGGTCCAGTGCCTCCGTAACATCTCCATGAGCTGCGACAGCCGAAATGATCGATGTCCAGGCAATTGTGCTTCTATTCTCATGCAATTCAAACACCTTCCTGGCCATATCAAGAAATCCAGCCTTTGAGTAAGCATCGATCAATGCACTGACAACATTGTTGCTCTGATCATAATCATTTCTTATCACATAACCATGAGCTTGCTTTGCTCCCAGTAGGGTTGAGAACAACGGTGCTGAGGGCATGATGATTGAAAGAGTAGCTGTATTGGGCAGTATCCCAGCACCCATCATCTCATGAAGCAATCCAAGAACATCAGACTGGCGTCCATTTTGTATCAATCCAGAAATCAACGCATTCCATGTGTTGATGCCTTTAGCATCTGCTTGACGGAAAAGATCCATTGCCTCATCGACATGCCCATTGTTCATGTAACCAGTAATCATGGCGCTGTAACTGACCGCATCTTTCTTAGGCATCCTTTCAAGCAACTGTCGTGCATAGTGCAACCGCCCACATTTGGCGTAAAACCCCACGACTGAGTTCCATGCTGCAATGTCCATATCAAGCCCACTCTCATTAGCAATTCGGAGGACATAGGCCCCGAAATCAACAGCCTTGAGCTGGGCACAAGCATGCAGCACACTTGTCACCGTGACGCTGTTTGGCCGAACGCCACTGCCAGCGCAAGCCTGCACCAACTCATGGAATAACTCCAAGCACTCTGCGTACCATCCTCCACTGGCGTACGCTGATATAAGAGAGTTCCAGGACACGACGTCCTTGCGTGGCATTTGGTCGAACACCGCGCGAGCGGAGCGCATGTCCCCAGCATTCGCGTAGGCGGTGATGAGCCCGTTGGACACGAAGAGGTCCGCGCCAAACCCGCGCAGGAACGCGAGGGCGTGGAGCTCCCCGGCGACGAGAGGGGACAGGCCCGGCCCGGACGCGGCGAGGGACTTGAGGAGCGCGGAGACGGTGATCTCGTCGGGGGACACGTCGGAGGCCGCGAAGAGGCGAAGAGCCGCGGAGGGTTGGGGCGAGTGGAGGGAGAGCGCGATGAGGATGGCGTTCCAGGCGAAGAGGTTGGGCTGCGGGATGGCGTCGAACACCCTGCGGGCGTCGTGCAGGCGTCCGGTTCTGGAGTAGAGTGAGATGAGCTTGGAGGCGAGGAAGTTGGAGGGGATCACGGAGAGGGTGGCGAGGCGGGCGTGGAGCTGCCTGCCGGCGGCGAGGTGGCCGGCTTCCGCGCAGCGCTGGATGAGGTCACCGTACACGCGGGGGTCCGGCGGCACGGCGGTGAGCCACGCCGGTAGCCTCATCCCCTGTTCATGACTCGCGAGGACTCTGCTCTGCTCTGTTTTGGGGGGCGGGTTTCTCAATTCGACTTGCGGCCGCTAGATTTAAATCCACGTGTGATCTAAGCCGTTGAGAGCGGGCAAGGTGGACCAACTGAAAGAGTTTCTTTTTTCATTTTTTCTTTTTTTGAGATGGGATGACCAACAAGTTTTTTTTTTGAACACAGTACAGACGCAAGCGCTCATATACACGCGCATACACTCACCCCTATGAACGCACACACGCACACTCTACCCTTATGAGCACCTCCGAATGACTGAGCCGGCATATCATCTTGAAATTTACGAAGTCACCGTAGGTACCTCATCCAAAAACATGTGTTGAAGTGACCTCAAAATTGCCCTTATCCACGGACAGCAGGGGATCAGTCCTCATCTGTCCATCCGAACAACCATGCACCCTACTCCCTCCGTCCCAAACGGAGGAAGTATTTTATAAACTCCAAATCCATGCATGCAACGTCGATCAACACAAACACACAAACTATACTAAAACACACACACATACACAAACTACATAGGATATATTAGTTTATACATAGTTCATACATAGCATACTACAAATACAAAACAGACCATAGTTCGATAAAAAAAGACATTGAACGAGGCACACTATATTTATATCTATATCTATATCTATACCTACTAATAAAATGAGGTGATATTCTTGATTTCATCTCGCTTTGATGATATATTTTTTAATCGAGGTGGTACTATTTTTTATGCTGCGTAAGTTCAAAATCACTAATTAAGGGGTACCCGTTGCAAAGAACACTCCACCTTCTCAGGTCGCGACAAGTGGCGCACATGCAGCGCGCCACTTGTCGCAACCTGGGAGTTTTTCCCTTTTTCGTAGATCTGTTTATTCAAAATATTTTATCTCTTAAACCGTGCGTCTAAATCTCGAACCGTTTTCACCGTTGGATTCCTCGTGTCAAGATCTTCAAAACTAGATCCCATGTTGATAGGTTTCGACAAACTTTTTTCACGAAAAACCAGACGAAAAAACCGAACCGGGAGCACGAGTTTTTTCCTTTTCCGAAAGAGGCACGCCCGTGCCTCTTGTGAGATCACAACCGTGCCTCTCGTGGAAGCAAAACCGTGACTCTCGTGGAAGGAAAAAAAACAGAAAACACGTTTTTTTCGTTTCCGAGAGGCACGACCGTGACTCTCGCGATAGCACAACCGTGCCTCTCGCGGAAGCGAAACCATGACTCTCACGAAAGAAAAAAAAAATCAGAAAACGCGTATTTTTTTCCCTTTCCGAGAGGCACGGCCGTGACTCTCGTGAAAGCACAACCGTGCCTCTCGCGGAAGCAAAACCGTGACTCTCGCGAAAGAAAAGAAAAAACAGAAAACGCGTTTTGTTTTTCCCTTTCAAAGAGGCACGGCCGTGACTCTCGCGAAAGCACAACCGTGCCTCTCGCGGAAGCAAAACCGTGACTCTCGCGAAAGAAAAAAAACAGAAAACACGTTTTTTTCGTTTCCGAAAGGCACGACCGTGACTCTCGCTAAAGCACAACAATGCCTCTCGCGGAAGAAAAAACGTAACTCTCGCGAAAGAAAGAAAAAAGAAAACGCGTTTTTTCACGAAAAAAATTTCAACTTTTTTTTATCGAAAAGCTAAGGAAGACCGGGGGAGAACCAAAACGTCTAAAAAACGAAAAAAAACCGTTTCAAAAGCCGAAAAAACGCGTGTGGAAAAATAAAAAAATAAAATCCAAAGGGAGCGTCGAGAGCGCGGCACGTGGCGAATGGTTGAGAGCGCGCCAAGTGGCGCTGATCGTTGCGAGGCTCCCGAAGGAGCGCTCGTTAACTAGTTGCTCTCGCGTAAGTTCACTCACATTTTTGTTTCTGGCCTGCATGATCGCTTGACTGGGCCAGTGTGGGCGATCGAAGCCCATCTAGGCAAAAAAACAATTCTTTTTAGGCAACATCACGAAGCTTTTATTAATTCGTCACAATGTTTACAGGGACGGATGGTAAATTCCCGGGATGACCTAACCAAACATGGCGGCCACCACCGAGAGATAAAGCATGCTTCGCTAAGTTGTGAGCTTCAAAATTTGAGCTCCTAAACTCATGACTGAAATTACAAAAATCAAAAGCTAAAGAATGTTCGACTATCTCATGAATGACTGCTCCGTAGCTTGCCAAATTCTCCTTATGTATGTCCTGCATCACCGTTTTGCAGTCCGATGCAACTTGGATGCGCCTCAAATAGAGATCATCCGCCAGTGCAAGTGCCTCTCTAATGGCAAGTGCTTCCAAAGTCGGGGGATCCACAGTGTATCTAAAAGAAAGAGTCGAGGCTCCCATAAACATACCTCTGTCGTCTCTGCAAATTACCCCCACTGTCCCACCATTTCTGGTTACCGCTGCGTCGGCGTTAAACTTCGCGTAACCTGATGGCGGTGCAAGCCACTGCGCTGGTCGGGCGCTGGTAGGAGGGGTCGAGGATGGTTGCCTCTGATGGGTCATTCGTAGCTCATCCAAATATTTTGATATGAAGCTGTTGACAGAGTATGGTGCCTGAAATATATTCTCATGAATTGCTTTACGCCTCGCGTACCAAAGTGCCCAGAGCGTCACCATCAGGCGATCGAAAAGGTCTTTCGTCAATATTTCATCCAGAGCCAAAGCCCAAACACTTGCTGCCATCGGACATGAAATAAGAGCATGTTTCCATGTATCAGCCGCCCCACATAACAAACAAGTGTCCTCTGTTGCCATGTGACGATGTTTGAGGACCGAGCCCGTAGGCATGGAATGACGAGCTAGCCGCCACACGAACACCTTAAGTTTGGATGGTACTTGCATGTGCCAGATCATGGACCACTTCTTGGTGTCTTGATGCTCATAAGATGTACCGTCCTCCTCAGCTAACCATGCCTCCCTGCTATGTTTCGTTTTTAGTATCATTCGGTAAGCAGACGAACACTGAAATTTCCTCGAGGCTCCTCATGCCAGGCCCAGAAATCTCCCACCCGGCGAGTACATAGCGGAATCCGTAGTATCTCTTCCGCATCAATGTGGGTGAACACCGAACGTACCAGGTTTTCATTCCACGTTGCCGATGTTGGATCTATAAGCTGCGCCACTCTCGCCGGAGGGTTCTGAACGAGTGAGCATATAGGTCGCTTAAGACCATCACGTGGGATCCAGTTATGCCGCCAAATATCAGTCGTCTCCCCGTCTCCAATGCGCCTGATGACCCCCTGCACCAGGATGTCCCGACCATGCAAAATCGCCCGCCATATCTGGGATGGGTGCGATCCTAGTTCGACTTGAAGGAGAGAGCAGTGTGGGAAGTAAACTGCCTTGAGGATTCTGGCGCTGAGCGAGTTGCTATCTGTCAGGGTGCGCCATGCCTGCCTTGCCAGTAGGGCGAGGTTGAAAATCTCCATGTCACGGAAACCTAGGCCCCCCAAGTGCTTCGGCAGAGTCATTATGTCCCAAGCCACCCAACTGGGCTTTCTCTTTCCATGCTTGGAACCCTACCAGAATTGTCGAATGATAGACATGATGCTGTCACAAAGGCCTCGTGGTAATCTGAAGCAAGCCATGGAGTAGACTGGTATAGCTTGTGTGACAGATTTGATCAAAACTTCTTTACCAACAGCTGAAAGTAACTTCTCCATCCACCCCTTAATCTTCTCCCACACTCGATCCCGAAGATATTTGAACGTACCGTTCTTAGAGTGGCCAACATCTGTAGGCATTCCCAGGTAACGTTCACTCAAAGACTCGTTTTGAACTTGCAAATTGTTCTTGACAATTTCTCTTGTCTGCACCGGGCAACCCTTGCTGAAGAAAATAGATGATTTTTCATTGTTGATCCATTGTCCAGAAGCAAAACAGTATGTATCAAGCAGGTTTGATACCATAGTTGAGCTCTCCCCACTTGCCTTAAATAACAACAGGCTATCATCTGCAAACAAGAGGTGGTTGACGGTGGGAGCCGAGGAAGCCACCTGGATACCTGTAAGAGACGACTGAGAACTTGATTTAAGGAGGCACGAAAGGCCCTCTGCTGCAATCAAGAACAAGTAGGGGAGATTGGATCTCCCTGCGGGATACCACGTGTGGGTATAAAAGAGTCAAGCTTCTCGCCATTAAAACATACTGAAAAAGAGACTGAAGAGACCATGCCCATGACCACATCTATCCAGTGTAGATCAAAACCCAGTTTAGTCATGATACCTCTCAGATATGCCCACTCCAGTCTGTCATATGCCTTCATCATGTCCAGCTTTAGAGCACAAAAACTGTTTGACTTTGCTCTCGACCTTTTCATAAAATGTAAGCACTCATAAGCACATATAATGTTATCCGTAATAAGCCTCCTGGGGACAAAGGCAGACTGTTCCTCAGAGATTATGTCAGGCAAAATCTTCTTCAACCTGTTGGCTATCACTTTCGAGGCTATTTTATACAGAACATTGCATAGACTTATAGGTCGGAATTGAGCAAGTACCGTAGGGGTCGTTACCTTAGGAATCAATACCAAGACTGTATCATTCACAGATTCTGGGCTCTCCTCGCCCCTTACTATTCTGAGCACTATATTTGTTACTTCATCACCACAAACCTCCCAATGCCTTTGGTAAAAGTGAGCAGGAAAACCATCTGGGCCTGGAGCCTTTGTCGAAAACATCTGAAATAAAGCAGTCTTGACCTCTTCCTTGGTGTACGGGGCACACAAGTTAGAGTTCATCTCAGCTGTCACCTTCCTCGACACATGGTCGAGCACCGCATCCATGTTCTGGACCCCTTCGGGGAGATATAAAGACTTGTAAAAATCATTAGCTAATAACTTTAGCTCTACTGGATCGGATATCTCCACTCCCAGAGAATTCTGTAGTGCCTTATGTTGGGAATCGTAGCATAATATTAAAATTTTCCTACGCTCACCAAGATGCATCTATGGAGTCTACTAGCAACGAGGGGAAAGGAGTGCATCTACATACCCTTGTAGATCGCGAGCGGAAGCGTTCGAATGAACGTGGATGACGGAGTCGTACTCGCCGTGATCCAAATCACCGATGACCGAGTGCCGAACGGACGGCACCTCCGCGTTCAACACACGTATGGTGCAGCGACGTCTCCTCCTTCTTGATCCAGCAAGGGGGAAGGAGAGGTTGATGGAGATCCAGCAGCACGACGGCGTGGTGGTGGATGTAGTGGGTCTCGTGCAGGGCTTCGCCGAGCTTCTACGAGAGAGAGAGAGGTGTTGCAGGGGAGGAGGGACGCGCCCAAGGCTGTTGTCTGCTGCCCTCCCTCCCCCCTTTATATAGGCCCCCTGGGGGGGCGCCGGCCCTGGAGATCAGATCCAAGGGGGGGGGGGGCGGCCAAGTGGGGGGGAAGGGGTGCCTTGCCCCCCAAGGCAAGGGGGAACTCCCCCCTAGGGTTCCCAACCCTAGGCGCATGGGGGGAGGCCCAAGGGGGGCGCCCCAGCCCACTAGGGGCTGGTTCCCTTCCACTTTCAGCCCACGGGGCCCTCCGGGACAGGTGGCCCCACCCGGTGGACCCCCGGGACCCTTCCGGTGGTCCCGGTACAATACCGATAACCCCCGAAACTTTCCCGGTGGCCGAAACTGGACTTCCTATATATAATTCTTCACCTCCGGACCATTCCGGAACCTCTTGTGACGTCCGGGATCTCATCCGGGACTCCGAACAACTTTCGGGTTTCCGCATACATATATCTCTACAACCCTAGCGTCACCGGACCTTAAGTGTGTAGACCCTACGGGTTCGGGAGACATGCAGACATGACCGAGACGCCTCTCCGGTCAATAACCAACAGCGGGATCTGGATACCCATGTTGGCTCCCACATGTTCCACGATGATCTCATCGGATGAACCACGGTGTCGAGGATTCAATCAATCCCGTATACAATTCCCTTTGTCAATCGGTATGTTACTTGCCCGAGATTCGATCGTCGGTATCCCAATACCTTGTTCAATCTCGTTACCGGCAAGTCTCTTTACTCGTACCGCAATGCATGATCCCGTGACTAACGCCTTAGTCACATTGAGCTCATTATGATGATGCATTACCGAGTGGGCCCAGAGATACCTCTCCGTCATACGGAGTGACAAATCCCAGTCTCAATCCGTGCCAACCCAACAGACACTTTCGGAGATACCCGTAGTGCACCTTTATAGTCACCCAGTTACGTTGTGACGTTTGGCACACCCAAAGCACTCCTACGGTATCCGGGAGTTGCACGATCTCATGGTCTAAGGAAAAGATACTTGACATTGGAAAAGCTCTAGCAAACGAAACTACACGATCTTTTATGCTATGCTTAGGATTGGGTCTTGTCCATCACATCATTCTCCTAATGATGTGATCCCGTTATCAATGACATCCAATGTCCATAGTCAGGAAACCGTGACTATCTGTTGATCAACGAGCTAGTCAACTAGAGGCTTACTAGGGACAGGTTGTGGTCTATGTATTCACACATGTATCACGATTTCCGGACAATACAATTATAGCATGAATAATAGACAATTACCATGAACAAAGAAATATAATAATAACCATTTATTATTGCCTCTAGGGCATATTTCCAATAGTCTCCCACTTGCACTAGAGTCAATAATCTAGTTACATTATGATGAATCGAACACCCATTGCGTCCTGGTGTTGATCATGTTTTGCCCTAGGGAGAGGTTTAGTCAACGGATCTGCTACATTCAGGTCCGTGTGTACTTTACAAATATCTATGTCTCCATTTTGAACACTTTCACGAATGGAGTTGAAGCGACGCTTGATATGCCTGGTCTTCCTGTGAAACCTGGGCTCTTTCGCAAGGGCAATAGCTCCAGTGTTGTCACAGAAGAGAGTCATTGGGCCCGACGCATTGGGAATCACCCCTAGGTCGGTAATGAACTCCTTCATCCAGACTGCTTCCTGTGCTGCCTCTGAGGCTGCCATGTACTCCGCTTCACATGTAGATCCCGCCACGACGCTTTGCTTGCAACTGCACCAGCTTACTGCTCCTCTATTCAAAATATACACGTATCCGGTCTGTGACTTCGAGTCATCCAGATCTGTGTCGAAGCTAGCGTCGACGTAACCCTTTACGACGAGCTCTTCGTCACCTCCATAAACGAGAAACATATCCTTAGTCCTCTTCAGGTACTTCAGGATATTCTTGACCGCTGTCCAGTGTTCCTTGCCAGGATTACTTTGGTACCTTCCTACCAAACTTACGGCAAGGTTTATATCAGGTCTGGTACACAGCATGGCATACATAATAGACCCTATGGCCGAGGCATAGGGGATGACACTCATCTGTTCTATATCTTCTGCCGTGGTCGGGCATTGAGCCGTGCTCAATTGCACACCTTGCAATACAGGCAAGAACCCCTTCTTGGACTGATCCATACTGAACTTCTTCAATATCTTGTCAAGGTATGTACTCTGTGAAAGACCAATGAGGCGTCTTGATCTATCTCTATAGATCTTGATGCCTAATATATAAGCAGCTTCTCCAAAGTCCTTCATTGAAAAACACTTATTCAAATAGGCCTTTATACTTTCCAAGAATTCTATATCATTTCCCATCAATAATATGTTATCCACATATAATATGAGAAATGCTACAGAGCTCCCACTCACTTTCTTGTAAACACAGGCTTCTCCATAAGTCTGTGTAAACCCAAACGCTTTGATCATCTCATCAAAGCGAATGTTCCAACTCCGAGATGCTTGCACCAGCCCATAGATTGAGCGCTGGAGCTTGCACACTTTGTTAGCATTCTTAGGATCGACAAAACCTTCCGGCTGCATCATATACAACTCTTCCTTAAGGAAGCCATTAAGGAATGCCGTTTTGACGTCCATCTGCCATATCTCATAATCATAGTATGCGGCAATTGCTAACATGATTCGGACGGACTTCAGCTTCGCTACGGGTGAGAAAGTCTCATCGTAGTCAACCCCTTGAACTTGTCGATAACCCTTAGCGACAAGTCGAGCTTTGTAGATGGTCACATTACAATCTACGTCCGTCTTCTTCTTAAAGATCCATTTTTTTCTATGGCTCGCCTTTCATCGGGCAAGTCAGTCAAAGTCCATACTTTGTTTTCATACATGGATTCTATCTCGGATTTCATGGCTTCTAGCCATTTGTCGGAATCCGGGCCCGCCATCGCTTCTTCATAGTTCGAAGGTTCACCGTTGTCTAACAACATGATTTCCAGGACAGGGTTGCCGTACCACTCTGGTGCGGAACGTGTCCTTGTGGACCTACGAAGTTCAGTAACTTGATCTGAAGTTTCATGATCATCATCATTAACTTCCTCCCCAGTCGGTGTAGGCACCACAGGAACATTTTCCCGCGCTGCGCTACTTTCCGGTTCGGAAGGGGTGACTATCACCTCATCAAGTTCCACTTTCCTCCCACTCGATTCTTTCGAGAGAAACTCCTTCTCTAGAAAGGACCCGTTCTTGGCAACGAAGATCTTGCCTTCGGATCTGAGGTAGAAGGTATACCCAATAGTTTCCTTAGGGTATCCTATGAAGACGCATTTTTCCGATTTGGGTTCGAGCTTTTCAGGTTGAAGTTTCTTGACATAAGCATCGCATCCCCAAACTTTTAGAAATGACAGCTTAGGTTTCTTCCCAAACCATAATTCATACGGTGTCGTCTCAACGGATTTAGACGGTGCCCTATTTAAAGTGAATGCGGCAGTCTCTAAAGCATAACCCCAAAATGAGAGCAGTAAATCGGTAAGAGACATCATAGATCGCATCATATCCAATAGAGTGCGATTACGACGTTCGGACACACCATTTCTCTGAGGTGTTCCAGGCGGCGTGAGTTGTGAAACTATTCCATATTTCCTTAAGTGTGTACCAAATTCGTGACTTAAATATTCTCCACCACGATCTGATCGTAAGAATTTTATTTTTCTGTCACGTTGATTCTCGACTTCACTCTGAAATTCCTTGAACTTTTCAAAGGTTTCAGACTTGTGTTTTATTAGGTAGACATACCCATATCTACTTAAATCATCAGTGAGAGTGAGAACATAACGATATCCTCCGCGAGCCTCAACACTCATTGGACCACACACATCGGTATGTATGATTTCCAATAAGTTGGTTGCTCGCTCCATTGTTCCGGAGAACGGAGTCTTGGTCATCTTACCCATGAGGCATGGTTCGCACGTGTCAAATGATTCGTAATCAAGAGACTCCAAAAGTCCATTTGCATGGAGCTTCTTCATGCGCTTGACACCAATGTGACCAAGGCGGCAGTGCCACAAGTATGTGGGACTATCGTTATCAACTTTACATCTTTTGGTATTCACACTATGAACATGTGTAACATCACGTTCGAGATTCATCAAAAATAAACCATTGACCAGCGGGGCATGACCATAAAACATATCTCTCAAATAAATAGAACAACCATTATTCTCGGATTTAAATGAGTAGCCATCTCGAATTAAACGAGATCCAGATACAATGTTCATGCTCAAAGCTGGCACTAAATAACAATTATTGAGGTTTAAAACTAATCCCGTAGGGAGATGCAGAGGTAGCGTGCCGACGGCGATCACATCGACCTTGGAACCATTCCCGACGCGCATCGTCACCTCGTCCTTCGCCAGTCTCCGTTTATTCCGTAGTTCCTGTTTTGAGTTACAAATATGAGCAACCGCACTGGTATCAAATACCCAGGAGCTACTACGAGTACTGGTAAGGTACACATCAATTACTAGTATATCACATATACCTTGGGTGTTGCCGGCCTTCTTCTTGTCCGCTAAGTATTTGGGGCAGTTCCGCTTCCAGTGACCACTTCCCTTGCAATAAAAGCACTCAGTCTCGGGCTTGGGTCCATTCTTTGACTTCTTCCCGGTAACTGGCTTACCGGGCGCGGCAACTCCCTTGCCGTCCTTCTTGAAGTTCTTCTTACCCTTGCCCTTCTTGAACTGTGTGGTTTTATTCACCATCAACACTTGATGTTCTTTTCTGATCTCTACCTCAGCTGATTTCAGCATTGAATATACCTCGGGAATGGTCTTTTCCATCCCCTGCATATTGTAGTTCATCACAAAGCTCTTGTAGCTTGGTGGAAGCGACTGGAGGATTCTGTCAATGACCGCGTCATCCGGGAGATTAACTCCGAGCTGAGACAGGCGATTGTGCAACCCAGACATTCTGAGTATGTGCTCACTAACAGAACTGTTCTCCTCCATTTTACAGCTGAAGAACTTGTCGGAGACATCATATCTCTCGACCCGGGCATGAGCTTGAAAAACCAGTTTCAGCTCCTCGAACATCTCATATGCTCCATGTTTCTCAAAACGCTTTTGGAGACCCGGTTCTAAGCTGTAAAGCATGCCGCACTGAACGAGGGAGTAATCATCAGCACGCTGCTACCAAGCGTTCATAACGTCTTGGTTCTCAGGGATTGGTGCTTCACCTAGCGGTGCTTCTAAGACATAATCTTTCTTGGCTGCTATGAGGATGATCCTCAGGTTCCGGACCCAGTCCGTATAGTTGCTGCCATCATCTTTCAGCTTGGTTTTCTCTAGGAACGCGTTGAAATTGAGGACAACGTGGGCCATTTGATCTACAATACATAGTGTAAAGATTTAGACTAAGTTCATGATAATTAAGTTCATATAATCAAATTATTTAATGAACTCCCACTCAGATAGACATCCCTCTAGTCATCTAAGTGAAACATGATCCGAATTCGACTAGGCCGTGTCCGATCATCACGTGAGACGGACTAGTCAAGATCGGTGAACATCTCCATGTTGATCGTATCTTCTATACGACTCATGCTCGACCTTCGGTCCTCCGTGTTCCGAGGCCATGTCTGTACATGCTAGGCTCGTCAAGTGAACCTAAGTGTATTGCGTGTGTTCCGAGGCCATGTCTGTACATGCTAGGCTCGTCAACACCCGTTGTATTCGAACGTTAGAATCTATCACACCCGATCATCACGTGGTGCTTCGAAACAACGAACCTTCGCAACGGTGCACAGTTAGGGTGAACACTTTCTTGAAATTATTATAAGGGATCATCCTACTTGCTACCGTCGTTCTAAGCAAATAAGATGCAAAAACATGATAAACATCACATGCAATCAAATAGTGACATGATATGGCCAATATCATCATGCTCCTTTGATCTCCATCTTCGGGGCACCATGATCATCTTTGTCACCGGCATGACACCATGATCTCCATCATCATGATCTCCATCATTGTGTCTTCATGAAGTCGTCACGCCAACGATTACTTCTACTTCTATGGCTAACGCGTTTAGCAATAAAGTAAAGTAATTTACATGGCGTTTATTTAATGACACGCAAGTCATACAAAATAATAAAGACAACTCCTATGGCTCCTGCCGGTTGTCATACTCATCGACATGCAAGTCGTGATTCCTATTACAAGAATATGATCAATCTCATACATCACATATATCATTCATCATATCTTCTGGCCATATCACATCACATAGCACTTGCTGCAAAAACAAGTTAGACGTCCTCTAATTGTTGTTGCAAGTTTTTTACGTGGTTTGTAGGTTTCTAGCAAGAACGATTTCTTACCTACGTATGACCACAACGTGATTTGCCAATTTCTTTTTACCCTTCATAAGGACCCTTTTCATCGAATCTGTTCCGACTAAAGTAGGAGAGACAGACACCCGCTAGCCACCTTATGCAACTAGTGCATGTCAGTCGGTGGAACCTGTCTCACGTAAGCGTACGTGTAAGGTCGGTCCGGGCCGCTTCATCCTACAATGCCGCCGAAACAAGAAACGACTAGTAGCGGCAAGAAGAATTGGCAAACTCAACGCCCACAACTGCTTTGTGTTCTACTCGTGCATAGTAACTACGCATAGGCCTGGCTCATGATGCCACTGTTGGGAATCGTAGCATAATATTAAAATTTTCCTACGCTCACCAAGATGCATCTATGGAGTCTACTAGCAACGAGGGGAAAGGAGTGCATCTACATACCCTTGTAGATCGCGAGCGGAAGCGTTCCAATGAACGTGGATGACGGAGTCGTACTCGCCGTGATCCAAATCACCGATGACCGAGTGCCGAACGGACGGCACCTCTGCGTTCAACACACGTACGGTGCAGCGACGTCTCCTCCTTCTTGATCCAGCAAGGGGGAAGGAGAGGTTGATGGAGATCCAGCAGCACGACGGCGTGGTGGTGGATGTAGTGGGTCTCGTGCAGGGCTTCGCCGAGCTTCTACGAGAGAGAGAGAGAGGTGTTGCAGGGGAGGAGGGAGGCGCCCAAGGCTGTTGTCTGCTGCCCTCCCTCCCCCCCTTTATATAGGCCCCCTGGGGGGCGCCGGCCCTGGAGATCAGATCCAAGGGGGGGGGGGCGGCCAAGTGGGGGGGAAGGGGTGCCTTGCCCCCCAAGGCAAGGGGGAACTCCCCCCTGGGGTTCCCAACCCTAGGCGCATGGGGGGAGGCCCAAGGGGGGCGCCCCAGCCCACTAGGGGCTGGTTCCCTTCCACTTTCAGCCCACGGGGCCCTCCGGGACAGGTGGCCCCACCCGGTGGACCCCCGGGACCCTTCCGGTGGTCCCGGTACAATACCGATAACCCCTGAAACTTTCCCGGTGGCCGAAACTGGACTTCCTATATATAATTCTTCACCTCCGGACCATCCCGGAACCTCTCGTG